>NC_087218.1:7507193-7570169 GCF_015104395.2 Macrobrachium nipponense
CCAGCGCCGCCCCAAAACAACACTGACCCGATTCACACAAATTATCTCTCGAAAGAGTCAAGAGTTCCCTCCATCTTCTGGAGACTTCAACGCCCACAGCGAATGAGAAAAAACGCACAATCCGGTCATTTTCGCCGTCAGACGATCTATACCAAAGCGAAGGTCTCCTCCATTTGACGAGGGAAAGAATACGGACCTCGGGGAATGTCATTACACAATAATGCCCCCACGAAATTCCCCCCGAGATTCGTGGTAATGTTCCACAAAGTCTCCAGACGTTTACATATGGGGCGGCCGGGGCCTTGCAGTAATAGTCGCATCGCCTTCATACTACTTACCTTTCGGTCTTTCGATTATGCGCAGAAACGCGAAGTTTCATTGGGTCTTGGATGGTAAACACTCGCCTTCTTACGTCGACACCAGTGTGTCAACAGTTTACAAACGACGCCATATTGAAAGCTGGGTAAAGGTGGGAGCATTTTCGCGAATGGTTATTTTCGCGTTTCTCTAAAATGCTGTGTCACGCGACGAAATTTGCCAAGTGAGCAATTTAAAAATGCATCTTTCCAAAAAAGTCTCAATGGGTCATCAAAGTTGGATACGTTGCGCAAAATCATCTTTGGAATTCGAGGAATTTACAGATATGTCATATCCAGGTAGTCAGAGGTTGAAACAGACTGGGTACCTGGACGAAGATCCACACAATACACTACACCTGCCCGCAAGGTGTTCGGAATGAGCTTATTTTCTAACAACACGGAGTCTGCAGACATTTTATGAGATGAAACAGAAATACACCGAGAGTAAAGTTGGACATTCGCTTCGAGTTGTAAAGATAATTCAGAGGAGCGGGTATGAATTCACATTCATCTGTTCTGAACCTGTAAGACAGGGGGATCAATGTTCCAAGTTATATTAATAGAATGAAATATATTACTGCGAGTTAAAGAGCTCGACTGAAAGCCCATTAAAGACTGTGTCAAGCACCAGATAAGACGTAATTGCACCCAGGATAATACGTGGTATACTTTCTTTGGTATCAAATTTTTAAAAAAGAATGCATACATCATAATTCATTGGCGATGACACATGCACTCACACACGGCTTTTAAAGGGACAGAGTTGAACACCCTCACACCCGCTGAATGATCACTGGGTTAAAGTCACTGGAGGGTGTGGTCAGGTATAAGCATCGGCCTGACCAAAACGCTTTAAGGCTTCATATATTCAGTGAATCTGGCACGGCAGAGGAATGTACGTGATATGAAGAGACCGAGAACTTGAATGGTTTCTGTAATAAAAAAAGGGGAAGGATAATAAGTAAATAGTGAGCAATATAGCTTGTCATTGTTTAATATAAGTGGTATAGGCTAATAAGGGTTCCTACCTTCTTTCCTGAGAGATCATTGAAAACGGTTCTCAGTTCGGAAGACTGATTGGTATAAATCAAGTCGCTCACGATGACGTACCGATATATACAAACATCCTCTGCCTTTTTGACGAATGAAGAAGACAGCCAAGCCAGAGCTAAATAACACATGACTGAGAGAGGATATTATAAGTTTAAGGATGCTGTAGAAAGTGATTGCAGAATACACAAGGCGCAATTGGAGGCTGAAGAATGAAAATACATCTGGAGTTTATAAGACCTTGGGTGAGCTGCTGCAATCTGGAAGAGACGAAGATTCTGGAAGGAAGGGCGAGATGAATCATTGTTCATCTGTACAGTGAGAAAGTAAGAATTATATAAGAACAAATAGGGTTAGAACAGTGTGTGCTTAGACAAGGTAGAAGATGTAAGGAGCAGTTTTCTGTTACAATGCAGTTATGTGATAAATTTGAAAGTAAAAAGGGAAAAAAGGATAATTAGCATATCCATATACATATAGAAAAAGCAGAATCGGTATGGAGACAATATAGAGGGTGTTGGGATGCATATGGTTTAGACGATAATTTGCTCAGAGTGATAAGCGTTTATGACAGTCGACAACATACAGAATATATGAATGTGAGACTGACTGGTTTGATGTCAAGAATGGATTTGAGACGAGGGTGTCTTAATTATGCCTCTACGGCTGCTGGACATTGTTATGGCTTGAGGGATTCGAGAAATCACAGAAATGCCGTCAGATGAAGTTGCAAATTTGTGGAACGAGGAAGAGGACCACGATGGGGTGTTATAGAATGACCGATTTTGTCAGGTGGGCGGCTCTCGTTGAGAATAAAGACGAATTGCATAAAAGCACTGGAAGAGTTTGAAAGTTTTTGCAAATGGGCGAACATTGGGAAGCAATGAACATTAATACGGATGGCAGAGGAATGTTAGCAATTATAAGTAGACTAAGCAAGGGGGTGCCAGAGTGTGTAGAAAGGTTTTGGAAAAGACTGGAAATTACGAAAAAATTAAGGTAAGGATGTTTTGGGTTGCCTGTTAAACCAGTTCGCCTTCATAAAGGCGATATTTGGGTGATGAATACAAATATAAAAGACTGAAATACTTTAGATTGATTATTTGTGTGGCATATGTCGCAAGAACAGTAGTATTTAGGTAAAGAGCTTAGCACTGGTGGAAGGAGGTACTTTATGATACCAGTGTGTAGTGGGATAGTCTGGTCACATGTAAAGGATGAAGACGATAGGTAGCTGAGATTTGTGAATGGACCTGAAGATGTATTCGAAAGGAAAAGTCATGAGTTTCCGAGCCTTCTGCTAGAAGCAGTTTTATTTCTATTTTTCCCAAAGTAATCATATTCACGAACCCTCTACCGATTTGCTTCTTGAAAACAAGAGATAGAATTGAAATGATATTTGAGGAAGCTGGAATGATGGAGAATGCGCTCATAGCCACAGACTAGTTAAAACACGTTCCCCCTTTCCAAAGACTCGTAGCAGTGTTACAGTGGTTTTCTTTTTTTCAGCTGGCAGTAAGTATCTGTAGCCTGTATCAACAGGTTTACTCGTGACTGACAAAGCTGTCAGTTATATTTGCTGCAGGTATTCACTGTAAGACTAAAGAAAAAAATGCAGATACCTAGTTCTACCATCTTTTGAACATTTCTCAAGTGTTTGAATCTTGTAAGCCTTCCGGGATGTTTATCCCTTGGACTGGAACTATGTTTTTTTTTTCTCGAACAATCGTAATTATGCAGCAAACTTTATAGAAGAATATCCTGCTTTTCCAACTTCCATATAAACTTTGTTGCAATAGAGAACACATGCAGTAGTAAACGGGAAAACACATTCATAAAGTCCAGTACATAAAAAAATGCAGTGCATATAAAAACAGTTAAGCTTTAGATGTAGGAAAAAAGAGAGATGAAAATGCCACGACCTACCCATTTAGATATACTCGAGATCAGGAACAATGAGATAAACAGCTCCAATAATGCTGTATGAAACGCTGCTACAAGTCTGTATAGGCCTATGATGGGTTAATGACCGGCAGTTTTGTGCTCTATCCGTCCCAAAAACCAAAAACGTTGCGTATGATTGATTTAAAACTGTCTGGACGAAATATTGTTTCATGGAAATGTCAACAGTTTCTAATTATGTGTTGGACAGAAGAAGGCTATACGTGAGACACAAGGGAGCCATTTGAATTTGTTGCTCTTCGTTTTTATTTTTGGTTAGCAGCCGGAGATGACAAATAAGGAAGTATATATTTGATATTACACTTATTTATTATCTAAGCTGAAATTATTTCATGGTTAACATTTAATTTGAATATATTTCTTTTGTTAAAAAAGTCCGCGAGGGTAGAATTCTTTAGATTTCGCAATGGAAAACGAATGGCTCATCACCACAGAATAATCCTTATATTAAGGAAGAAAAAGGAAGATTTGGAAGATGGATAATTTTAATATTAATTTTCTTAAATTAGAAGACATATTATACCTAATATATCTTCTAAAGTAATTGGGATAAAAGTATCCTCGAATGAATCGAGTGAACGAATGGCTGTCTGTTGTCCCCGGCTCCCGTGAGTCAGACGCGTTTGTTTTGCTTCACGGTGTTTGTTTGAAAGAAAGAAAGAAAAAAAGAAATGTCTCGAGGACTCTATTTGAATTTAACGTGAAAGAGTTTGAGCATCGGGCCACAGTTGAGTAAGTACCTCGGTTATAGCTCTGCCATAGACACGTCACTAATAATTAAGATCGTTTCTAACTTAGGTATTTCGTCAATGCTCAAATTTAAGGTAATGTGCAATGGCTCGATCGGTATCGTCATGATTAATTATGTTACCGTGGGCGTAACCGGTAAATTTGTCGGCCATCAAGCTTTGGTATAACTTAACGAAGGTTTAGGTAAGTTGTTACTAATACTACTTCCCTTAAAAGTGACCTTTTAAAGACGAGCTTTAGGTAAAAGCTGTAGACACAACAGCGGCCTCAGTTCCCGCCATTCGGCAACCGTAATGTTTGACATCCCGTTTGCTCATGTTTTTGTTTGCTATTTTTTTTTTTTTAGCTAGTATGCCCTTTGTCTCTGTTTATATTAACCGTCTATGTTTTTACGTTCATCCCTAAGGGGCTATTACTAAACGCTTCTTTCATTTTGGACATGGACTACCAAATAGGCTAGGTAGCCTAGTACCTAGCCTAGTCTGTTACATAGGGTAGATCATCACAGCAGGCCACGCAGCCACAATACCATCAATGCAAGCCACCCTCCGAAAAGTACATTATAAACGCGTCCTGACACCCGAGATGGGATCAGTCGCGACTTGTTGTGGTGAGAAAACGGAGCTAAAGACCTCTACTATCCTTTCGAAGTAAGTATTTTTCCCCAAAGTTAGAAATTAAAGGCCAAATTTAAGATTTTAAACAGAGGGTACTGGAAAACGGTCTCAAACGTAGTGCAAATCTCACCAAAACGCGTTCAAACATTTTACTTACAACTCGAGGTATTAGAAAGATTGACGCCATCTCGATGTTTAACGGAGTAGCTTGTGTCAATAAACTAAACCATTTCCTGTGATAATCCGCACACCACTTGTACCACAGACGCTGGAAGCACTTTTATCACAAACAATCGAAACACGATTTCTCATCAACAACAAGCCAGGGCGTAAACAGCTGTGGGGGTAGAAGATGACGAGAAGCGTGCTCTTGGCTAAATTTTTAAATAAGTAGTAAAACATCAATATTTTACATTTATGATGAGCTTAATTTGAAAAATATTCGTTATTGAAAAAAGTAACAGACTCTGACTCAAATTTAAGTTAAATTATTTTCTGAATTAGAACGTTCTTTCAAGTTCTGTATTATGACGTCACGCCATAAATTGACTTCGTACCTATTGTAAATAATTTGCTATACTCAACTGTCATTGCAGAACAGTTTACCAGTTATTCATGCAGATTGTTATCAGCTATACATGTAATTGTTATAATCGTAATGCGCCATATATTCTATCTTTATTACTTTTTGGCTTTTTGGATATGAAGATGTTTTACTGCTGGATTATCGCCGTAGTGTGACGCAATCGTTTTCGGTCCATGGGCCTCTGTCTGTTTTCGCACCATAAGAAATTATGGGCCGAATTTGCAATGACCCAGAAAAGTCGTTTTTAAAGAGGGAAAGGTAGCATTGGAGGGGCTATGTTTTGACTGAGAAAATACAAATTTATTCAATAGCTAGCTTGTAAAAAATACTTGGTATAAAAACTTGATTGACAACTAAGAAGCATGTCTACTATGGGTTTCAGAGACAGTGCAAAGCAGGTTTTTGGGGCAATACCTATTTCGGTAACGAACACTCTTACAGAACGAGATTTTGCTATAGTGCATTACACCCAGTGCCGTAATTATAAGGTATCGTGAATCACTAATCGTAAAGAATAACGACACTTGTCCTTGTACCAAGAGACAAAAACTCCATTATGCAGAAATGGATACGAACACGCGTATAAAGCTCCACCTACCCTCTCCCCAACACCCCCCCCCCCCCCCCCCCCCCCCCTCCACCGCCATCCCTTTTCTTCTTCGTTCCTCCGCCTTCCTTTCTCTCTCTCTCACTCTCTCTCTCTCTCGTTGCCATTCGGTATGTGTTGACCCTCCAAACTGGGTATAAGACTACACACAAAACGTTTGAAATTGGTGAAATTAGGCTATGTATTGGAAGTATATATACATAAATATTAAAGCAATTTTATCATTATTGCATTACTATGACAACTAGAATTCATGGAAACAGTTTATAACCTGTTAAGCGTCACCCACGTAATAATACGTTTACCGCGATCTACTCGGTAGCGCCTTCAACGGGATATTACGTTCAAGACTTTAACTGTGCTTGTCAAGCCGTCAGCCCCGTAATAATACGTTTACTCGTATAGAAAGTGTAGGAACATCATTTGGTAACACTCTCAGCACATGGGAAACTTATTCCAGCCTGGCAACTCTTTTCCTGGTGGTCGCTTATGCTAGAAAAAAAACTGCCTGTCCCTGTTGGTTTTCTTTCAATACGCTGCGGGCGTTTTATCGAGACAAATTGGATTTCGCGTCTTTCACAATGAATGTCCCAAAGAGGAGGCATATTTCTTTAGGTGAGATCAATCAAATACTAGATGAGGAGTGTGATATTGATAACCTATTTGATGATGAGAGCTCTAGTTCTGAATCCTCCAGTGATGATACAAACTTTTCTTCCAATTGCGGGAGTGAAGATGACTTTTCTTTGCCGAGTGACTGGACTCCGAGAGAGAGAGAGAGAGAGAGAGAGAGAGAGAGAGAGAGAGAGAGAGAGAGAGAGAGAGAGAGAATTTCCTATTTCCAGTTAATTTACAGTATGAATAACAAGCATAAAAATCAATATTAACTTTGAAAAAACTATCATCAGTGCTATGATCGCTGATTACAAAAACAGCGTGACGGTACGTTAGCAGCGAGCTCATCAGGGCGGACGCTTAACAGGATAATGGAACGGCGTATGTGTGAAGCCTCCACTAATGTGGCAACGATGATTTTGCCATTCTTAGCATGCAAACATTAAAGCATGCAAACATTAAAGGTTACATTTATTTCTGGCATACGAATTATTTAAGAAATTCAAATACTAATAAAGTCTGAAATCAATGAAAAGTGCTAGCAAAAACAAAAAAGCAAAAAAAAAAAAACGTAGTCGTTCCTCTATGCACTTTTCCGTATTCGTTCCTCATGGTTTTCGGCAGCCAGATGTACGAAAACGTTAGAAACATTTGATTTTATCTAAGTTAGAAATCTGTAATTTTTCGGGGTAATTTGGTTGCAAAAAAGGGATAATATACATGAATTAAATCAAAATTTTTAAATAACAATGTAAATTTAAACTAAATAACGAGTAAGTAAACAGTTTAGGGAATAAAACTTTGCAGTTTCGTCGTCTGTCGTTGTCTGCTGTTTGTAATTGTGTTTATGGCGCGCGCGCTTAGAAACCAGGAACAGCAACGGGTTTAAAGTGCAATGTGGAGTGACTGAGACCAAAATGTGTATAATAACAATCAAATAAGCACTGTGGAGTTTTCAGTTGTAGGCAGTAAGGATAAAACCGCCGATTACAAGGTAAGAATGAATTCAGTTCCAACCATAACCCGGGAATAACAAGTTTCATACTTTCCAACTAATATAGGCAACAAAATGTTGTTTTATTGTGCTGATTACAACTGCAATCTTGAGTAAGATCAATAAACGTTACATACATACGCTAACATTGTTCAAATGAGTGCTGGGAAGGCTGGGGAAAGATGGTGTCGTCACTGATGAGAAACCGTCCATGAAAAACGTAGCCGCCATATTGGATTCAAAACTGCCTTGAAACATATTTTACGAAGAGCTCACATGCTTATTTTAGTTCGTATGGGCTTTCATATATCACAATATGTTGACGAAAACTTCAGTCTTTTAAATGGTATGCTTAGAGTTGCAATTTTGTATTCATGTTTCACCAATTAATTATCGAGTGAATAAGACCCGTCCACCGTGATGAGGGTTGGCCTGTACTGATGTTTCCCCCTAATCAAAGGGTTGTGGTAGGCTAAGTAGCTTAGTAGTCTTACTTTTTACCAGTTACAGCTCCTAGGAGCGACTACATATCCGCGGACGATCGATTTTCGTTGGGAAAAATTCTCAAAGTAACTAGGGGGAAACACCAGCGACTACCAAACCTTATCACGGTGGACAGGTCTTAGGTATTCACTCGATATTTAAATGGTGAAACAAGAATACAATTACAACTCCAAGCATACCATTCAAAAGATTGAAGTTTTGTCAACATAATGTGATATAGCTATGAAAGCCCCATACGAACTAAAATAAGCATGTGACGCTCTTTGTGAAATATGTTTTCGAGGTACCTAGTTTTGAAATCCAATATGGTGGCAACTGTGTGGATGTACAGGTTCTGATCAGTGACGACAACCATCTTTCCCAGCCTTCCCAGCACTCATTTGAACAATGTTAGCGTTATAGTATCCTAGCTAGCTATATAGGCTATGTAACGTTTATTGATCTTACTCAAGATTGCAGTTGTAATCACCACAATAAAAACATTTTGTTGCCTATAGGGTAGAATATCACAGCAGGCCAAGCAGGCCACCTACAATCAACACCTAGCCACCCTCCGAAAAAGTACATTATAACGCGTCCTGACACCGGAGATGGGCATCAGTCGCGACTTCTTGTTGGTGAAAAACGGAGCTAAAGACCTCTACTCTCCTTTTGATGTAAGTATTTTCTCCAAAGTTAGAAATTAAGGCCAAATTTTAAGATTTAAACGAGGTACTGAAAAGGGTGGCCTACTGCAGTGGAAATCTCACCAAAACGCTTTAGAAATTTTTACTTACAACTAAAAATGTTTCGAAGATTGACGCTATCTTGATGTTTACGGAGTCGCTTGTGTCAACAAACTTCCCATTTCATGTGCTAAATCTGCACACCACTTGTACCCATAGACGCTGGGGCACTTTCATCACAACAATCGTAAACCCACCTCTTACCAGCACTTATTCGTACTTATTCAAGGGGACTACGGCATTCTTTGCGGCGTTTTGCGCTCTTCAATTGTTTATCTCTGTTGTCAATTGGTATGTGTTTACCCTCCAAACTAGGTATAAGACTTACACAAAACCGGGAACGGGAAATAAGTGAAATTAGCGTATCTATTTGTAGTATATATACATATTAGAGCAATTTTATCATTACTGCATTACTATGACAACTAGAATTCATCGAAACAGTTTGTAAATGCATCGGCGTATGTGTGACGCTCACTAGATTGGCAACGATGAGCCATTTTTTCCTCACGTCGTCTGCTCGTAAGTATACATCCGAAACATTTGTAATTTGGGGGGTGGGGGGTTAATTTGGTTGCAAAAAAGGGATAATGGACATGAATTAAATAAACATTTTGAAGTAGAGTTAAACTAAATATTGAGTAAAGTAAACAATTAAGGGAATAAAGCTTTGCATCTCATAATCAGTGTTGTCGTCTGCTGCTCTGTAACTTTGTTTACGGAGTGAGTGCTAGGAAACGACGAACAGCAATGTGGTTCGAGTGCACTGTGGAGTGAAATAATTAAGACCAAAATGTGTATAATTACAATCAAATAAGCACTGTGGAGTTTCAGTTGTGATGGCAGTAAGGATAAAACCACTGATTACAAGGTAAGAATGAATTCGGTTCCAACCATAACCCCGGGAATAACAAGTTTCATACTTTCACTAATATAGGCAACAAAATGTTTTATTGTGCTGATTACAACTGCAATCTTGAGTAAGATCAATAAACGTTACATACCTACGCTAACATTGTTCAAATGAGTGCTGGGAAGGCTGGGGAAAGATGGTGGCCGTCACTGATGAGACCGTCCATGCAAAACGTAGCCGCCATATTGGATTTCAAAACTGCCTTGAAAACATATTTACGAAGAGCTCACATGCTTATTTTAATTCGTATGGGGCTTTCATATATCACAATATGTTGACGAAACTTCAGTCTTTTAAATGGTATGCTTAGAGTTGCAATTGTATTCATGTTTCACCAATTAAATATCGAGTGAATAATGACCCGTCCACCGTGATGAGGGTTGGCCTGTCGTGATATTCTACCCTATTACTGATAGTATTTAACTTTTTATTCCAGGGGTCATGGTTTGAACTGAATTCATTTTTACCTTGTAATCGGTGGTTTTTATCCTTACTGCCATCACAACTGAAACTCCACGGTGCTTATTTGATTGTTATTATACACATTTTGGTCTCGATTCACTCCACATTGCACTTTAAACAAGTTGCTGTTCCTGGTTCTTAAGCGTGCGCGTGCCACAAACACAGTTACGAGCAGCAGACGATGAAACTGCAAAGTTTTATTCCCTAAATTGTTTACTTTACTCGTTATTTAGTTCAACTTTACTTTGTTTTTTAAAAATTTTAATTTAACTCATATATATTATCCCTTTTTTGCAACCAAATTACCCCGAAAAATTACAGATATTTCTAAAGTAGATACAATCCAATGTTTCTAACGTTTTCGTACATCTGGCTGCCGAAAACCATAGAGGAACGACTACAGATAAGTGGATTATATAAATATTTTTTTGCTTTTTTGGTTTTGCTAGCACTTTTCATTGATTTCAGTCTATATTAGTATTTTGAATTTCTTTAATAACCGTATGCCAGAAATAAATGTAACCTTTAATGTTTGCATGCTAAGAATGGCAAAATCATCGTTGCCACATTAGTGGAGGCTTCACACATACGCCGATTCATTATTATAAACTGTTTCCATGAATTCTAGTTGTCATAGTATGCAATAATGAGATAAAATTTCTTTAATATTTATGTATATATACTTCCAATACATAGCCTAATTTCACCAATTTCAACGTTTTGTGTGTAGTCGTATACCCAGTTTGGAGGGTCAACACATACCGAATGGCAACAGAGAGAGAGAGAGAGAGAGAGAGAGAGAGAGAGAGAGAGAAAGGAAGGCGAAGGAACGAGAAGAAGGAAAGGGGTGGACGATGGAGGGGGGGGGGGGGGGGGGGGGGGGGGGGGGGGGGGGGGGGCGGGGGAGAGGGTAGGTGGAGCTTTTTACAGCGTGTTCGTGTCCATTTTCTGCATAATGGAGTTTTTTGTCTCTTGGTACAAGGACAAGTGTCGTTATTCTTTACGATTAGTGATTCACGATACCCTTATAAATTACGGCATTGGGTGTAATGCACTGTAGCAAAATCTCGTTCTGATACGAGTGTTCGTTATAGAAATAGGTATTGCCCAAAAACGTGCTTGCACTATCACTGAAACCCATAGTACGTATGCTGCTTAGTTGTCAATCAAGTTTTTTGTAATAAAGTATTTTTTATAAGCTAGCTATTGAATAAATATGTATTTTTCTCAATCAAAACATATGCCCCTCAATGCTAACTTTCCTCTTTTAACGACTTTCTGGTCATTGCAAATTCGGCCCCATAATTTCTTATGGTGCGAAAACAGAGGCCAGGGACCGAAACGATTGCGTCACACTACGGCGATAATCCGGCAGTAAAAACATCTTCATATATCTAAAAAGTAAATAATAGAGAGTATATGCGCATTATGATTATAACAATTACATGAATAGCTGATAATCTGCATGAATAACTGGTAAAACTGTTCTGGCAAGAAAGTTGAGTAAAGCAATTATTTACAACAGGGTACGAAAGCCAAGAGTCGTGGACGTCATAATACGAAAATAATTCAGTTTACGAAAGGGTGTTACTGTGAAGTCCCGAGATTTACTCGGACCACCGAGAACAATTTTAAAACTTGCCAACTGAGTAGACTCGACACCATCCTCCCGCCTTCCCATTGGTTCCTGATGCTAGTCACTGCTGTAAGATCCTGCTCTCCTATTGGTCAGCGTCTACCCCATCGTGCTCTATGTATCTATTGGTAAAAGGATGCTGTAAATTGAAAAACTTATTCATGCAATACATTTAATAAAAAAAAAAAAACATTAGGTAAAGATAGATTAAAGAAGAGAAATGAATGGTTATTATACTGTTTGGTAGTTTCAGTAGTTGAAGAGAGATAATGAAAATTTATGATTACTGTACTGTGTGCTAGGTAAAAGTGGTTGCTTGGCGATTGTTCGCTACTCGCAGTGGTGAACATAAACAAAAGGTTGGGAGCTTTTTTGTTTGTTTGTTTTTATTATAGTTAATGGGTTACTTAATAATTATTTAAAATGAGTACATGCAATACATTTAATAAAAAAAATTGTGAATTAGATATCATAAAATATAAAATAAATCAGACTGCTATCATGGAAGCCAACAAATATTTTCTAGATTTCTTCTTCTGTTTTAATATTATATGATTCATTTTAGCTATCAGTAACTCGGTATCTCCATTAGGTAAAGATAGAATAGATAATAGAAATGAATGGTTATTATACTGTTTGTTCATGAAACTTACCTGGCAGATATATATATAGCTGTATTCTCCGACGTCCGACAGAATTTCAAAACTCCCGGCACACGCAGTGGGCGGCCAGTGGTTAGTACCCACCCATTCCCGCCGCTGGGGGAGGCAGATATCAGGAACCATTCCCATTTTCTATTCAGATTTTCTCTTGTCGCCGGTCGGTAAACAACTTTTGTTTTACAGACTCCGCCTAGGATTTTGAAACTTCTTGTGCTAACTTGAGTATTCTGATTGACTTTTGGTTTTGATTTGGCTTGTTGGCTTGGCATACGCGATAGTGGATTTGATTTGGATTTTGGCTTTGACTTTTCTTTAATTACGATGTCTGGATCTAGCTCTGCTAGCTTCAGGGTGTGTGAGATGCAGGAATGTAAGGTGAGGTTACCAAAAGCTTCGGTAGACCCTCATTCGGTGTGCTTGAAATGTCGAGGTCATGTATGTATGTTGAATGATAGATGCATCGAGTGTGAGCAATTGACTGAGGTTGAGTGGAAGGCATATGATTCTTACGTGAGAAAGCTTGAGCGTGATAGAATCAGGAGGTCTTCCTCTAGAAGTGCTTCTGTGAATAGAAGTCAAGGTAGGATTGTATCTCCATTAAATCCTGTAGATGTAATTCAACCTAATCCTGTTGTATTGCCACCGGACAATCAGGAAGTGTCTACGGAAGGAAATATATTATCTACGATTATGGAGTCGATTCGCGCCCTGGAATCAAAAGTGATTGCTCTACAATCAAATGTGCTAAGTGCAATGATAGTGTTAGTGCATCTAGTGTTGTGGAGGGGGCATCAGATCGGTCCCATAATGCCTCCAGGCCTAGGCCCCTGCCGGACTCCCAGGCCTTAGGGAGAGGGCAAGCCGAAAGCCGAAGGAGGGTTACGGGATCTAATACCCGGTCTGACGTCCCTTCGGCAGAATCTGAGGATGAATCTCAGACTGCCAGGGTTCGTGCACGGGCACGGATCCTTAAAGAGTGCTTCTCATCCTCCGAGGCTTCCTCTCCTCACCGGGGTTGGGACTCTCGGAGGACCTCTCATGGGGAGAGCGGCAGGGGCGCAAGGTGCCGCACAGGTGGCCGTCGTCCTTGTCGCCCTCTTTAAGAGAGGTTTCAGAGAAGAGGACGCTTCACGTCCTTCTGATCAGTATTTGGATTCTTCACCTGAATATTTTGAAGCTTTTCCACCGCAGAAAAGGAACAAGACTTCATCAGGGGAGGACTCTTTCGAGCGTCCAAGTCGCTCTAAATTTGTTCCTGAGTTGAAGAAAGGGCATCCCTCGCCCATCTTTCCTCTCACAGGATTAGTCCTTCTCCTGATCGAGAATTTTCTCTATCAAGGGAAAAAAACAAATGCTTTTAGAAATGCAAAAGCAGTTGGCTTCCTATTTTGCGAAGAAAGAGGCAGAACCTAGTCATCGGAGGAAGGATCAGTGGCTGCCTGTTAAGAGGACTAGGCAGTCCCCGGCTGCTGCTCCTCGTTTTTCGGCCTTTGAGTCTCCTAGTAGCCGACTCATTCGAGAACATGAATGCGTTCCTCACTAGGAGAGACGAATTTGACGGAGACGTGAGTTGCCGCACAGGCGGCCGGCGTCTTTGTCAAAAGGCCGAGAACGCTCAGAAATCCATGACAGAAGTTCACGGTTCTGTTGTTCGTTCTGTTTTACATGACGATAATCAAGACGCTTTTAAAGGAGCGTCAGATAGATAGTGTTCAACGTTCTGTGCATCGAAGTTCTCTTCAGGACGTTCGGGAAGACGCTTCTTATAATGCTTGGCGTCTTACGTAGCGGAGCGCTCGCCAGGACGTTTGAGCAGACGCTTCTCAGGACGCGCAGCGTCTTATACATCGGGACGCTCGCCAGGACGCTCGAGCTGACGCTTCTCAAGACGCGCGGCGTCTTACACATCGGGACGCTCGCCAGGACGCCTTGGAAGAACGTTTGAGTCCGAAGCGTCAAGATATTTCGCAAGCTCAAGATATTAAAGTGTCGAAGATAACAAGGAAACAACGATTGGTTACTTCGAACTCTTCTTCAACAAGAGGCACCCTCTTGCGAACAGGACCTCAAGGATTATTATCATCGCGATCTTTGAAGGACACTGCTACTCGAGAGAGAGATTCTTCTGGTGATTCGTGCCCTACGGATGATGAGGAGCCGACAGCGTCAGCGGCTTCAGATTATAAGACGTTAACGAACCTTCTTAAGAACTTGTTCCCAGATAATTTTCAAGCGCCGGTTCCTTGCTCTCCCCCTTCACAATTAGCCTCATCGAAGGCCAGGAAGGCGCCTGGCTTCGTTAAAATGGCCACTTCGCTCTCTGCGAAGAGAGCGTTTAAGAGAATTCAGGATTGGATGGACTCAAGGAAGGCTAAAGGAAAGACTTCTTTTGCTCTTCCCCCATCTAGACTGAGCGGGAGAGCGGGGATCTGGTACGAAACGGGAGAAGAAGCGGGATTGAAAGCGCCGTCTTCTTCTCAAGGCGATTTCCCAAATTTAGTGGACGCTCCGAGGTCTTATTTATCATCAGCGAAGTTTCTTGGACGATGTCGGAAACAGATCATCATCTCAAGGGAATATTTAAGACGCTGGAAGTGTTTAACTTCTTGGATTGGTGCTTGGGGGCCTTGGATTCACAATCTAGAAGTCAAGACTATTTCTTTGGAAGAACTTTCAAGTGTGCTGGCTTGCATGGATAGAGCAGTAAGGGATGGCTCTGATGAATTAGCATCTCATTTTGCTACCGGACTGCTGAAAAAGAGAGCTCTCTATTGCAGTTTTGCAGCGAAAGAGGTTTCTCCTGCGCAGAAGGCATAATTGTTGTTCGCCCCCTTCTCTACACATCTATTTCCGCAGTCCATGATTAAGGATCTGTCGGTTAATTTGCAGGAGAAAGCAACGCAGGACCTCTTGACTCAGTCTTCCAGACGCCCTACTCCCCAGGCTTCTACTTCAACCGCGCAAGCCCCCAGGAAGAAATTTAAGCCCTTTCGTGGAGGCACCTTCCTCTAAAGGTTTTTTCGAGAGGAGGGGGGTCCTTTAGAGGCAAGGCCTCCTCTTCAATTAAGAGAGGAAAAAAGTTGACATTTCTGCCCTTCAGGCATCTTGTCGGTGCGAGAACTCACCTTGTTTGCTCAGGCATGGAGGATGATAGGGTCAGACACCTGGTCCTAGATGTGATCGAGAGAGGATACAAGATCCCTTTCCTCTCTGCTCCTCCTTTGAGCACGAAGCCGATAGACCTGTCGCCCGCATACCAGCCAGAGAAGCAACAGATTTTGCTCGACCTTCTAGACCAAATGTTAGAAAAGAAAGCCGTAGAAGAAGTCCTAATGTTGGATTCCCCCCCCAGGCTTCTACAACAGGTTATTCCTGGTTCCGAAGCAGTTTGGGGGATGGAGACCTGTCCTAGACGTCAGCAGACTGAACCTTTTTTGTGAGGAAGGGAAAGTTCAGGATGGAAACATCTCAGTCTGTGTTAGGGGCTTTAAGACCAGGAGATTGGATGGTGTCATTGGACCTCCAAGACGCTTATTTCCACGTCCCGATTCATCCTCAATCAAGGAAGTTCCTGAGGTTTGTCTTAAAAGGGCAGGTCTTCCAGTTCAGGGCTCTTTGCTTCGGTCTGAGTACGGCACCGATGGTTTTCACTTTCCTCATGCGGAATGTAGCAAAATGCTTCACCTATCGAAGATAAGTCTCTCGCTCTACCTGGACGACTGGGCTAATCAGGTCGTCTTCGGAGTCAGGTGCCTGGAGGACCTTCAAACGACATTGCAGCTGGCGAAGGCCCTGGGCCTAATAGTCAATTACGAGTAAGTCCCATCTGATCCCCACGCAGTCCATCGTGTATCTGGGGATTCAGATGGATTCAGCGGCTTTTCAAGCTTTTCCATCAAAGGAACGTCAGCAGAAATGCTTAGAAAAAGTGTCGGCTTTCTTAGAGGGAAAGAAACTTGCTCGGCAAAGGAACGGATGAGTCCTGCTGGGAACCATTCTTCGCTGGAGAAGTTTGTTTCCCTAGGGAGGTTGCACCTCAGGCCACTCCAGTTTTTTTCTGGCAGAAAACTGGAAGGACAAACAGAACCTAGACTCGACTTTGGTGATCTCACAAGCGGTCAAGGATCAACTGAAGTGGTGGCAAGATCAATCAAACTTTCCGGAAGGACTGTCCCTCAACCTTTTGACCCCGACCTAGTGTTGTTCTCAGACGCCTCCATGGTGGGCTGGGGAGCAACACTAGGCAAGGAGGAAGTGTCAGGCCTCTGGAGAGGGGAACAGAGGTCCTGGCACATAAAACTTAAAAGAGTTTGGAGGCCATTCGGTTGGCTCTTCAATTCTTCGAAGAACGATTGGTTGGGTCCGAGTTGTCCAGATTCAACTCTGACAACTACGGCTCTCGCTTACATCAAAAAGCCAGGGGGGGACACACTCTCGATCACTGTTCATGGTAGCGAGAGACATCCTTCTATGGGCGAAAGCTCGAAGCATAGTGATCCACAAACAAGGTTCATTTCAGGAATACAAAATGTTCGAGCGGATCTTTAAGCCGTCAACATCAGATGCTTCCCACAGAATGGACCCTCCATCTAGAGGTTTGCCAAGAACTATGGAAGTTGTGGGGACGACCGCTAGTAGACCTCTTCGCAACCTCGAAAACGAAGAGGCTTCCAATTTATTGCTCTCCAGTTCTCGACCCGGAAGCAATAGCGATAGATGCCATCCTATGGGACTGGACGGGGATGGACGTTTGCGCCTTTCCCCCGTTCAAACTTTTAGGAGAGGTAATAAGGAAGTTTGCGGCGTCGCCAGGAGCGAATGACTCTGATCGCCCCCTTTTGGCCCTCAAGCGATTGGTTCACGGAGGTCATGTCTCTTCTGGTAGACTTCCCAAGAACCCTTCCAGAGAGAGTAGATCTTCTCAAACAGCCCCACCCTTCGAGAGTACCACCCCGGAAACCTCTCCGCTCTGAGTCTGACTGCGTTCAGACTATCAAGAAGTTGGCAGAGCGAGAGGTTTTTTCAAGACCGTGGCAGAGGCTATTGCCAATGCGAGGAGAGCTTCCTCTCGAGTGGTTTATCAATCGAAGTGGGCTGTCTTCAGGAGGTGGTGTAGGAAGAAAGGCATTTCCTCCTCCACGACCTCTGTGAACCAAATCGCTGAGTTTCTCCTGCATTTGAGAAATGTGGACAGACTTGCAGTGCCCACAATAAAAGGATATAAGAGTAGGCTGTCAGCTGTATTCCATCACAGAGGGTTAGACCTGACAAATGATAAAGACCTTCACGATCTTTTGAGATCGTTTGAAACAAACAACTAAAGTACCTGCAACCGAAGGTCCCATCATGGAACCTTGACGTAGTTCTAAGATTCTTGATGTCGGCTCCGTTTGAACCTCTGCATGCTGCCTCGTTGAAAGACACCTCACAAGAAAGGCGATTTTCCTACTCGCTCTTGCCACGGCAAAAAGGGTAGTAAAATTCAAGCAATGAGTAAATATGTGGGTTTCAGAGGACACAGTGCAGTGTGCTCCCTGAATCCTAATTTCTTAGCTAAGAATGAAAAACCCATCTAACCCCTGGCCGAAAACCTTTGAAATCAAGGGGTTAGCAGAGTTCATCGGACAAGAGCCAGAGAGAGTCCTGTGCCCTGTCAGGGCTCTCAAATTTTATTTGCAAAAGACTAAAGACTGTCGGGGTCCTTCTGAAAATCTATGGTGCTCTGTTAAGAGACCCGACTTTCTTATGTTTAAGAATGCACTGGCATTCTTTTTACGAAGCACCATAAGGGAGGCCCATGCGTCCTGCCCGGATGGTGATCTGAAACTTTTGAAAATAAAAGCCCATGAGGTGAGAGCTGTCGCAACCTCAATGGCATTTCAAAAGAATATGGCACTCAGCGATATCATTAGTGCTACTTTTTGGCGAAGCAACGCTTCACATTACCTGCGGGATGTGAAGACGGCATATGAGAACTACGAGTTGCTAGGACCATACATATCCGCAGAAATGTTATTGGGGGCAGGAAGCAGCGCGAATCCTATCCTATAGAAAAGGGATAGGTGTGCTTTTGATTTTATGGTGTTGGTTTATGGTTGAAGGGTTGGTCGCTTGAGGCGGTTTCCCTTTCTTTAGCCTAGAAGTTATGGGACTAACTTTGATAGGTTAGGTCAGGTGGTGGTTTTTAGCTTCGTTGCCCTCACAGTATGGTCAATATGGTCTAGTCACATTGTGGTCACGCTCCCGTTGACAGATCATCTAGAACTCACCAGCTATATAGGTCACTACCTTGCTGGAGAGACTAGTAAAGCAGAAGCAGACTTGGGTGACAGTAATCATGAAGTCAGCTATGCTAACAGGTAAGGAACCAAGATGTCAATCATCTGCATGTAATTTGTTTCCTAAAATCCTTCTATTCTGTCCCTTCCCACCTCCAATGGTGGGATTCAGCTATATATATATCTGACAGGTAAGTTTCATGAACAAAATGTTATTGTCATGCTACAATAAAGTTTGTTCATACTTACCTGGCAGATATATATAATTAAGTACCCACCCACCTCCCCTCAGGGGACAGTGGTATGAAAAATCTGAATAGAAAATGGGAATGGTTCCTGATATCCGCCTCCCAGCGGTGGGAATGTGTACTAACCCACCTGGCCGCCCCACGGGCGGTGCCGGAAAGTCGACCCGGAAGTTTTTTGAAATTCTGTCGGACGTCGGAGAATACAGCTATATATATCTGCCAGGTAAGTATGAACAAACTTTATTGTATCATGACAATAACATTTTGGTAGTCTCAGTAGTTGAGGAGAGAGAATGAAAATTTATGATTACCAGACTGTGTGCTAGGTAAAAGTGGTTGCTTGGTGATCGTTCGCTACTCATAGTGGTGAACGTAAACAAAAGGTTGGAAGCTTTTTTTTTTTTTTTATATAGTTAATTATTATAGTTAATGATTAATTAATAATTATTTGAAATGAGTACATACTGATTATTTATACATTTTATTGGCATATTCTAAGCTTTTAGCTTCTTAGGTTTAGATGTCAGAATCATAGACTAGGCTTCAGTAGCAACTGCTAACATAGGCTAGGCTTATTGCTAAGGGACATATGCTAAAATCCTAGTATATGCAGTAAAAATGGGGTTGAACATTACATGCAGTTGAATATTGTGCAAGTATGTACAGTATTTTGCCTTTTGGAGTCTTATTTTCCGTCGGATCGACGTCGTAACCTTGGAACATGTGTTGTAAGACTGGAAATAATTTACTGGGGGGTTTTGTAGGGCTTGTAACGAATTAGGTAATTTACTTGTAAAATGTGGGTCAAGATACGAAAAAATCAGGTTACGAAGGCCGCCTTGGAACGGAATAATTTTGTATCCTGAGCTGCTACTGTATAAGAATATTTTTTTGGAAAGGTAACATTTTTTCAGAAACTCACTTTTTAGTTTTGGAATGCTTCATGCAGTAATTTCTGAGACTATTTCACATTTTTTCATGACAATATTACTCCTTAGCTGTTCAAGAAACATCTATAAAAGTACAGAAAATATACATCAGTTATTAATTGGTTGAATGGCTGTATATGTGTGTATGGTAACTGTTATATGCACACTAACTTTAAAATCAGTATATTACTATTGTCCCTGTCATTGTATAATTATCTATCTTTATATCACTATTTGATAAAAATAAATAAGCATCATCATCAAAAGCCATTATCTCCAAAATGTACAAAATATTTACAAAGGTCTTTTGAATATTGCTGAAGTTCATAATACAAAAGCCTCCCTGGACCTGACTCCCTGGCTGACGGAAGGTTTACAATTTTACTATTTTTATGCCTGAATGGGGAGGGACTAAATTTAATGCGATATTTGAAAATAAAGCGTTGATAATGTCGTCATCATCCAAGCGCAATGTATAAAGGGTCAATTCTAGAGATGAGCAGCACCTTGTGGGTTAAAGTGACTCCACACAAAATAAGGGCCTGATGCCCCAAGATAAGTTAGTTCTCCCCTTCTTCCCTGACATGGCAGGTAAAAAAAACAAAAAAAAAACTGCGTCTTAGGTTAAATTATGCTAGGTGTTGTTTGTTAAGTCATAACTATTAATTTCAACTTGGTGTCCTAGGTTAGGTTGGGGTGGGAGAGGTTCCAGGTTTAGCAAAACCTTCCTTGACCAGATAAGGACACAGCACCTTGGGTAGGTTAGGCTAGGTTGCAACTCTGATTTGTTTTGATAGTGCCTTAGATTAGGTTAGGTAAGGTTAGGAGTTGGGGTCCAGGGCCCGTATTTATCAAAGCTCGCAAATCCTTAAGAGTACTCTTAAATCATTAAAACACTCTTAAAGTTATGAAAATTCTTAGAGAATTTTACGAAGCCTCTTACGCGCAATGAGTACTCATATCTCAGGCCGAGATTTAAGAGTGGTGGAGGGGTCTCCTAAGTACTTGAGGAGTTTCTCATAGCGGTAGTCACAGACTGTAAACATGGCAGACGAACAAGAACACCGCGTTCGCCGCCCGAGGAATTTTCGTCCAAGACTGGATATATTCGATGTGTATGACGACATGAGTTTAAAAAAAGATATAGAGTTGATCAAAGTGGCCTCATGTATGTGACTGGCTTGATCAAAGAGGCGATTGCCAACCGCACAGAGAGGTTTTCTGCGGTTTCTAACATATCAGTCTCTCTCTCTCTCAAAATTACTGGATTAGTTAATTTGATCACGTATATTGGCGCAGGATTAGACACGAAGGTCAAGAATGGAATGAAAATGCAAATCCTTAGAGCTTTTTTTTTGGTTAGTAGCGAGAGAGGAGTACTAGGCCTATAGTACTAGTGCTTCACCTCTTTCCCCAGTCTGGGTCTATCGGGTATTTGTGGGTGTATATATTATATATATATATATATATATAGATATATATATATATATAATATATATATCTATCTATCTATCTATCTACTATCTATCTACTCTCTCTCTCTCTCTCTCTCTCTCTCTCTCTCTCTCTCTCTCTCTCTCTCTTCTATCTATCTATCTACTCTATCTCTCTCTATCTATCTCTATCTATCTATCTATCTCTATCTATCTATCTATCTATCTCTATCTATCTATCTCTATCTATCTATCTCTTATCTATCTATCTCTATCTCTATCTATCTATCTATCTATCTATCTCTATCTATCTATCTATCTATCTATCTATCTCTATCTATCTCTCTCTCTCTATCTATCTATCTATCTATCTATCTCTCTCTATCTATCTCTATCTATCTATCTCTATCTATCTCTCTCTCTCTATCGCCTATCTATCATATCTCTATCTATCTCTCTCTCTATCTATCTATCTATCTATCTGTCTCTATCTATCTATCTATCTGTCTCTATCTATCTCTCATCTATCTATCTATCTCTATCTCTCTCTCTATCTATCTCTATTCTATCTCTCATATCTATCATCTCTATCTATCTATCTATCTATCTCTATCTATCTATCTATCTCTATCTCTATCTATCTATATCTATCTATCTATCTATCTATCTATCTCTCTATCTCTCTCTATCTATCTATCTATCTCTATCTATCTCTCTCTATCTATCTATCTCTATCTATCTCTCTCTATCTATCTATCTATCTCTATCTCTATCTCTCTATCTCTATCTATCTATCTATCTCTATCTATCTCTATCTATCTCTCTATCTCTATCTTTCTCTCTATCTATCTCCATCTATCTATCTATCTATCTGTATCTATCTCTATCTATCTATATCTATCTATCTCTATCTATCTCTATATCTATCTATCTCTATCTCTATATCTATCTATCTATCTCTCTCTATCTCTATCTATCTATCTCTATCTATCTCTATATCTATCTATCTCTATCTCTCTATCTATCTATCTATCTATCTCTATCTATCTCTCTCTATCTCTATCTATCTATCCATCTATCTATCTCTATCTATCTATCTTTGTATCTCTATCTATCTCTATCTATCTGTCTATCTATCTCTACTTTTGAATTCAACAATAATATACAGATCACTAGGTTAATATCATAATTAATGAATGTATTGAATTTTTAAAATACTTTTTTTTTTTTATTAAAATAATGGCGGAAATCGTATATTCATGGCTTGTAGCACTATATTTTCCGCTATTGTTAGCGAGATCTTCGCTTAAAAGTTTCTCCTAAACATACCGTTTTTCATAGCTAAGAGATTCTCTCAGAGCGTTGATAAAACACTCTTAGAAGTTCCTCTTAACTATGAGTGATTGAGTGACTTAAGAGAGAATATTTAGGAGATGTCATAGGAGCTATGATAAATACCGGCCCAGGTCCAGGATTTGCTAAGGTAAGGTTAGGTTAGATGCATCCTGGTATTTCACTTGTTTTGCATTTCCCCCAACCCAAAAACCCTGTTTTTACCCTGGTTCCTGACACTTGTAGGTTATATAGCTGTCCACTATTTAAAAACTACTAATTTACTACCAGAAATGTTCGAAGCACAATTTAAGTCTTATGAAATTCTTACATTTAACTCCAGATTGCAATTAGGAAAATCATATATATAATTACAGATTGCAATTATGGTTTAAGTAATAATGTTCAGGATTTTTCCTTATATGTTAGGCTAATTTTTTTTCTTTCGCCAGATCTAGTGATTTGGGTAGGGGAAAGTAAAAACAAATGAATGAAATGTGGGCATGGTGATTACAGGGATGTGTTATTATCAAAGCCTTATTTTTACTGTTGTCTACACTAGGTATAATTAAATAGCCTTAAAAATTTGTCAAACTGCTATTCCAGAGCTATTCACACCATGATTGCTTTTTCCATCCCACAAATGGATCATTGTTAAATGGAGAGTATGTTGCCAAGATTGCAATGACCAATTAGTGTGTTGTTCTTTATGAAATAAATATATTGGATATTATTGTAATAACTGCATTGCACAGGTAGGTGAAGGTAGACTTGCAAGAGTATTCTCCAGCTTGTTACTGGTACAAAAGTTGTTTCAAGGATGTTAATAAAATGGCAGAATTCTCGAGTAGAAACGACTGCATATGATGGGACATCGTGTAGTTTCGTTTGGCTATCTCTGACAGTCCTTACCTAACCTAACCTACCCTTAGCCAAGCTGTTGGACAAAATTCTTTACATGATATATGCAGTTATAGTGTCGGCATCTGTATTTTGAGTAAGCCGTTTCTTTTAAAAAGAAAAACTCAAATTTTTGAGGTTTCAAAATTACTGCTTTATTCCATGTAGTGTTTAATGTGATTTGTAATTATTATTGTTTTTATTCTTCTGAACAAATGTCAATTATTTAGATTTAATTTCTGATCGCTGGTTTTATCTTGTTTTCAGGTTGATTGCAGCAAAACATAAACTTTTATTAGTCTGTATAGTTGAAGAAAGATGGCTGGAGTACCGCAGCCAGTAGTGGATATGGCAAGCCGGTTGGCCCATGCCATGAATACTACTCTAGACCCAATGGTTTCACATTCGGTCAGACTTGAAGCTTATAATTTATTAGAACAGGTATGTGAAAGTTTGATTGTTGTTTGCTTATTGATTTCTTATCAGACTAAATTCAGTAGTTCTTGAGCTATATACATTTTTTGTAATTTTGTGTGGGAATTATTTAAAATATGTATTGTGAATTTGTAAAAAAAATTATTTTGACAATAAAAGTTTAATCCAGCAGACTGCAGTGTGGTATATACTGAAACAAGAAATTGAAGATAGGAAAATAAATGTTAGAAAAAAATAATAAATTGAGGGTAACCTAGAAAGGTATGATTTAAGGGATAAAAAAAAAAAAGGCTTTGCAGATGACTTCTTATTATACCCTTATTCATATCCTCCAAAAATTTGGTTGGTTTTACTTGGTCTTATACTAAGCTTACCCATTTTTAGAAACCTTTCCATATCAAGTTTTGCCAAATTTAGTGGTTTAATCTCCTGTTTCCTGTAGTTTTTTCCTTTACTCATGTTAGTACTGTAATAGTAGTTTTTTTTTTTTTGGTGACACATCTGTTATCATCACAGTTTATTTGTGGTTTTTTTTTTTTTTTGGTGACACATCTGTTATCATCACAGTTTATTTTGTGGTTATGTTGAAGGATGATTTATTTGGTAATATACACGACGCCCTGAGGTGCTCGCGCGAGGGTAGTAACCTCTGCATACCAATGGTTTAACTTTCTCTGGTATATTTGGAAATTATTTATATCAGAAAAGTATTAAGAAGGACCTTTTCACCGGCGACACAGGTCTCTCCCCAGAAATAGATTTTTCCTCCGTCAAAATCCCTTTTTTACTGCGTTTAAGCATGGTGTAAGCTTGCTGTACTGGAAAATGTCTTGGGGGAAACTCTTGATGGTTTCCGAATTTTGATTAACGAATTTCTGCTACTGTATTTTGGTAGATAAAATGAAAAATTTTAGGTCTTACAGGTAGCATACTTACTCTGAAAAACATGAATGGTTTAGGAAACTTGTGCAATGGCCTGTCTCATCATGTGAAGTAATCTTGTTCTCTTTTGAACTCCAGGCTAAAGAAAATCTGGAAGTAGCAGTAGAATGTGGATTTTTCATGGCGCACCGTGATAAGGAGCCTGTTGTCCGTCATTTAGGACTTCAGTTGCTCGAACATGCCATCAAGTACAAGTGGAATGATCTCTCAGTAGAACAGAAAGTTTACATAAAGGTATGTAAATAAATAATCCTTTTAGTAATTTTTCATATCCCTGTGTAATTTCAGACAGTGTTATGCAGTGTGATTTCATCCAGTGCAAAGCTTAGTGATACTTAAAGCATTTTTAATCTGACATTTTAGAGTTTATCTATACAACAAACCAACCTCTAGTGGTAAGTGCAAAGATAGGGATAATAATACAGTGTGCTGATGTAAAAGCATGCAGAGTAATGAGGGATAATAATACAGTGTGCTGATATAAAAGCATGCAGAGTAATGACTGTTGGGTGAGAATTCCTTCTGCCAGTGTGTTCTCACGTGCCTCAGCCCTTTGCGTTTTAGTTTCTAATATTTCAATGTTTTCCAGTAGGTACTTTCATAATTTTGTTAGAATTAGGAATTGCAAAGATTTTGCAATTGATTTGCTGACCACATTTAGCTTGCGTTTGTGTATTTTATTTTTATGTTTTTGGGATCTTTTTATGCAGTGATTTTTTTCTCTTCTCAAGTACTCTTAAATGTGATTTTATTGTTTCTATTTGCGATTGCTGTCTTCCACCCTCTAAGAGCTTCAACAAAAGTGTCCTGTTTTCCTCGTTGGTAACATGTTCTTGGTTCATTCTGCTCTTCCCCCTCAGCAAGATGTACAGTGAAATTCTTTGACAAGCAGAAATCTTAGGGTCTACATTTCTTGAAAAAGAGACACAGCTTGGCTTATTTTGCATGAGAGAGAAGTTCCTTGTTTTTGGTCTGAGGAAGGTCGAGATTGGTTTGCAATGATTTAAGAGACAGTTCTGGAACTCTTTAAAATCTTGGGTTGTATGCCATTTTAAAATTATGCATTTCCAGTCTTTCGACTCTGTCTTTGAAAAAGTCTTTGGAAGCTGGTTGCAGACTGTTATTGTCAAGTGTCAGGCAAAAAAGGTTTAGGCACAGCAATGATACGATCAGTGGATAGTGCACAGCTTGTGTAAAGTACATTGAAATGGCAAATGGTTTGTGGTCCCAATGGGCTTTACTGAGAAGTGTCCATATGTGGAAAAGGAAGGGAATTAAAGAGAAATATGACAGAATACAGATTAAAATAATTAGTTGAAAAACATTTAAACAAATAGCATTGGAGAAATAAATAAGAATAGTTAAGGCATAGTTGGACTGGTATACTAGTTTTGGAAGCAGCATTACATCCTTTCGTAAACTTGTGAGTATTGGAGCCTTTACTGTGCGAAGATTACTATTTTATTGTTCATTAGTGAGGGAGTGAAAGTTCATCAGGTTAGTAGTTGATTTTATGGAAAAAAAGCAACTTGCTTTAATTCTGAATGAAGCTATTTTATAGACTTGCAGGGCTCGTCCAAAAGATTTATTTATGAAAATTGGAATTGTCATTCCTATGGGTGAAGATTTTTTTAGCCTGGTGCATCTGGTTAAAGGAATATAAAGTTCGGGAAGTTTAAAATCATTATGCAATGAGTGAAAAATTAAAAGGTGTGCAGGGCAGATACTGGAAAGAACCTTTAGTCCTGTTTACAGAGTACCATGCAAGATGTTTGGGAGGCAGTATACCCCTAGGATTTGGAAGTGTTCACATGTATTGAGGAACAGTGGAAGTTCCTTTTTAATTATGGCTCGTGGAAGATGGTCTAGCTGAATACCTTTTTATAATGATCAAAATGCCAATTTGCATTGCTGGAAAGTAGGAAACCACTATTTATTATAGTTTGACTCAGAGATCCTGGATATTGCCAGTATCCAGACAGGATGCTATTCAAAGAATGGAAGAACAGATCTGAAATTTGTGGCATTAACACCCCCATGTTTGTAGAAACAGTATTGAAAGCCTTTTGAACAGTACCAGCAGTTTTTTGGAACAAGTGGTTTGTTCCGACACGGCATACAAACCTTCGGTCCTTTTACAATTGGAAGGTACTAGCGGCAGCTGGATAGGTCGTAAGCTTTCGAACAAGGGGTTCGGTAGTTAACTGCTTGTCCGACAGGCGCGCGCGACTGGGAGGTAAACAAACCACTTTTGCTTTCGGCCTGCTGGCGTGTAGACGTGTATCATCGCTCTCTGCCCGCTTCATCGTCGTTGCTTTCACATGGTTGTGTTTTTCTTTTCTATTTATCTAGTGAAACTGAATTGTAAGTACAATCATTTCATATTTATTTCCATTGAATTCAATTGTGAATTAAAGGATCTTGGTTTCTCCACGCCCTCCGATTACCCGAGTGCCGGGACTGAAGGGTCGTAAGTGCGGGAATTCATTTTTTCCCAGGAGTGATCCGCGTATTGTGTATGCTCGGTGCCGAGGGCGGGAGAGCGCTCGCTCCGAGCTTATATTTTGGTTGAAAATGTGTAGATGAAAATCGTAAGTAAGTGCCCTTTTCATTTATTTTTTTTTGACCTGTATGCTCGTTGCCGAGCGAATGCGCTCGGCACGAAAACTTATTCTGTATGGAAGTGGAATTGCAAGTAGTACAGTATTCTTTTTCATTTTCATATATTTATTTTGATTGTAGCAATACTCATTTTGGATCAGTTTCCGAGCTTACCCGGAAATTGATCCTTTCCCCTTTTTATTTGAATGAAGTGAAATCGCAAGTGCAGTTCTTTTTCATTTTCATATTTTATTGAGATTGCATTATTTACTTGGATCAATGTTTCCGCTAATTCCGGGAATTGATCCTTCCCCTTTTTATTTTGTATGAAGTGAAATCGCAAGCGCAGTATTCTTTTTCATTTTTTCATATATATTTTGATTGCATCAATTCATTATGGATCAAGGTTTCCGTTCATAATCGGGAATGGATCCTTTTAACCCTTGCGCTCGGTACCGAGGGCGCAAATGCGCTCGCTCCGAGCCCTTATTCATTGTGAAGTGAATCGTAATGCAAGATTCTTTTTCATGTTATTCCTTTTATTATTGATTGCATCAATATTTATTTTGGTTCAAGTTCTGCTCAGTCAGGGAATTGATCCTCTTGCCCTTGCATTCGGTGCCGAGGGCACGATTGCTCTCGGGCTCTTATTATTATTGTTGGGTACATGGGTGCTGTGCGGGGGTGGGGAACGAGAATCCCTCCCCCCCCCGCTAAGCTCCCACAGATGGCCCTTCCCCTTCGGGGGGGGGGTTATCTGGGTTCTTCTCCTCGCCCGATCCGTCGAGCGCGGGGGAGGGCGCTCGGTGCCCAATGTACAATTGTATTTGGGGTCTTCCGCTCGTTCGGTGTGGGGCTCACCCCCCTGCGCGAGGGACTTCCCCCCCACTAATCACTACTACTGTTATTTCCGCAGGTGCTATTGCCACGAGGGTGGACCTTGGTGAGGTATGGGCGTCCTTCGATTTGCAGGGCGTGCCTAGTGTCCAGGGGCGGTGGTTCTATGTCTGAGCCTGCTGCGGTCACCCATGGAGTGGTGACCACGACAACGATATAGACTCCAGGTGACGACGTCCCTCCTCACCTGGTGTACTCGCCTCACGTGGTAACAGTCTTGCCTACAGCCGCTGTGAAGTGCCGTTCGCCGTACCGAGAGGGGGGCGTGCTGCCGCCGCTCGTGGTTGCCGCGCTGCCGCGACCACACTTCCGCTGCCCTAGAGCTCGCCCCTGGACCTGCCGCCGGTACCAGGATGTTGCTGGCTGCTGCTCCACCTCCTGTGTTTCCGGTGCTGCCTGCCGTACCTGCCGATTCTGTACTGACTGTCCATGCAGTTGCTGCGCTGGCTGTCCCTGCCGTTGCTGCGCTGGCTGTCCCTGCCGATGCTGTGCTGGCTGTGCCTGCTGTTCCTGCGCTGGCTGTCCCTGCCGATGCTGTGCTGGCTGTGCCTGCTGTTCCTGAGATGCCCATACCTGCTGACGTCGTCCCTGTTCGTGGTGGTACTACCCCAGACTTTGGTCTGTCTGTACAGGTGCGTCCGGGCCCTGTGGCTTCGGCTACAGCAGCCCCGGCTCCGCCCTGGATGGCAGATCTTATGTCTGTCCTGAGGAAGCTGACGAAGAAGAGGAGGAAGGTGTCGTCGTCGTCGTCTTCATCTTCTTCATCGTCGTCGGCTGCCGCCTCTTCCCCTTCGACTTCTAAGGCTTCACAGCCGAGGAAGAAGAAGGTTGCCTCCTCCCTCCTAAGAAGTCTCCCTCGGGAGCTTCTCGGGACCCGTCTCACCTCGGTGGGACGGGAGGGTTCCTTCGGGAGCGGGGCCCGTCTCTTCTTCCGCAAGGAAGAAGACTACGGGGACCAGAGGGGTACCGGCTAACACCGGTACTTCCTCGCCTGGTGTCAGTGGTTCTGCCACTGCATCAGGGTCCGTCTCGGCCTCTCGTTCGCGGGAGGTACCGAGTGTACGGTCGCCTACCAGCGACTGTGCAGCCAGGAACCAGACCTCTGAGCCCGCTCAGCGTCAGGTTCACGGCACGGAGCGGAAGACTGGTGACAGCCGCTCACGCGACTCTCACCAGACCAGCTCTCGCTCTCGCGGCGACCAGCTGGCTACCCGGGATGACGTGACGGTCCACGACCGGCCACGGGCTGAGGCTGGGAAGAGGTCCCCTCGTTCGCCGGTGCCAGCCACGGCTGGAACCAGCGACGTGACGTGCCGTGAGGACAAGCACCGGTCTCACTGTGACAGTGGAGCCTGCAGGTCGCCTGACCGTTGCTCTCACAGAGAGCGATCGGGTACGGCAACCAGCACCAGCTCTTCTGACACTCGAGATCGGGGCCGCTGTGCTCAGATCCAGCCGTTCTCCACAGGGAGACGGTTCGACCAGGCCTGCAGCTCGATCGCCACCGCGGGTTGACGATCGCCTGCAGCCCTCCAAGCCTGCTGGTTCTGCCAGCGAGCGAGGAGGGAGCGTCAGGTCTGCCTCTCCCGTACCTTCAACCTCCTCGGGTTACACCGGGAGGAGCGAGGTATTGAGGAGTGATCGTGAGGGGTGCGCCCCTCATGATCCACCACGACGCCCTACGTGCCAGGCACGGTTCTTGGACCGGCCAGGACGTATGCACAAGTGGATGGAGAAGACCGAGAGGGCTGTCGCTGTTCCCCCTTCTTAGGAGGAAGGTTCTCGGAATATGCTCTTGTTCGAAGGGCTTAACGGTCCTACTCTGCAAGATGCTGTAACTTCCGAGATCCAGAGGAACTTTGCCGAGGTTATGGCGCTGATTCGTCAGCACAACGACCTCGGGGAAGGATCGCCGCTCCCACCAGCAGAGCCACATCTCGGCTCGAGTCGTTTTGGGGCCCGAGAGGGAACCCAAATCGACAGTGGGTCTGCCGCGATCGGAGCTTGCCGACTGTGTTGAACCAGGTAGTCTCTCGTCTCCGGACAAGAAGGCTCTCTCAGTTCTGGCCGGTCGAACAAGCTACTTCACCTCCTCTACTGCGACAGAGGCGTTTCTACGTGTCTTCGGACACCGTATTTGAATACCCCTTCGGTCCTCCTGAGAGGTTTCGACCTCGACGAGGACTGGAATGAGTCGGAGGACGGTATCGGCTCTCTCCTGTCAGGTGTCGATCAGCCCCACCCAGACGACTTTCACAGTGGCGGCAGACCCTTACCTACAGTATGAGTTCGTAACCCTCCTCGGGGGAAAAACGTTTTTCTCCTGACGGATACGTTTTCCCAGGCTCTGAGAGGCCATCGCCGTAAGGCGATGGCTGCTGCTTTTCTTCTCCAACTGCTAGTTCCGCTGGAAGGCGAGCCAGTATCCAATTCCTCCCCCATTCCCTCTCTCCTTACGGCTACGAGGGAAAGGGGAGGGATCCTACAGAGATTTCTCTGTAAGATCCCACGTTAGGGGCTGCGCTACGGGGGGACCTTCGGGTCCTACCTGACGTAAGCCCCCGGTCGTTGAGGAGGGATCCTGCCCCTTTCTCGATTTCTACGGGAATCGAGAGGACCACCAGCCGATATCGTTTGACGAATTCGGTGGGGGTTTCGCAGAGTGCTTAGAATTCTACGGAATTTCTAGCGCACTCAGAGTGTTCGAGTTTTTTACGATCTCCAAACACTTAGGCGAGACCACGGTCCAAAGTGAGCGAGAATCCCCGATAATTGTTACACGATATCGGGAACCTCGCTTATGCTCGAATTCCGGTAATTTCTAGCATTTGGAAGAAGACTGCTGCTGAAAGAAGAGTATCTCACAGTAGGCGATTAACCTGGAATAGAGAAGAACGGACGGGAACTTCCAGTTTGGCTTGAACTATCGTCTTCGGTATTCTGTTCACCATTGAAGCTTTCCTTTGGGAAAGACTTCTCCTTCACTCTCTTGACTAGAGAACGAAGGTGGTCGATCTCCAATCCTTATTCTCATTCCTCGAGGGGAAAAGAATTTAGGATGGAGGTCGTTGTACAGAACCTACAAATATACTACGTATATTACCCTCGCGACATGATTCTTTTAACAGTTGAATTGTCCGGGGGGTAGGCGCATACCGTAGTTAACTCTACGGTTTGTGACCGAGACGAATTGTATCTTAATTGAACTGCAACTCGGGGTTGCCTGCAACCTCCCAGCAGTTATCAGTTTCGATTTTAGATACTTGGTATTGTCATGACAACACTAAATCAGCTTTTGTATTTTACCCGAAATCCGTTTCGTTTAAATATAATGCTCGAGCGTTATTCTTTATGGCTCGATGGTTCTAGCCGAACGCATTCATTCGTGGAATAATGGATTACCTGGCAACTCAGGATGACGAGTCACCGAGAGCTACTGCGTATTGAACTGCCTGATAGCAGCTCAGTATCAGCTAGGTCTCCGAGATGCACGGTCGGTTACGTCTCTCTCTCCCCTGGTTTGATTGACTACCGAACCGTATCTCTGCCCAACAATCATGGACTTAGGTCTCTGATTAACGGGGATTCTCGCAATAATGAAGGACCATCTACTGCTGTGACGCTCGATTTCATCGCCTTCGACATTGCGAGAATTTTCAACAGAGATATCTCTTGGACTCTTTCATCTTTCTGTTTACCGCACGGTAACAGAAGTCTGTACTAGTCTCCCGCTGCATCGCACCGCGATAATGCAATTATTCATTGTTCGCCCCTTGAATTAACAGATGTGTCAGAAGACATCGCCTACTCTCCGACCTGACAGCTCTACTTCCAAATATTCAGCCCATGAGAAGCAATTCTTTAGGCAGTATTTCCCTGTGTCTTCATTACTGAAAAGCGCTCCGCTTTCATTGCAACTACGATCCTCACCGGACAGCAATGAATAGCGGTTAGCGTTCTCAGTGTTTGTAGCACAGGTTCAGAATCTTGAGAATCCTTCTCTCGGTTCAGCTGTGAAGACGTAGGTTGCATTTTCTGTACACCTTCGTCTTCAACGACACATAGTGTTGTTTCTCCTTAGCTGAGAATCAACTATACTATGAGATATCTTGCCATCAGGGACCTCGGTCTCTAGAAGGCAATTGACTTTCGCCTGTTGGGCACATGCCTTAAGAGAATCATCACCTCGCCTTCTGGCATCGGTGACGAACAAATTATTTGTTTAGTCTCTTGGCATAACCCTTTTAAGGCGAAGGTCACGTGACTTGCTCGGGTGCTTGGACAACTTGCCTCCTACCGAACGCAGTCAGTCGGCAGCTGTCAGAGCGCCCAAGTCTGTTACGAATTTCGCTGTGGACTTAGTTCGGTTGTTCCATAACAGTCTTTTCTTCGTCCTAACGGCTTGTCACAGTACCCATACCATCGACACCCACCATTGAGTGTCGGTGTCCTATCCACTACCGAGAAGAAGAACTTCACTGCATGGGGATAGGAGAATGTGAGACACTTCACTGCCAGACGGGGAATAGACCAGTATGGGTACAGGACATCACGAAGTCGAGAAGAGGGATAGGTCATACGACCATTCCCTTCTTTTCCTCTGAGGTAATTGCATGACTTTTCCTGCGAAGTCAAGCATCCAGGGGATGGGGATTCGTGACGCTCGATTTCGTACCGACTTCGTAGCGAAGACTCAGAACCCTTCGGTTCCTGACGATCGGTTTAGAGTCCTTCACAATCCCCTCCCTAATGGACTTCACCGCCTTAGATGCGAAGGAGATGCTGCTTTGTCCTGTGAAAGCGCGACCGCGCTTTCTGAAGAAACTCGACATCCCAGGCTGAGTGTTGAAGACTCTTCGTCAGCACCAAGATGACCTAGAAGTACACTCCCTCGAGTTACACAAGAACTTCTCCGTGGCGCAGGTACTGAAGGCAGGGGTCGGGGGGGTGGTACAACCAGACCACTGGCACCTCCTTCTACCTTTTGGATATTGCCCACAGGTCCTTGGATCGTTTTCCTTGGGACCCGTGGTGGCTGCTCAACACGTTGTGTAGCTAACCCAGACCCTAGCAGGCTGAACAGCATCGAGTCCTGGTGTGACTGTAAGAATAGATAAGTAAATGAGAGAGTGACTGGCTTCTCTTCCTATCTTTTTCTCTCTACCTGTGGGTAGAGGGATACGGTCATCACCTTGCTGGATAAGGACGAGATGCCGGTGAGCTACTCGACAGAGCCCCATCCTATCCCTTTCACTAGGGATGGGAGCGAATATCCACCACTTCCTCCTACAAGGGGGGGGAAGTGGATGCCAACAAGAGACAAACCATAACTTTATGTTGCCTCTTGCAAATAGGAACTTGTTCTTGTTTGCTGGTACGAAGAGAGAGATACGCTTGCCTCCCTCTCTTTCAGTACTTGGTCCAGAGGTCTGACCATTGATCCTGCGGTGCACACCCCGATCAATCGGACAGAGGCTTGGATCCTCCCTCGCTCTTACGACCAGGGAGGCATTCAGCCAAGTTTGGGTCGAAACACCGGTCTGTTCACAAAAGACTCAGATTCCTCCCACCAAGAAGTGAGTCTTCCTATTGTAAAAGGACCGAAGGTTTGTATGCCGTGTCGGAACAAATGACAATTTGTCCAAAATTGCATTTTTCCTAACTATACAAACCTGAGGTCCTTTTACACATAGTCCCACCTCATGCCACCCCTCACACTGCAGTTTTTGCTTGGGCCAAAAGCAAAAGTGATTTGTTTACCTCCCAGTCGCGCGCGCGCGCCTGTCGGACAAGCAGTTAACTACCGAACCCCTTGTTCGAAAGCTTACGACCTATCCAGCTGCCGCTAGTACCTTCCTATTGTAAAGGACCTCAGGTTTGTATAATTAGGAAAAATGCAATTTTGGACAAATTGTCATTTTTATTGTTTCAAAATTGAAAACTTTAGAGTTATTTATTGTCATACATATATGTATGATATTTAGAATTGAGAACTGCAGTGTTACTTACTTTAAATCATTGCTGGGGGTGTGTTATAAGATTGGCTGATCAAAGTTTTGGTTTTACTGAATTTGAACCACGTACCACCCCATGGACTTCATACTTATTGATCTGCTTCAGATCTTGCAGTCATGTCGTTTTGCTTTGGGTCAGAGTTCTGCTGCTGCAACAAAGGGTAGAAAACTTCAGGATTCAGGACTGCTACTTGAATTGTTTTCCATGATTGTTTGGCCAGGGCTAGATTTTACTGTATAAACCAGGTCTGTACCACTCTATACCTTGATATAAAGTGCACAGTGTGTAGGTGTTTCTTCACTGTACCTTCCTGTATATAGCCATTATTCCATGATTTAATGATAACATCCTGATATTAAGAACATAATATGTAGGATGCTCATGTTCCCTTCAGTGAAGGTTATTATTATTATAAGAATAGCTTAGTCATCTCAGTGGTCTGGTTAAACTATTCTTATAATAATAATAAAAATTGTCACTGAAGGGAACATGAGCATCCTACATGTTATGTTCTTGATATCAGGATGTTATCATTAAATCATGGAATAATGTCTATATACAGGAAGGTACAAGTTAAAGTGTGCTGTGCACAGCGCACTAAATGGTATATGGTCTCTTTCCACCAAGCGGTCCCACTTCATTAACTTTCACTTTGCATTCAAGAACAAATCCTTTTGAGTCTGTCTTGCAATAGCTAGAAATTTCATTGTCATTTAACAAACGATATATGTATATGAATAATTTAAAAGCAAAGTTATGCATACATAATGCTCAGTGACAATATGATTGTGAACTGGCTTCATTAGGCCTCACATAAAAGAAAGGGAAAACAAAAGCTAATATTACGTAAATGCCATGCTACAGTATGGTAAAAAAAAATTTGGAGTCATCACGAAATAAGTTCATTGGGTGAGCAGATGACAAAGCAGAAAATATCATCAGAGATTTTTTAAGCCATTGTACAATTTTTCACTTGCTGCTTCCATATTTAGTACTTTTCTAGTGGCTGTACTCCCTTTCTCATCACATATTCAGAGCATTTCATTCTTGGAGTTTTCAGTCTATTTTTAATATTAATTGAATTGTGATGAAAAACTATTAAAATGGTCGTTGTTATAAATTACATCAAGGATTTCTCTGAGTTGTTTCCATGCTCTCACAGGGTCCACCTAAAGATTTTGTTCATGAATGAGAGTTAGAAATTAGAACAAGGTGAATTTTAAATTGTGGGAACAGTTACCAGAATGATCTGTAACTTTCAAGTTCAGGCAAAAAGTGTTTGAGCCATTGAGGAAAAGAGGGTTTTTGGTATGGTTGCAGAAGAAAAGTATGTATGTAGATGATGCATTTAGATGATGTATTATCTTTAAATATACAGTTATGATTTTTCAATTTGAATGGCTCTATTAATCTAGATTGTTCTGTATTACTGTTAATATATTTTGCAATATTTTTACAGGAGAATGTTATGCGTCTTGTTGCAGAGGGTTCGCTAGACTTGCTGTCTGAACATCTTTTTGTGAAAGATAAGGTTGGTGTTGCTTAGTTTTCATCAGCCATGGCATAAATACTTTTTAATTATATAGTTACATAGTGCGTACAAGAAAGATATTTAGCTGTTTTATCTTTCAACCCTTTGAGTGGTAATGATGTCAGATTTGGCTCTACAAATTTTATCCCTTGAGATTCGAGGATGTTATCTGTAGAAATAAAAAGAATAGATACAGATTTTAGCAGCAGTAGGACATCAGCAGGACTTGGTGGGTATTATGTTTTTATAGTTATGATGTGACAGGGATGAGTTCAGTACAGAATAAGGCATGTTATGATCAATTGGTTTTAGTGACCAAATAGTGCTTATTACTACTTATACTAATGTGTCCAACCTACACCCTTTGAAGATATGACTGACCACACAGACTGGAATTCAAGATACAGTAGTATACGCCATGAAGTGACTCTACTTGCGTGTAATGTGCATTTCAAGCTTTGCCATGTTTGGATTTCATTTTATTTGGTTACTCTTGCAATGAGGTATCTCCACTCCCTTCTATCATGGGCATATCCTGCCTGAATTCCCATATGATCATGGTCTTAAACTGTGCCCTCGGCCTGATATTTTGGGGCTTCTCACTGGCTGCTGTCTGTGCATCTGTGCTAATTGATTTTCTGGACCTTCCTCTCACCCTTCAAATTCTGTCGCCTACTACTTTGACTGACTGTTCCTCTCCCTTTATGATTGCATGCCTAAATCATTTAATTTTTACACATATTTAACTTGAGTTTTGTGTCTGTTTTGGTCAAAATTTGTGACTTTTTTTTTCTACCTGCTCCCTTTGTTGATTGGACTTGAAATTTTGCATGGCTACTCAATCCTGGTGACAATACAACCCTACATGATCAGTAGGTCAGCAGTGACCTCTAGTGACCCTACAGTGACGGCTCCCAGTATCTCAGGATTTGTATGATGTGTAAACTCTTCAGATTATTTCTTGTAGCATTTCCTTCTGTGTTGGGCATCCCATGCTTTCATTTTTGTAGATATGAGTAATTGTGAGAAGCTCCTGATATGTTTAAAAAAAGTTACTTTTAACATTTTAGTACATTTTAGTAAAAGCGTGCTTAAAAACTTTTTTGTGAATTTTGTTATATAGGGTTCTGTTACCCTTGTGATCGTAGTACTAGAGAATGTACGATTAGTAAATCTCAAGTATAGTGATCATGGTTTATTTTGAAGTCTAGATATCACACCTGTAAACAGCTTCTTCATTTGCAGTTAAGCTCTTCCTGGTGCACTTGCTAAGAAGTCATGTGTCTTTTTCCTTCTATTGTATTATTAAACTGGCCTTTAGAAGGCTATTGCATGCATGCTCTACTCGGTACATAAGTACTATAGTTTATTTGCATTGTTCCATAGCCTTTTCATCATGACCTGTTATTAGCATTTCATGCATTGTTTTTGCTATTTTTTGAATGGCTGGTCAACTTACTTAGTCCTGCTGTAAGAGTTTATAAAGATAGAAATTGTATTGTTGGTGTCTTTGAAATACAATTATCAAATGGGAGATTTATATTTTGTAACACTAATAGTACAAAATTTTGAATGTAGTACTAACTAATATATTGTATTTTATTTATGGAGATGTTATTGTTCATTAACAGGTTTCAAGGTTGGTTGTAGAGATGATAAAGCGAGAATGGCCTCAGCAGTGGCCTGGGCTCTTAGACGAACTTCATCAGCTTTCTCGCCGTGGTCCAACACAGACTGAACTAGTGCTGTTAGTTTTTCTTCGCATTTGCAGAAGATGTTGCACATTACAGGTAATTCATGGAATTGGTGTGGTTTCTGGTCCGCAAAGTATCATAGTATAAAGTGGATATTGTCAGGAAAATTATGTAGGTATTATGTTTCTCATAACGAAATATAGATAAGAAGTTACTTGTGTATATGTAGTAGGTAGTCCAACTAAAGGGTTTAGTTGAATGCTAAAGCTCACCTAAGACGTTTGAACTTCTGAAGAAATATGAGGAGAGGTTCTTTCACAGAAGAATTGAATCACTTATAAATATAAAACTAAAGATAAAGGTCTGCATATTTAATGGATTACAGGTGTGAACAAGCCATAGCAAATTATAGACGTAAAAATACTGGCACCTAGCATTAAAACTCTACTAGGTGTTAATGTGCATGAATGATTTATATTCTTAAAGTAAACTGGAAATAAAAACTTAGATCAGCTGGTTACAAGTACTGTACTTATTTTGAGTGTAGTTAGTAACATGAAAAAAAGGTGATTCCAGGCATAATATGGTAATTTTGAGTGAGCCCATCAATTGATGCCATTTAAGAGGAAACTTGTGTAGATCTTTACCATACTGTGTGTAAAATATCTTTAGTATATATAAACATGTTACAGTTATTAGTCAGGCAGTGGTAGGTTTGATTAACCCTTAAATGCCGATTGGACATGTTACGTAAATGTCGATGAAAATTGTCTGTTGGGTGCCAAATTGACGTATGAAACGTCAACACAAAAAAGTTTTTTAAAAATTTGTGGAAAAATAGTTATAGGCCTACTTGGCAAAAACTTTTGTATCACGCACCTTGAGGGATGCTGGGAGTTCACGGATCAAGCTGTTGTTTTGTTTACAATCGTGCACAAGCACGAATTTCTTTCTCTCGCACTAAAAAGCATCAGCGACACATCTCGGAAATTATTTCGTCACTGACATAATTTTTGCACCATTTTGTATTAGCCGTTACATAGAGTTTTATATATGAAAATATGCGCAATTTCATGTAGAATACAACAAAAAACAGCCCATGGTTATAGCTTTTATTAGTTTTGAAATATTTTCATATAAATAACGATAAGTGCCAAATTTCAATCAACTTTGACTCGACCGAAATGGTCGAAAACCGCAATTGTAAGCCAAAATTCTTTCATTCTAGTAATATCCAATCATTTATCTTAATTTTGCAACAAATTGGAAGTCTCTAGCACAATATTTCGATTTATGGTGAATTTTTGAAAAAAAAATTTTTTTCCTACGTCTGTGCGGTAACTGCCGAAAAAATAAGAAATTTTTTCAACCAAAGTTTTTTATATGAAAATGTGCGCAATTTCATGTAGAATACAACAAAAAACAACCAATGGTTGTAGCTTTTATCAGTTTTGAAATATTTTCATATAAATAATGAAAAATAGAAAAAATTCGACCTTCAGTCAACTTTAACTCGACTGAAATGGTAAAAAACTGCAATTGTAAGCTACAGCACTTATGGCCTAGTAATATTCAATCAATTACCTTCATTTGCAACAAACAGGAAGTCTTTAGGACCATATTTTGATTTATGGTGAATTCTTGAAAAAAAAAATTTTATGTTTATGAATTCATGCATCATAGTATGATAATATTTTCTCTGTGTTGCTTTGATTGTTTTACAATTTGTTAATACCAAAATCATCGCAATTTAGTGTACAATACAACGAAAATAATTAACTCATTAGCTTTAACCGTTTTGCTCACAGCACGATTTGTATACAATTATATAGAAATTTTTTTTGCGGTCATATATTCCAATATTTATATATGATAATATTTTTTTTCGTTTCTGATGGTTGCATACTAAACTTCAGGCAATGACAAAAAAAGGAGCCAAAGATGATCTCTTAATCTTGAAAATTAAGCGTGCTGTGATTTTTTTGAAAAAAGAACTCTTTTTCCACTTCTGCACGCACTCTGAATGCCGCTGGCATACTGGAGACACTTTTGGAAATACCGGCTCGGCGATTAAGGGTTAATAGAATATAAATGGTACTTTCTTTAAAGTAAAATAAGTAGCAGAAATATAGTACCTAAGTGTATACAGTAAATGAAATATAAGAGTATTTGTAGGAGTTTAGTAAGAATTATGGATGTATAGTTCCATAAAATAGTTTAAAAAGTAGAACAGAAGTATAATATTCTTGAAAATAACTATAGGCTGAGCTCTGACAAAAGCCTTCTAGATCTTTTAGAGTTATAAAGATGTAAATTGTTAATAGCAAGTCATAGAGTGTATAGGGAAAGCAGTTGCATTCTATATTCTGTTTTTAAGAGGTTATGTTCTTTGGTACATCTGAGGAAGTTTATTGGAAAGTTGGTCTGAAAGTTAATATATGTAAATTGTTTTATATTTGGTCAAGTTTATGGTTTATATCAAGCTTAATAATCATCGTTCAATTCTTTTTGCAGAACTTGGAATCAAATCAGCGACGCAGAGACCTGTATCAGGCTTTAGCTGCTAATATGGAGTCAATATTTGGATTCTTTCTCGGCCTCTTGGAAGAAAATTTCACAGAATATGAAAATGATATGTAGACTTGACAAAAAAGAAGCTTCTCAGCAACACTGCAGGGTTGTCCAGGTGAGGTGGTGTTGCCAGGGTTGAGAAATGAAGAATGATTTATTCTATCTTTTCTGCAGCTCCTTGCTGAGTATCATTATCTTGCAGAGTGAATTATCTAGGGAAATAGGTACCAGGTAACTTCTACAATACTTTGTGTGACATGCTTTAAGTGGTATGCCCCTGTGATGTTTTCTTTTGTTTTTATGCAGACATTTTACAGACATCTAGAGATGAGTATTTCTGGTGATGGCAAGTTCACTCTCGACGTGGTTTCGGAAGTCACGTTAAGCCGTTGGTTCCCGTTGCTGAATAACCTCTGGTTCCATGCAATGTAAAAACACCACACAAACAAACATCTACAGTACTTTGACATGTTTGAAAGTGGTATGCCCCTGTAATGTTATCTGTTCTGGTTTTTAAGCAGACATTTTACTGACTGTGTATTGTATGGGATTTGGCAGTTTCAAAAAAAACCACAGGTAGATCCATTGAATAAGTATTTGAATCTCTGCTTGGCTTTTTATTCCTTATTGGAGATGTTAGTAACCATGTAATGAAAGCCACTGCTGTCCCAGCTACCAAGTGATACAGAAGTCTGGTGTTGACCTGGAGTCCTGGTATCTTTTGTCTCTAAAGTTTACACCTTTTCTGACTAAATTTAGTGTTCGTACTTTGTGTTTATTGTAGTCATGATGTACATTTAAATTAGTTATTATGTAGGAAGGAGATAGAGCCCTCTTGTCCCGAGTCCTTTATATTCTGTCACTGTGCCAACAGGCACTGTTCTGGTCAAGACCAAGTACTATAAGAGAATTCTTTATAATTGGTTGGTCTGTCTTGTGGAACCTGGGGGGATACCATGAGAGTGTAACTGTTATTCACCCCTGCCAGTGCTAAATATTTTATTTTGTGTAATGTAACCTTCTGTGGTACTATTCTATTTCACGAGTTTAATTATTTTCCAATTATCTGTTCTTTGAGTACTGTGGTTTTAGGACTGCAGGTGCTCGTATGGTAATCTAATGATGTGCCTCGGTATAATGGTAGTTTAACCAGTCCACTGAGTTATGTTCTTTAACCTTCCAGGTGGTACTTATGACTCTAGCTGTGTTTGTGGAGTGGGTCTCTGTTCAGCATATATTTTCTCAAGATGCAAAGCTTTTGAAGTCACTCTGCCTTTTCTTAAAGCATGATAGTTTGAAAATGGAAGCCTCAGAATGTCTGTTACAGGTAAGTGTCTCAGATGTACAAAGTTTAAAAACTTCAAAGTAACATTTTCTTTGTTTTTTGTATACAGATTGCTTATTTATTGAGTTAGTTTATGCTTGGGAAATCACGGAAGCCAAGATATATATGGATAAAACCACGAGATTCGTGAATTTAATGTTCCACATAACACTTATAGGAATTTTGTATGTGAAATTAGTTTAGTTGTTTTAAGAGCACTGTAGATTGTATTGATTTGTAAAAAAATTTGTCTGACTGTCCTGTGATTTTATAAATTTAAAAGCTAAGAAATTAAAGCTCGAATTTATCCAGTGATTTTATAGATACATAAAGGGTTTACACCTTTTATTTTACAGATTGTGAGCCGGAAGGGGAAACCAGATGAACGTCGCCCTGTTCTGTTACTCTTTCACAAGGAACCCATGTCAGCCATCTTTGAGGCTGCAGTTCATGCTGTTAATGGACCTCTCAGTGAGGGGAATTATAGATTTTTGAAGACACTTACTCAGGTAACAAATCATGAAGCTGCAGCTGGTGCTGCTGAGGATCTCTCAGTGAGGGTACTTAAAGATTTGAAGGTACATATTCAGGTAATGGTTTTTTCTTGTGCATAATTGTTTTTCATGGTGATTATTGTGTTTTAACCACAGGTTTTCTTTTACAGGTTCTTACCGTGTTAGGCAGTCAGCTTTGTGGTCTTTGGGGGAAAGAAGTTGATGTTACAGAGCCAGCAAACTTTAATATATATCTTAAAGTAATTCTGACTTTTTCCAGTCATCCGAGCCTTAGTATCTATAACTACACTAATAGGCACCTTTGGGCCAGGATGTTTCGCACCATGAGTCTATATGTGAAAGCGAAGCTTTTAAATCCGTCATTCCGTCATGGATAGAAATTGTTTCTCTAAAGGTTAGTTTGTTTCTGTTACAAAATGGATTTATTTACTTTGTTGTATAATTTCCATGCCTGATTTGTCTGAAATTGCATTGTAGTATATTATAAAAATTTTGTCCTTAGGTTGTCAAGCATGGGTACCCCTCGAAAAATGATTCGGACAGTTGCCAATATTCACGCTTCGATTTTGATTCAGATGAAGATTATTCTCAATTCTTTTATAAGGTAAGGTTGTGTTGATGTTGTACCTTTGGGATTCACAAACAAAAGTAATCAAATCGTATTGCTTTAGATATATGATGCCTTGTTATTTGAAGGGTGCATAAAGGCAATGAAGCACTTGCTATAGAGTATTTTTGTTGCCTTACTGGTAAGTTTCCAGTAAACAAAATTTAGCAAATACCAAACAAATGACCAAAGTTGTTTCACTTAAGCCCAATTTTGAGTACCAGATAACTGCTTGAAGCGGGAAACAAACTAATAAGTAAACAATGGGTGACCCCTCTTATATGGGAAACCCCATCTTTAGTAGAATAATCAATCCTCTACATATTGTTGTGAAAGGAATTGATTATTAATTTTGTTTGATATTATTATGTGGTCACTTGTGTATTTTTTGGAATGTTACTGTGGAAAGTTTATCAATTTTAGGTTTTTGTTCAATGTTACTCGGGCAACAAGTGCACAAAAATCCTTTATAACAAAAGCTGTAAGGTTTTAGTGGATTAGTGGATTCCATGTGATGATGGAGAGTTATAATTTGGATTGATTGCCCCATTACCATGTCAATAGATAAACAGTGTGTAAGAGGGCTAGTTGATTTGCTTTTCAGTGCTCTTTTTACTCTTAATGGGTCAGATAAGCATAAGAAAAAATAGGAGCTTGTTTGAAAATAATGATTAAATGATACATTTTGAAATCATAATGGTTTTAAAGACAGAAGCAACATTTTGAAATCATAAAGGTTAAAGACAGAAGCATAAACAGTGTAAAGAAGTTCATGTCTTTCTTTTAGGTGCGAGCTGAAAGTCTGGACGTAATTAAAGCTGCGTCTGTCATAGCGCCTGTCACCATGTTTTCGTATGTAGAGCAGCTATTGGCACAGCAGATACAGAAAAAACCTATTTTGACCCGGGACCCAACGCTGAGAAGCAGCTATGCAATTTGTTTTTCACCGTCCTTCTTACAATGGGATGCTGTCTCACAGGTAAAAGAAGGTTTATGTGTTTTTTACACGTTTAAATTCTTTTTTGGAAATTGAGAATGTATATCCAAAACTGTGGACTGAATATATGACTTGTAAATAGTATGAATTTTTCTTTTCAGATAGTGGAAAGCGTTTTATGGGTCGTACAGTACAAAGTGATCGAGCTAAAACCAAATGCTGAAATGGGGTAAAGCTACTACAACAGTGTCTTGCATATGAGACAGTGGATCCACTCATACTGTCAACGCTGTTATCGTGTATCTCTGGTCTTTTTTGTGTTTGTGAGGACTGTCCCTGCAATGTTGATGGAAGTTTCTTAAACAAGATATTTTCTGCCCTAACTTTCTCATTGCCTGGACAGACTAAAGATTCCCGCAGCAGGACAGTTAAAAATGTTCGAAGACATGGCTGTTCACTCTTGGTGAAAATAGCTCGAAGTTATCCAGACGTTTTGATAAATGCATTTGATTTTATCAATGGTGTCATTGAAAGTTTGAGTCATGACCCGTTAGAGTTATCACAAATGGAAAAAGTTACTTTAAGTGAGGCGTTCAATACTTATAAGTAATCAATATATAAATTTTGAGAAACAGAGTCATTTTATTGGAAAGATTTTAAAGCCTGCATCAGACTTTTGGCTTGGTGTGAAACAGCAGTTTAGTTCGCCTTTGGAATTCATGTCCTTTGTTGGGTTGGACAAGGCCCCTGTTGAACCAAGTGAAAATGATGTTAATGGCCAGAATAGAGCGCAGATAATATTCAGTGTCAATCTCATATTAGCTGTGATAAAGCGATCAGAGTACCCATCAGACAATGAGTATGCAGACCGAGGAGGATTCATACTAAAGAGAACAGAAAATGGGACAGTGATGTGTCGCAATCCAGCTTACTCCGTACATTCTGCCACTGCTGCCACAGCTCTTTGTCCTGGTGCGGCTATTCAATACTTTGTGGCATCCAGATGCCCTTGCGCGGGGTTTCTACTGGGTATGCCAAAGCTCACATGTTGCCAGAATCTGAAAAAAATAACATATTAGGCCTTAATTCTGTCAATCCATCGGACCCTTATAGTGACTACCAAAGGTAAGGAAGGCTCTTTTGTATTGTAGGTCACACCATCATCTCCGGAATGTTAGCAGCCATATGAAGTAGTATGAAATTTGGAACAGAATTAGTATTTTTGTTTTTATCTTACAAACAGATTGTGTTTTTTGTACTTATTCTACCATTTTGCCAAAAGGGGACAGTACTCCAAATGTTTGATTCCAGAGTTCAGAAAAGCATCATAGTACCTGTAAAGATTTAAGTACCCTTGTTTGCCGAAGGATCTTTCAAAGTGAACTTGAAATAATTAGAACCAACTCTTGTCAAAGAATACCCGGGTGGTCTAAAGTCTGCAGTGTGCAGTATTTAACATACTGTAGGCAGCACTAAAGGTTCTTTGCAGTGTCTCCTTGCCTCACAATTCTTTGGTTTCTGCATTTAGTTTGTTTCTGGTCTGATGTTTGTCTTCCCACAAGTATTCCAACTTTTTTTTTTTTTCCTCAAATTTTTCCTTTTGCTACCATTATGAGAGAGTTGGTGGGTGACCTAGTGGTTTGGTTAAAGTATATGATAATAATAATCATACGTCAATAGATGGGTTGATGGGAATTTTATGTAAATTAAATAATTGTTTTGTTCAAGACTTTATATTTTCTCTTGACCTTTTCATTTGGTGTTTTTGTCCTCTCATCATGGCATCCTTTCCATTTTGTTTTATAAATAGTGTGATTGACATAGAAAGGCTAGAATTGCTCACATTCATTAGGATAGAGGGCAATAGATTTAATTGACTAATTATCATTTCCCCTATCACTATAATAAAAGACTGGTTGTCATAAGCTTACATTATATTCTAAGTTTTATTGCATATCATAAAGTTGATTATCAGCTAAGTAGCTTAAATTGTCTTAAACACAGCAACTATACGGAATTGACCCCTCAAACTCTATAAGCATCTTTTAAAAAGAGGGGCTTTTGTTTAGACATAACCTAAGCATTGGGTTAAAAGCTAACACTTAGTTCTGAGAAAAGGAAAAAAGGATAACAGGACAGTTTTGTGATCTGTTGTCATCATTTAGCATTTTTTTTTCTCTAATTGACTGACATTCATTTTAATGATTTACGTCATTCTGCTCCCTGGACAGGTACAACATCCCCTTGAACGAATGCAATACTTTTTGTCAATGGTCCACGATCATTCGTATCACATTCTGGGAAATGCAGGAGCTTCCTTAGGCGCAGAATTTTACCAACAACCTCATCTTGCAGAATACTTGATCCACTCTTCGTTTGCTAACTTGCACCTTATCCCAGATTATAGAATACGACCGATTATTCGAACTTTTTTGAAGAAGCCTTTCATTCAGTCAGTGTCCTGCAGAATAAATTACAGGCCTGTCTTATTGCCAGTCCTTAAAATCAATTCTGTGTCCATATAGTAAGTGTAGTAAGTTTTATAGGCTTACATTAATTTTGTAGTACTTCGATTGTTTTTATTGGTGATCATTTATGATGGGTGTTTAAATTCTTTATCTTCAGTAGTACATCACACAATTTTGGTGATGCCAGAGTAGTAATAATTGGTATTTTACAGTAAGACATGTGATGCTGAACCTTGTAGTCCACTAGTGTAATATGCCATTTATAAAATGTGAATTGCCAAATGTGCAAGACAGGTCTAGAATGATTTGAGGTAAGTTTGCTGTATGCAAATTAGTTTTCAGAAATGGTTTGAGGTGAAAATGATGGAAATCATAATGTGTAAACCTCAAATATTATCCCATAAAAAATTAGACAAATGCAACAGTACAGACAACTGTAATCCATGTATGCACCTGAAAATAGTTTTTTCTACAAAATCCCATAAAATTATGCTTGTTTGGTGAGCTTGCCTGGATCTGTACTGTGAATATGTGCTACGCAATTCGTTCCTGTCCATTTGTATCTCAAAAATGTTAAGTAGTAGTGAACAACACAACACGAATTAAGCAAACCAGACTAAAATTGTAATATAGATTTTATTGATCTTTGTGAAATTCTTTATTAACCAGTAATAGTTGAATGGCTAAGAAAAAAAAACTGGTTTTGCACATAATGTCAATTGGAAATAATGAATATACTGCAGCAATGAATACTGACATTATTGATAAATAACTACATTTGCTGATCTTGTCTGAGCCTGTGATGTACTGGCTAAAGTGACCCCCGTCTATTCGCGGTTCCGGATTCACAGACTCACGATTCACGGATTACTCTATGGAACATAAATACACAATATTTGCAGAAACTTCACCTATTTGCTGTATGTATTTTTCACTTTAGAAATACTTGCTAATTACTATTTCATATAATTTTCATGAAAACATTTGTGATAAAACTATTAAAACTCGGGTATAAGCATTTTTATCTAAATTATTTTTGCGTTTGAACTATCAAATTGGGCATTTCTAAGCATTTCTAGAGGGGTTTAAATATTCGCTGATTTTAAGCTTATTCTCTCTGTTAATAATTACGTATACGTAATCATAATTATTATATGGTATCATCAAACAGTCATATTTTTGTGGTAGTGAAAAAATTTTTCAACTTTTCTTTATTGACCTTTTATACTTGCTATATAATTTAAATTTTTTCTGAATATACATATTACGTTTTTATACATTCAACTTACCTGTCAGATATATATAGCTATTACTCCGTCGTCCGACAGAAATTCGAATTTCGCGGCACACGCGGCAGGTAGGTCAGGTGATCTACCCCCCCCCCCCGCCGCTGGGTGGCGGGAATAGGAACCATACCCGTTTTCTAATTCATAATTTTTCTGTCGCTGAATGTAAACAACGTTTGCAGTTCCTCCTGATGGATTTTCGTGTTCATCGCCATCGATCGTCTGGGCTAACTTTTACAGGGAAGTAATGGATCTTTGGTTCGGCATACGCTTTTGTTAACTTTTAGAATTTTTTTTTGATAAATTAACTTCGAAAATTTAGAAGATTAAGTGACTTGTAACTACCGAAGTTTTTGGTAGCCACGTCCACTTTCACGAAGTGAATTACGTATACTTTCATGAAAGGGAATTACTTATATCTATTCATTAATACAAATAAGTGTTAGAGTTTGATTGAGGAAATGTATATCTTTCTTCCTAGTTGGGGAAGTCAGAAAAGTAACTATCCTTTAGAAGCTTTAATTAGCTTGTGTTAACGAGCAATATAGTAGTAACAGTACTAGTAGTTGTTTGCATCCTCATCACCTTCTTACTCCGCAGAATCTACAATATCATATTTGCAAATTGTAGACTTTGGATATAGTTCGAATGCGAACTCGTAGAACGTAAGAAGTGAATATAGTGTTCCCCCATTACAATGGAGGGTGCGTCTGACGGCTCTGTCTCGCTCTCAGGTCTAGACCTCTTCCAAGCTCACAAGCCAGAGGAGAAGGAATGTCGAAAACCGTAAGGAGTTTCAGAGAATCCCACCGGTCAGGCGTCCCCTCGGCAGGTTCTGTAGAGCGTCCCAGGACTGCCAGGATAGCCATTGGAAAGGCATCCTAAAACAGTGTTTCTCCCTTTTTATGCGTACGGTTCCTCGATGGATAGAAGAACTTCAATGAATGAAATTGGCGAAGATCCTCGTATAATGCCTTCTGGTAGAATTATTCAAAATTAGAATGACATTAATCGATCCACCTTTCGGAATCAGGCGACGATTTAGCGCCTTCTAATATTAGAGATCATTCGATAACATTTGTGATAAAGTCATTGTTCGACATTTTTTTTCGCAACTAGACGAGAGCGCTATCCAATGGGGGTATGAAATTGTTATTTCAACATAAGATTCCCCATCGGTGCATTTTTAGATATAAATCTATTATGATGAGAACGATTTAGATTGTTTGTCAATCGAATGAATTATATGGATCTCGTGAGTGATAAAGCATATATGTATGACTTTTAAGCTTCTAGATCCTACCATGCTTAGGACAAATCGCCTTAGGACTACGGTATGGCAAGGCATAGACACATACCGAAACAAATTTACGCTATAATGGTCAAGTGAAATCCTTACAAAATTTCCTAAATTAATACGGTTTACATTAATGTAACAGTATTATAGAGGATTCTATTAAGCTAGAGTATGATTTATATGATGCTATCGTGTCTCGAGAAGTGATCGGAGAAGCATATCTTTATTGTGGATTGAGAGTAGGATAGAACTTTTTTCTTCGTGTTAGAAGAGGTTTCCATGGATTACCAATACCCTTCTAGGACTTTCCTAGGAAGGAATAGGTTTAAAAGAATTGTTTAGACGACACCTATTTAGTTGTTACTTAGACTGTCGAAAGTCTTCGTTAGCTTAATTATGCTGCATAATAAAAAACTTCCTGAAGTTCGATAATAATTTATAAGATTCCTTTATTTAATGGAGTAACTGGCAACTATGGAAAGGGAAGGCCAGACGGCTTTCGCTTGGAAGACCAACCAACGCAGTCGCAGTACCATCTTGTTCTCAGTCGTGAGAGGTCGTTTACAGCTCTCTCTCCTGCGGAATGGGATAATTAACCGTATCTCTTCCCTACAATCGTCGGGCTTAGCCTCGGATTGAGGGAATACTGAAGCTATCATAAATAATATAGTGTCTGCCTTTTGTTAGGATCTTCAATAAGAAGGATATTACAACCTTTCAATGCTGTTTACCGTAGGTAACATGATTAAAGGATTCTAATGCAGCAGAACATGATATTATTAATGCACTCATACTTACGAAAGCATGGCTTATTAGAATACATACTTAGTGAGAAGAGAGATGTAATAGAGATTCACTTCAAGACATCACGGTATGGTTAAGTCTTTCGAAAAAAAGGACACAACCGTATTTAGAATCGGATATTGCGCAGAAGTTGTATGAGTCGGATGAGAAACATTCTTTAGTGGGAAATGGTTTCCCTGAATGGATTATACTACGTATATAAAAGTTTTTCATAATAAAGAACGGAATTAACATATGAAGGATGTCGGGTACCATAAAGACAGATGTTCTGGCACATAAACATAAAGATAATTAGTAGGAGGCGCCAGCCTGGCGCAGATGCGCCACCACCTGGCGCGGGTTGCGCCGGCCTGGCGCAGGTTGCGCCAGCCTGGCGCGAGTTGCGCCACCCCCTGGCGCAAAATTGCACCAACTTGGTGCAATAAGCCTAGAGCACCATCCAAAATATTTCTCGTTTGAGCGAGTTATTAAATAAAAGCAATACAAGAATTTGCGAGTCCGTGAGACCTCGATCGACGATAATAACTGTTTTTGTTTTTTAAGTATGTCTAACATTTATTGCAAAGAGTTGTGAGAACTGCGAGAAGTCTTCTTCATAGATCTCTAGCAAGAAGAAGACGAACAGTCTTCCTGTAGAGTGCTTCCTTTTCCTCAAACCATGCCATAAGGAATCATAAGCGCCAGCCAGACGCCTGGCTCTAACTAGAAATAATTAGTTAATAGACATACCTTAGAGCAAATTATGCTTTCCTACATAGAGCTGGGAAGTTACTCAGTCCCTCGCACTGGAGTGGTCCTTCTCGTTCAGGAAAAAAGAGGGGGGGGGGATACGGAAGAATTAACCGAGGAAAGAATAATTCCCCTTCCGATATACTCGTATTAGAGGAAAATTGAGAAGAAACATCCAACTATGGAAGTACTGTAGAATTATAGGATTCTTACAGCACCTCTTCTTATTTTGATATCGAGATTTCCTGACCAAGGTTGCGAGTAATAGGCCATAAAGGCTCCAGCCAGGCTTAACCAAGCGATAGGCGCCAACCAGGCGCGAGCGCCAGCTAGGCGCGAGGCGTCAGCCAGGCGCGAGCGCCAGCTTTAACCACGATAGGCGCCAGCCAGGCGCGAGGCGTCAGCCAGGCGCGAGCGCCAGCCAGGCGCAAGATATCAGGATCTCCAATTTCTCAGTATTTGGAGATAGACTTTCCAAGAGTTTCCTCTTTGAGAACTGACACAAGATCAGTTTTTTCCTGACAGTGACACAAGTTGTCGCACAGGCGGGCCGTGGCCCTTGTCAGGATTAACTGAATTGCGGAGTCTTCTAACAAGAACAGACTTCTCATGTCAGGTAACATAGTGGTCGCGTGAGCGACTTCTTTCCTGGCAAGAGGAGTGTTTTTGGAGAAACTTTTTTTGCCAGATCAACCCTCTACTGACAATTACTCTAGATATCGCACAGGCGAACGTAGTACGTGTCAGGATAAGTGGGTTCTCCTGCTTTATAGACCTTTACATGGTGAAGAGAACTGATATCTTTAGAGGTCTCTCGCTTTCCTCAACCTTATGAGACAAGGGATAGAAATATATCAGACTCATAAGTTAATCTGGGTGCAGGTTTTAGAAAGACCTTCTAGCAACCCCGTTTATATTGCACGTTTCGGCTAGTCCCTTGAACCATGCAGCTCCTCTTTCTCCTCTTTCATTGTTATTAACAGGATGGTATATTATCCTACTCCCATGTAAACATATAACAAGGAAGACCTTGTAATGTTGGTACTAGAAAAGACTCGTAGGAGCTCTCAGTATTGGGTGAGAGGCTCTTTCAAGTATCTGAACCGTACATTACGGCCTGATGTCCTAGGATAGGAATCTTGAATGATTCTCCTCGATCCTGGATCAGTTAGTAGGAGAATAGGATAATAATAATTTGTTTTGCAGAATAACGATGATAGAATTTTTCCATTCTCTCGTTGCCCAGGCACGAGGACAGGAAGAAAGAATATAGAGAGAGGTAGCAATATACGCCATCTTTATGTTATAGAAAGGGGAATAAAATTTAGTCTTTTTCCCTAAAAAAGATAAACTCTTTACAGAATGTAAGACAAAGGGCGTCAAAGAAAGAGAGGATATATGTTATGCCTCATTTTAGACTTAGTGAGGTTGGATTCTCAGAGGTCACGTTCTTCTCACAGCAGGTTTTGGAAGTCTTTTCAAGACAGTCTGAATATTCTTTCAACATCTATTTTAAATGGACCTTAACAACCTCTCCACTCTGAGTCTGTCTGCGTTGCAGACTGACCAGAAGTGGACAGAATGAGAGGATGTTTCAAGGTAAATGACAGTAGTCATGGATAAGATATATAATTACTGCAGATCGTGCTTGAGGGAATGAGGAAACTGTCCTCTTCCGATACCTCTGTGAACCACATAGCGGTTTTTTACTTCCCTTTCAGAGGGAAGAATTACCTTTGTATATATCTGCTATCAAAGAACGCAGTAAAAGGCTATACTCTGTCTCTATAAAGGGAATTGGAGATAGCAGAGCATTAAGATCTTCGGGACCTTACACAATACCCATCTATACGACAAAACTTGGAGATCTTATAGTTACAATGGGATCCTATTTGGGCCTCAGATTCCTTGTTCGGACAAAATGGAACTGCTCCTCATCAATGTCTCTCTTGGTACTAATAGACAAAAGGGACGAGTGAGATTTTGGGCTTGGAAATCTTGGAATCAAATCTAGAAAGACTCGGCAAGGGGTCCTGCCAGCATGGTATGTTTGGCAAAACAAGAATTACACCTTTTATTCCTGGATCAATCGCTTTCAGATAAAGGATTTTGTTGTCCAGGCAAGGTATTTTACGTTGTTATCTACAAAAGAAGATAAGATTTAAACGTTTGCTGACAGAGTCTTTGGAATACGATGAGGGCTCAAAACTACTTCCCAGAAGGTTCGAAGAGATATATTTAAAGAGCTAGAAATCGGGAATCCTCCCAATTTCAGCTCAGAGTCTCCTTAAACTTCCAGGCTCTTTCCCTGCCTTCGTGCAGGAGGATAGGGAAGATTTGCAACGAGAGAAACTCTTCAACATGTAGGAAGAGTGCTCGTTAGCAAACTGAAGTATCAAGTATGATCCTCCTCGGAGGAAGACTGGTCTCTCGGACTATTAGATTCCTATCGTCTACTGGATGTAGCTGACTAAAATTACCTCCCCTTGTTGCAGAGGCCATAAGCTCAAAGTGAAAGAATTCTTCCACCCTTTTCCTTTCTCCTGCTAAACGATGTGGATGTTCAGACTTTCGGACAATGTAGCGCCAATCAGGCGCCAAATGCCAAACAGGTGTAAAGACGCCAGAGCAAGACAGTCCAATTAAACACTGTCATTGTCTGATGAGGAGAAGGAGTAGGCCTCCAATCTGGCGCAGATGCGCTAGAGGCGAATGAATCAAGCAAATAAAGTGTCCGAGGTGGACATCGCCAGTTTCATCGAGACTCTTAACAAGCTCGAATCTCCACGAGTGGGGAGAATAAGTCAGCCAGACGCGAGGAGCCAGCCAGGCGCGAGGCGCCAGGCAAGCGAGGCACCAGCCAGCGCGGCACCAGACGCGGAGCAGGCAGCGCAGGCGCCAGGCAGGCGCGAGGCGCCAGCCAGGCGCGAGACGCCAGGCAGGCGCGAGACGCCAGGCAGGCGCGAGACGCCAGGCAGGCGCGAGGCTCCAGCCAGGCGCGAGGCTCCAGCCAGGCGCGAGGCGCCAGTCAGGGGCGAGGCGCCAGGCAGGCGCGAGGCTCCAGTCAGGCGCGAGGCGCCAGGCAGGCGCGAGGCGCCAGGCAGGCGCGAGGCGCCAGCCAGGGGCGAGGCGCCAGGCAGGCGCGAGGCGCCAGCCAGGGGCGAGGCGCCAGACAGGCGCGAGGCGCCAGCCAGGCGCAAGCCAGGTCTGGGCTGGGGCTTCATCTAGAAGAGATCTGTTGCAAAGAAAGCCCTGGTCTTCTTTGGAAGAGTGGAATCTCTAAAGCACTTCTTGAGTAACTTGGACGTTTCCTTCAAACAGCTAAGAATTAAAAGCGCTTGAAGTGCGAGCTTTTAACAATTCTTGTTCTTTCCATACAATATGTCATGAGAGTCATATTAGCTGTATAACGGGAGATGCAACTCTGTGTTGACTTCTCTTTGCACGAAGGAGATCAAGTGGGCCGATGAGAGATCCTTCTCTCTTTGTTATACGTGTCCACGGATGCGTTGCTGGGATAGGGAGCCGACACTGATCCTTAACTAGTGAATCAAAACATTTTTTATTTTTTATTTTTTATTTTTAGCCTAAGTGTATTATTTTTCTGGGGTTATTTGAAATGAGTTTGGGGATAGCTCTTTCAAATTAAGCACAAACCCTCGTGTTAGGATCAGGTGATCGGGATCGGTGTTGTGCTCCTTAAATTATGCCAATAGGCATTGGTGTATTGTCATGTAAGTGGATAAGACCCCATTGACAAATGACCACTAGATTCTGTCAAGTAAGTGGATAAGACCCCATTGACAGATCTACAAGAACTCTTAGCCATAGGTCACATCCTCGCTGAGGCTCTTGAGACGAAGCAGACTACTAGCAAAATAGCTAGGAAGTCGACCCCATTTCGTCTAAACACATAGGAACCAAGGTTTTATTTATTTATTACCTACAACGTATGTGTTTACCTGTCTATCAGTAATAGCTGTCTTTTACCCTCCACCAATGGTGTGAATCAGCTAGTATATATCTGACAGGTAAGTTGAATGTATAAAAATGATATTGTTATGATACAATAAAGTTTTTATACATACTTACCTGGCAGATATATACAATTAAATGGCCCCCACCCAGCCTCCCCTCAGGAGACAGCTGGAAGAAAAATTATGAATTAGAAAACGGGTATGGTTCCTATTCCGCCACCCAGCGGCGGGGGGGTAGATCACCTGACCTACCTGCCGCGTGTGCCGCGAAATTCGAATTTCTGTCGGACGACGGAGTAATAGCTATGTATATATCTGCCAGGTAAGTATGTATAAAACTTTATTGTATCATAACAATATCATTTTTATGCATAACCAATTACCTATATGTAAAAGAATACCAATTGCACTTGTTCATATACGAAAACAAACCTTTGGTCTTAACATTAGGATTTACTAGCGCCAAGCTGGAAACCGGTAGAATTAAAAATTAACTTGTGCGATCCAGGGACTATTGGCTTCTATATCAGGTCATGGGGCATGTATACCCAGAATGCCCTCGGCGTCGTCTGTGACCCACCAGTTATCTTTCTACCGCCTTTAAGATAGGACGGGTTTACTGTCTATCTGTTTAAAGCCGGTTTTAGTTTGCCTGTTTTTATCCATGTCACTTTCATTTTTCTTATTGATTCTCTTTCTCTGAGTGGACTCAGTGTGGGTGTGAGCTGTAAGTGTGTAAGTGGCGAGATGGAGTGTTTTGTATCGCCATCGGGATCTTCTTCCGTTTTGAAGACGACAATGGAAATGCCCTGGAGTTAGTGGCTGTCTGTGTTCAAGATTCCTAACTTCGGTGTTGACGGATCCTCATCCAACGTTTGTAGTAGGTGCAGAGAAAATGTATGTACAATTTACTCATCCTTGTTCTGTTTTTGTTGTGGTTGGTTGGTGAAACATGGAGAAGTTTTATGAGAAAGGCCAGTACAAAGAAAGGAGTCAACGCCGTCATTGGATGACCAAGCGTTGCCGGCTTCTTTTGTATCGGCAATACACCAGACTGCTCCATATGTTTCGCCACCTGCCTTTGATTTGTCCCATACCCCATCGGTTTCTCTTAGTGGTTCGTTATCAGTTTATTAATCTATAACATTGAATATGGTGATTGCAGGTCCACAATAATATCGCATGTGAAGTATATAAGGTGTTTAATAATAAGAGCTTTCGAACCCTGCACCAGGTTCATCCTCAGCCAAGTGAACATTATACTGGCTGAGGATGAACCTGGTGGGGCAGGGTTCGAAAGCTCTTATTATTAAACACTTATATACTTCACATGCGATATTATTGTGGACCTGCAATCATTGTTATAATTTTCGACACTGAAAATTGTGCCCACATTGAATGGTCATAGAAATGAATCCAGCATGGCATTTCAAATAAGAAATTCTCAGAATGCACAAAAGTAATGCACAAAAAGCGCCTTAGTGCTTTGGTTGGTTTGGTGTTTGCTTCTCACCTCGGTGGTCCCGGGTTCGATTCTTGGCCATTCCATTGAGGAGTGAAAGATGTGTATTTCTGGTGATAGAAGTTCACTCTCGACATGGTTTTGGAAGTCACGTAAAGCCGTTGGTCCCGTTGCTGAATAACCGCTGGTGGTTTCATGCAATGTAAAAACACCATACAAACAAACAATAGTAATGAAAATATGCTAATGAAAACAATGGAAAAAGTGGTCAGACTAACATTGTGCAGCAATGACTACCCTTCCTGGCTTGGAAGGTAAGGGCTGATTACATTTTTAAGAGCAACTGAGGATAAAATGGACAATGGTGTTTGCCTGAAAGTGTGATGCCTTGAAGGATTATTGTAGATGGTCTTGGCATCTGTAGTAGTGATTATCTTTCGGATGTAACAAGTTAGTGTAATTGGAGAGCCGTTTGCGCAAAAGTAAGGCTATGAAGTAGATTAGTACGAAAAATTTCTTTTGATTTGTAAGACTTCATTTTTACCAATGAATTTTAATCTTTTGTAATCTTAATTGGACAGCTTAGGAGTAGCACTTACTAAAACATCAGCTCTACTGTACAATTATTCCATAAGAAATTTTTAAAACTTGAGGTTCTTTTTTGACCATGTTTTCACATATTAGGGGAGTGGACTGTATTTGAGTTAGATTAATAAATAAACATTAGATATGTTTAAAGAATCAAATCATTCTTTGTCATCTTCACTTTACATTACTTGTAATAACTTCTAAGAAGAATTAAGTTACTGTACATGTTCACACTGATGACTTTTTGAAAGTTGAAATGAAACATTGTTTTTTGAAATTTGTTGTGTTTATGTTGTAGGATTTGGTTCAGGAGTGCAAGCTTTATTCTTTATTTAGCCTTGCTGTAAATATTTGAAATTCTTGAATATTTTGAAGTTAGCCTTGTTATGAGCATTTGCTATTCTTAGGTATTCTAAAAGGTTTCATGGTTTCCTGTAAAAATTTTTAACATTTATCACACATTAACTATCTTCCTTGTTCATCCTTCAGATGAAAATTTTATTCTTACTTATATTGTATATTATAATATTTTGTCATTCATCTGTGTTATGAACATTTTATATTTTTATGTATTCTGACTCAATTCCTCATTGATGCTTACATGCTTACATGGAACATATTCTTATTTATTGTAATACATCCCATCTAGAAATATTTTATATTGTCCATACACTGTTACAAATCTGGATTTTACATAAGGGAGAATCTCTTAGTGCTAGCTGGATCGCGTTAAAAATAATACAAGGATTTGGTGGTAGCCAATGATGAAATAGTAGGTGGAGTCCGATCTCTTTCCCACTTGTACCTTTTGGTTGATGCGCAGCCATCTCTTAATCATCTTCACAAGAACAAGTGCTGCCTGTCTTGCAATAGAAGCTAGTTTATTATGCATTCCTGCACTAGTTACACCTTGGTGGTCTTGCTTTTCATTTTTGTGTGTATGTATGATTCTATGATATTTTGTGTTTGTTTTATGGGTTTTGCATTAGGGATGCAAACACTAGATTCAGCTAATAAGGCATTGCCTCAGAGATGATGTCCAGGGGTAGGTAACAATCCTTGCTTCCGTTATTTAGCCTCTGTCGATACTGATCCTCATACTTGTGGCAGATGCAGAGCTAATGGACTGCAGGTAAGTAACCCTTGTACGAGTGTTGCGATTAGTCTCCTGAGCAATGGAAGCATTTGGTAGAAGAAAAAATAGAGAGGAAGTCTGTTGTTCTGTCTGGGGAAGGCTTCTCATTGCATAATCTATTCATGACTGCATGGTGGCTGGATGACTAGAACCTGACCATAGGAGTGCCCCTTCACTCTCTCCTTCTGGAGTCCTTATGTTCTCAGATGCCTTGAATGAGGGTTGGGGAACACACTTAGAAGACAGACTCTTGACCTCAGGTTTGTGGGATCAACAAGAGAGGGAACTTCATATTAATGTCTTTGAGCTAAAGGCATTTGTCAACAAACCTGAGGGACTAGTATCCCTTCAACTTCACGAATTGACAGTAGTACATACTACTACACCAGTGGACGGTGACTTGCTCAGTGGGCCTTTTCAGGCAGATACATTCCAGGCAAGAGGAATGTAGTGGCAGACAAGTTGAGTTGTAGGGTTAAGTATTGGGGACAGAGTGGTCATTACACTTGGAAGTAGTGGAACAACCATCTGTGGGGAAGGCCAATGGTAGATGTATTCGCCCAAGATTTTGGTTATGAAAGTGGGAGTGAATGAGGTGACTGGTCTTCTTCCTTTCCCTTTCTTCTTCTCCTCTTTCGGCAGGCAGGGGAGAGATGTAAGCCATCGTGTGATGGAACTGGCTAGGTACAGACGAGTGAGCAGCCATTCTATTTCTATTATGATTGTTTCTGTCAATAAAAATTTTTGAAATAAAAGCTAATCCTCCCTCTCTTACAAGGGAAGAGAGGAATTGACATGAGGGGGGAAGAGTTCATACTCCGCCTACTCTGTCTCCATTGGCTATCACCATGCTACCACCAAATCTTTGTTCTATTTTTAACCAGATCCAGCTAGCACCAAGAGATTTTCCTCTACATAAAGACCTTAGGTTTGTAATTTTGAAAATACAAATAAATTTAAAATTTGTAATTTTTTTTGCTTAATTCTATCATTTTCTCAGTTATCACATGATTTATTCCCTTAGGGTGGGTAGTTCCGACAGTGCACCTCATGGTTTTCTTTGCATTGTCCCTTTGGCCCTTAACTGCAACCCCTTTCATTCCTTTAACTGTACTTCCTTTCATATTCTCTTTCTTCCATCTTACTTTCCACTCTCCCCTTACAATTTATTCATGGTGTAACTGGGAGGTTTTCCTCCTGAATTCATATTCTGTTTTATCATCTGGTTTATTGTGATTGTTGATTGTCTTCCTTGTTTTTCTGAACAGTGTTGGAAAGGCTTAGTGGTCGCTGGGATCACCTAACAAATGTTGTTGAAAGTGATTCACAGGAAGAGAATCAGGATGTTCAAGAAATATTAGAGGACTTGCTGATTCGAATGCTTACAAGAGAATATGTTGATGTAAGTAGGTGATTCCTGACACTATAGTTTCTTTTATTTAAAATTTAGGATTAAGGTAATTTAAATTTTAGGATTAGTATTCTTTTTTTCCCTCCCCCTCTGATTAGGTTTAGATGCTGCTTATTTTTAGTTAAGTGTCATAACAAATGGGATACTGAGGTCATAACAAATGGGATACTGAGGGGTGTGTGAGTCCTACCCTTTACAAAGAGCTCTTAAACATGTTTAAAATAACAGACTCAATCAAATATGGCAGTGGTTTGTACAAAACATAAATTTGCATTAAAACCTCAGCATTTTGATAAAGACATAAATTTATTACCACACTTCCCCTTACGGTAAATATCATGGTTGTCATTTTCTGTGGACAGGGTGCATAAGTAGCTATGGATTTCTCGACCTCAGATTGTTGGACCAGTTTTCTTGAAGTAAATGATGTTAATAATAATCAGTGAGCACATCATTTCATTTCCATAAATACAGATTAGATAGTAGTTTATGTAGAATTAAAACTACAGATTAGATAGTAGTTTATGTAGAATTAAACTATAGGTTAGTTTTACAGATAGGCAATTGATGATGTTGTCTAAGAGAAAACAGACAATTGATGCCTGTTGTCCAAGAGAAAAAGAAATTACCCTTACTTTTTATTGATAGCCTTAAGTATAGTGATGTTTAATTTTCCAAGGTAATTGGGCAGATGTTAGTTGTTAATTCATGTTTCATTTCAGCTTTTGAAAGCCGTTCTGATGAGTGGACAGCGTGGAGTGACATTTGATGCTCCTGAAGTAATGGATGCTGACATGGAGATTGCAATATCGTCTTCATCTAACAATGACATGTTGTCAGAATTAGGTGAACTAGTCTTGGGCTGTGATACTATTTGTCAATCCATTGTAACTACACTTTTAAAGTAAGTCAGAATTTCCTTAGTTTGTGCAATTGCGTCTTTACAATAGTGAAACCTCATATTTTGCTTTGGTACAGGGACTTGTTAATTTTTTTTTTTTTTTCTTATGTTTTCTCTGGGACTTTGAGGAAGTTCTCATCATTGAATACAATCATTGTATTGAAATCATTATAGCAGCAGGAAAGTGAATTTCATATTAAGGAATCAGAAAAGAAAAAAAACAGTGGAAAAGTGTTCAAAAGGGCTTCGTTTTTGCTTTTGTGCTTTGTATCTAGTGAACTGAAATTTACGTATTATTAACATAACCACTTAATTAGTTGCTGTATGAAAAAAGTCAACTGTCTAAATCCACATGGGCACATAGGATGTGTATACTCTCTTCTTGTTAGAGTTAGCTCTATGTACAGGCAGTCCCGGGTTACGACGGGGGGTTCCGTTCTTGAGACGGCGTCGTAAGCCCGAAAATCGTCGTAAGCCGGAACGACGCTTGGAAATATGTCTTAAACTATAAAAAGTTATAAAAACCTTACTTGTAATCCTTTGGTTACACTACATGTTGTTTCCTGTAGTTTTATGTACAACCTGGAGTTATTTTTCATAAAAGAATGCTGGTTCTTGAAGGTAAAAACTATTGTAATCCAATCTGGTGACACTACATTCTTGAAGTTTATGTACAACCTGGAGTGATTTTGCAAAATCTTGAGGGCTACAAGAACAGCTGATTACTATTTACGTATTCATATAGACTAATTAAAGTAAATGATCTTTAAATAGGCTTATATATTAGTATCAACAAAACATTTCCTGCCATGAGTCAGAGACCGTTTAATGAAACGAAACACTTCTCTGTCCTATCTGTTCAGAAAATAAACGTTACGTCAATCCCCGAGACCATTGTTGCCAAAGCGTCTCTCTCTCTCTCTCTCTCTCTCTCTCTCTCTGATCAAATTACATTGAAAACTTGACATACGATTGCCCTAATATACGAATGTTTTGAGATACAACAGAAAATACAAGCTTTGATATACAACGAAATATTTGAGATACGATTTTGCGATGAGTGTTAGTTGTATAGGCGACCGATAAATGGCGTTCAGTCTGTTTGTTTGTTGGTGCTGCATGTTAACACGTCGTTGTTTAGTTCGTTGTATTTCTGGCGCCTATTTTTCTTGTTATTTTGTCTATTTTATTATTAACCATGGGTCTCAAAGCTAAAGACAAAGCAGGTGATAAGAAAAAACCCAAGAAAATGATTCGATGGAAGCAAAACATGAAATTATAGCAAAGCATGAACGTGTTCGTATCGTCGATTGGCAAACGAGTATGGTCGAAATCCTTCTACAATATCCACGATCATCAAGCAGAAGGAAAGCTATAAAAAACCCCCGAGACTATTGTTGCCAAAGCGTCTCTCTCTCTCTCTCTCTCTCTCTCTCTGATCAAATTACGTACTGGATAATGTCTCTCTTTGGATACTTCGATTTTGCCAAATATTGAGGGCTACAAGAACAGTTGATTACTATTTACGTATCATATAGACTAATTAAGTAAACGTATCTTTAAATAGGCTTATATTATTAGTATCAACAAAACATTTACTGGCATGAGTCAGAGGCCGTTTAACGAAACGAACACTTCTCTGTCCTTAACTCGGAGCGTCGGAAGACGCCTCTCTCTCTCTCTCTCTCTCTCTCTCTCTCTCTCTCTTCTCTCTCTCTCTCTCTCTCTCTCTCTCTCTCTCTCTCTCTCTCTCTCTCTCTGATCAAATTACTGGATAATGTCTCTCTTTGGATACTTGGAATTTGCGTTGTAATCTAACCAGAAACTTCGTTTTTGTTATTATTACTGGAAGCAAGCAATGATTTTTCATTTGCGCTTTTGGACTGTTATATGTAAACTAGTATGTATTCATTCGCTCGGAAACTAGTTCCGCATATGAGGCGTCACTAAAAAACATAGAAAAATACAACATAAAAAGTGTCGAAAATCATCATAATCTCAAAATTTTTTTGTAATCTAACCAGAAACTTATTTTTATTAATATACTGTGCTAAACTATAAAGGATTTTTATCATAGTATGCGTTTTTAAAAGCGTCGTTAACTCGGAGCGTCGGAAGCGTCAGCGTCGTAACCTCGGACAAGCGTCGTAACCCAGGACGGATTTTTCATTGAATATTTAAGAAAAAAGCGTCGTAACCTCAGAACGTCGTAAGCCGGAACCGTCGTAACCCGGGGACCGCCTGTATAGTTTTCAATTATTCCTCTCTCAGTATGAGAAAGAAAATGTGACATTACTCAGTACTCAGTTTGGCCAGTCTATATTCAGGCAGAAGGGAAGACAGTTTTGTCATACATTCTGATGGGATTTTTTTTACTTGGCCTCCTTAAGTCATTTTATAATTTTTATAATTAGTAAATAGTTTAACAGTCTAAATTAACATTCATAGATCACATGTGGCTGGCTTGATAAATGTGTGTATGCAGTTATAGTTACAACATAATGTAGATTTTTAGGTATTGTTATATTGTCCTAATTTCTTAGAAATAATCTATGAGGCATTGTTCATGAAGTATTTGGAAGGTGGGTCCAGCTTTTTGTTATAATTCAGTTGGAGGTTTCATGTGTATTGATTTGATGGACTGATTCTTTTAAATGTAGCATATTGGTAGCAGCTTTGACTAGTACACACCGATCACTCCCAAGTTTTGCATCCCTCAAGTGTGTATTTACACCCCTTTCATAATGTATTTCTCAAATTTTACTCTTTCTGTGTCTCTTGTTGACTGTCATATTTTGTTATGCTTTTTATTCATTTACAACCTTGATATGAGTGTTTTTGTTTTAACATTTACAAAGGATATATTAGTATGTCAATTTTTTGTATATTTAAGCTTTGTTGTTTATGAGGACTTCTTTTGAACAGTAGGCTTGTCCTTGAAGATATTCTTTCTAAAATTCATGTAACAAAGTACCTACAGTGTTTGTGTGTACGAGGTACAGTGTGTGTCAGCATTTTGTGTATAACTGCCTACACTGCATTTTACCTTTCATCCAATCTCGTTTCTGTTGATCTCACTTGCTGTCCCTCAGTGTTCTTAAAACAGTTTCTCTGATGATGAATTAATGACCCTGGGGCACTTAGTTTTATGGACATTAGTATTAGTTTTATGGTTGAACAGAACTAGGTGGTTGAGATAGGGTGGCAGGCCTCCCCATTCTAAAACTGTGGTGACCTAAAAAGTCCAAATAAAGAATAAGCTCTGTTTGCACAAAGCTGCATTGTAG
>NC_087218.1:7570669-7595669 GCF_015104395.2 Macrobrachium nipponense
CTACAATGCAGTTTTCGACCATATCTGACGAGTTAAAGTTGACCGAATGCTGAATTTTTTTATATATAGTTTTTTTATATGCAATTATTTCAAAAATAAGAAAAGCTACAACTTCAAATATTTTCGTTTTATTCTACATGAAATTGCGCACATTTTCATATATAAAACTCTATGAAATGCCTAATATGAAACGGAGAGCAAATATTCCGAGAATGGTACGTACGCATTTTGGAGATTTGTGGCGGAGAATCCGCGAGCGGAGGGAAGGAAAGACTTTTTTTAAATTCTCCATAAATCTAAATATTTTGCTAGAGACTTCGAATTTGTTTCAAGATGAAGATAAATGACTGAATATTACTAGACTGTCAGAGTTTTAGCTTACAATTGCGTTTTTCGACCACTTCGGTAGAGTCAAAGTTGACCGAACGTGGTTTTTTTTCTATTTATCGTGATTTATATGCAAAATATTTCAAAAATGAGAAAAAGCTATAACCTTCAATTATTTTTTGTTGTATTCTACATGAAATTGCGCACATTTTCATATATAAAACTTTATGTAACGGCTAATTTAAAATGGTGCAAACATTACCACAATCGCACGTATGATTTTTTCGGAAGAGTTACCGCGCGGACGTAAAGAAAAATGTTATTTTTTTCATAAATTCACCATAAATCGAAATATTGTGCTAGAGACTTCCAATTAGTTGCAAAATGAAGGTAAATGCTTGAATATTACTAGAATATAAGTGTTTAGCTTACAATTGCGTTTTTTGACCATTTCGGTAGAGTCAAAGTTGACCGAAGGTTGAAATTTTGGCAATTATCGTTATTTATATGAAAATATCTCAAAACTGATAAAAGCTACAACCATGGGTTGTTTTTAGTTGTATTGTGCATGAAATTGCGCACATTTCCATATATAAAACTTTATATAACGGCTTATTTTAAAACGGGGCAAACATTACCACAATCGCATGTATGTTTTTTTTCGGAAGTTACCGAGCGGACGTAAAGAAATAGTTTTTTCATAAATTCACCATAAATCGAAATATTGTGCTATAGACTTCCAATTAGTTGCAAAATCAAGGTAAATGATTGAATATTACTAAAATATAAGAGTTTTAGCTTACAATTGCGTTTTTCGACCATTTCGTTAGAGTCAAAGTTGACCGAAGGTTGAAATTTTGGCAATTATCGTTATTTATATGAAAATATCTCAAAACTGATAAAAGCTACAATCATGAGTATTTTATTGTTGTATTCTAAATAAAAATGCGCACATTTTCATATATAATACTTCATGTAACGGCTAATTTACAATGGTACAAAAATTATGTCAAAGCGACTAAATAATTTCCAAGATGTGTCACAGATACTTTTTAGTGCGGCAAGAAAGAAATTCGCGCTTGCGCGGCTGCGTAACGATTGTAAACAAAACAACACCTTGATCCGTGAACTCCCAGCATCCCCCAAGGCGCGTGATTCAAAAGTTTTAGGCTGGTAGGCCTATAAGTATTTTTCTGCGAATTTAAAAAAAAAACTTTTGTAAGTCGACGTAAAATACGTCCAGTCGGCACACGGGAGACAAAAAATGTCGACGTAAAATACTTCCAGTCGGCATAAGAGGGTTAATAGTCAACATGACTTACCAGTTAAAAATACAATATGTGAATGTACAAAATTCAATCACCAGCTCATGCCATGCTTTGGAAACACAAAAATATTTTTGTATGAATCTTCATTTTCTGCTTATCTATCATCAAATGCTAAAAGGACTGCAACCTATGAAAGTCTACATTTTATCAATACAAGCAAGCTTTTTGAGATTTTGGACCAACTGGTCTGGAATCTAATATTTCATAAATATCTCGGTAATATGATGGACTGAAAAAGTTATCACTGTTATTTTTTACAGCGACAATCTCATTTTCAGACTACGTATACTGCACTCTACATTCAGATTGGCTCATATGTCATGTAGTGCATTTCATGAACTCTTTATTCATAAATAAAGAATTTTAATAATGGGTCATGTTCTTTATTTCATGATGTCTTCTACTTATTCATAAAGGATGTTTATTAGTAACACAGCCATCTGAAGTCACATATAAGAATAATACGTGTTAGGTAAACACGTAATTGACTTTAGAATAACTGTTTCAGTGAATGTAATTTCTACCCTAGTCTTCATGGCTATCAAAATGTCTAGATTGGAACCAAATCTACATGCAAGGCTTTGCAACAGAGCTTATTCTTTATTTGGACATTTTAGGTCACCACAGTTTTAGAATGGGGAGGCCTGCCACCCTATCTCAACCCCCTAGTTCTGTTCGACCATAAAACTAATACTAGTGTCCATAAAACTAAGTGCCCCAGGGTCATTAATTCATCATCAGAGAAACTGTTTTAAGAACACTGAGGGGACAGCAAGTGAGATCAACGGAAAAAGATTGGATGAAAGGTAAAATGCATAGTGTAGGCAGTTATACACAAAATGCTGACACACACTGTACCTCGTACACACACACACTGTAGGTACTTTGTTACATGAAATTTTAGAAAGAATATCTTCAAGGACAAGCCTACTGTTCAAAAGAAGTCCTCATAAACAACAAAGCTTAAATATACAAAAAATTGACATACTAATATACCATTTGTAAATGTTAAAACAAACACACTCATATCAAGGTTGTAAATGAATAAAAAAGCATAACAAAATATGACAGTCAACAAGAGACACAGAAAGAGTAAAATTTGAGAAATACATTATGAAAGGGGTAAATACACACTGAGGGATGCAAAATTGGGAGTGATCGGTGTGTACTAGTCAAAGCTGCTACCAATATGCTACATTAAAGAATCAGTCCATAAATCAATACACATGAAACCTCCAACTGAATTATAACAAAAAGCTGGACCCACCTTCCAAATACTTCATGAACAATGCCTCATAGATTATTTCTAAGAAATTAGGACAATATAACAATACCTAAAAAATCTACATTATGTTGTAACTATAACTGCATACACACACTTATCAAGCCAGCCACATGTGATCTATGAATGTTAATTTAGACTGGTTAAACTATTTACTAATTATAAAAATTATAAAATGACTTAAGGAGGCCAAGTAAAAAAAATCCCATCAGAATGTATGACAAAACTGTCTTCCCTTCTGCCTGAATGTAGACTGGCCAAACTGAGTACTGAGTAATGTCACATTTCATTCTCATACTGAGAGAGGAATAATTGAAAACTATACATAGAGCTAACTCTAACAAGAAGAGAGTATACACATCCTATGTGCCCATGTGGATTTAGACAGTTGACTTTTTTCATACAGCAACTAATTAAGTGGTTATGTTAATAATACGTAAATTTCAGTTCACTAGATACGAAGCACAAAAGCAAAAACGAAACGCTTTTGAACACTTTCCACTGCTTTCTGATTCCTTAATATGAAATTCACTTCCTGCTGCTATAATGATTTCAATACAATGACTGTATTCAATGATGAGAACTTCCTCAAAGTGCCAGAGAAAACATAAGAAAGAAAAAAAAAATTAACAAGTCCCTGTACCAAAGTAAAATATGAGGTTTCACTATTGTAAAGACGCAATTGCACAAACTAAGGAAATTCTGACTTACTTTAAAAGTGTAGTTACAATGGATTGACAAATAGTATCACAGCCCAAGACTAGTTCACCTAATTCTGACAACATGTCATTGTTAGATGAAGACGATATTGCAATCTCCATGTCAGCATCCATTACTTCAGGAGCATCAAATGTCACTCCACGCTGTCCACTCATCAGAACGGCTTTCAAAAGCTGAAATGAAACATGAATTAACAACTAACATCTGCCCAATTACCTTGGAAAATTAAACATCACTATACTTAAGGCTATCAATAAAAAGTAAGGGTAATTTCTTTTTCTCTTGGACAACAGGCATCAATTGTCTGTTTTCTCTTAGACAACATCATCAATTGCCTATCTGTAAAACTAACCTATAGTTTAATTCTACATAAACTACTATCTAATCTGTATTTAGGGAAATAAAATGATGTGCTCACTGATTATTATTAACATCATTTACTTCAAGAAAACTGGTCCAACAATCTGAGGTCAAGAAATCCATAGCTACTTATGCACCCTGTCCACAGAAAATGACAACCATGATATTTACCGTAAGGGGAAGTGTGGTAATAAATTTATGTCTTTATCAAAATGCTGAGGTTTTAATGCAAATTTATGTTTTGTACAAACCACTGCCATATTTGACTGAGTCTGTTATTTAAACATGTTAAGAGCTCTTTGTAAGGGTAGGACTCACACATCCCTCAGTATCCCATTTGTTATGACACTTAACTAAGAATAAGCAGCATCTAAACCTAATCAGAGGGGAAGGGAAAAAAAGAATACTAATCCTAAAATTTAAATTACCTTAATCCTAAATTTTAAATAAAAGAAACTTTAGTGTCAGGAATCACCTACTTACATCAACATATTCTCTTGTAAGCATTCGAATCAGCAAGTCCTCCAATATTTCTTGAACATCCTGATTCTCTTCCTGTGAATCACTTTCAACAACATTTGTTAGGTGATCCCAGCGACCACTAAGCCTTTCCAACACTGTTCAGAAAAACAAGGAAGACAATCAACAATCACAATAAACCAGATGATAAAACAGAATATGAATTCAGGAGGAAAACATGATATTGTTAAGATACAATAAAGTTTGTTCATACTTACCTGGCAGATATATATATAGCTGTATTTCTCCGAAGTCCGACAGAATTTCAAAACTCCCGGCTCACGCAGTGGTCGGCCAGGTGGTTAGTACCCATTCCCGCCGCTGGGAGGCGGGTGTCAGGAACCATTCCCATTTTCTATTCAGATTTTTCTATTCCCACTGTCTCCTGCGGGGAGGTGGGTGGGTACTTTGATTATATATATCTGCCAGGTAAGTATGAACAAACTTTATTGTATCTTAACAATATCATTTTGTTCATGAAACTTACCCAGCAGATATATATATAGCTGAATCCCACCTTTGGAGGTAGGGAGAGACAGAAAAGGATTTTGGAAACATATTACATGGAGATGAATAACATCTTGGTTCCTTACCTGTTAGCATAGCTGACTTCGTGATTACTGTCACCCAAGTCTGCTACTGCTTTACTAGAGTCTCCAGCAAGGTAGTGACCTATCGAGTGGTGAGTTCCTAGATGATCTGTCAACGGGAGCGTGACCACAATGTGACTAGACCATTTTGACCATACTATGAGGGCAACGAAGTAAAAATTCACCACCTGACCAGCCTAACAATTTTCATTCCCACATCACTTAGGCTAAAGGAAAGGAAGTCCGGCTCAGGCGGACGACCTTACAACCATAAAACAATCCATAAAAACTCACCTACCCATTTCCTACAGGGTAGGATGAGTGCTACTTCCAGCCCCCAACAAAGTGTCTGCTGCGACGTATGGTCCAAGCGCATAGCAGTTCTCGTATGTCGTCTTCACATCCCGCAGGTAGTGTGAAGCGAACACCGAGTTGCTGCGCCAAAAGGTGGCACTCAGAATGTCATTGAGTGCCATGTTCTTTTGGAAAGCTACCGAGGTAGATATAGCTCTCACTTCATGGGCATTCACTTTCAACAGCTTAACATCACTGTCTTCGCAAGATGAATGCGCCTGTCTAATGGTGTCTCTCAAGAAGAATGCCAGAGCATTCTTCGACATCGGCAAATCTGGTCTTCTGACCGAACACCATAAGTTGCTAGAAGGACCTCGACATTCCTTCGTTCTTTGTAAATAAATCTTGAGAGCCCTGACAGGGCACAGGACTCTCTCTGGTTCGTGTCCAATGATTTCTTTCCGCCATACCCTTAATCTCAAAACTTTTGGGCCAAGGGTTAGACGGATTTTCATTTTTCGCTAGAAAACGTAGGACTTAATGAGCAAACAGCATTATGTCCCCTAAAACCAATATGCTTGCTAAAGGCTTGAATTTCACTAACTCTCTTCGCCGTCGCCAGAGTCGTTAGGAAAATAGTTTTCTTAGTAAGATCCCTTAAAGAGGCGTTCTGAAGGGGTTCAAACCGATTTGACATTAGGAATTTAAGTACTACATCCAAATTCCATGATGGTAACTTAGGTTGAGGAATCTTTATAGTCTCGAAAGACCTTAAAAGATCGTGGATATCCTTATTATTTGCCAAATCAATTCCTCTATATCTAAAGACTACAGATAACATACTTCTGTAGCCTTTGATTGTTGAGACTGCAAGCTTTAGGTCGTTTCTCAAGTAGAGCAAAAAGTCCGCTATTTGGCTCACAGAGGTCGTGGTAGAGGAAATGCGTGTTCTTCTGCACCAGCTCCTAAACGAAGCCCACTTCGATTGATAGACTCCAACCGTGGAAGCTCTTCTCGCATTGGCGATTGCTTTTGCAGCCGGTCTAGAAAAACCCCTCGCTCTGACCAACTTTTTGATAGTCTGAATGCAGTCAGACTCAGAGCGGGGAGGTTTCCGTGGTATCTCTCGAAGTGGGGCTGTTTGAGTAGATCTGTCCTCATGGGCAATGTCCTCGGGAAGTCCACTACATAGGTCATGACCTCTGTGAACCACTCCTTTGCTGGCCAGTAAGGAGCGATTAACGTCAATCTCGTCCCTTCTGACATTGCAAAACTTTTTCATCACTTCTCCCAGAATCTTGAACGGGGGAAATGCGTAAAGATCCATCCCTGTCCAGTCCCAAAGAAGTGCATCTATTGCTACTGCTCCCGGGTCGAGCACGGGGGAGCAATACAACGGAAGCCTCTTTTTAGGTTCTCGCTGTCGCAAAGACGTCCACTAGAGGACGTCCCCATAAACTTCCACAGCTCTCGACACACATCCTGATGCAGAGTCCACTCGGTCGGCAGCAGTTGACCCTGCCGACTGAGGAGATCTGCCCGGACGTTCTCCACGCCTGCAACGAACCTCGTTAGAATCGTTACTTTCTGAGTTCTCGCCCATAACAAGATCTCTCTTGCTAGGTTGAACAATGATCGCGAGTGAGTCCCTCCTTGCTTTTTTATGTATGACAGAGCTGTGGTATTGTCTGAATTTATCTGCACTATCTTGTTTTAGACTTTTTCTTTGAAAAACTGAAGTGCCAAGTATATGGCCGCCAGTTCTTTGAGATTTATGTGCCAGAACACCTGTCCCCTCTCCAGGTGCCTGACACTTCCTCCATACCCTAGTGTAGCTCCCACCCGGTGGTGGACGCGTCGGAGAACAACACTAGGTCGGGGCTCTGAAGTTTGAGGGAAGTTCCTTCCGAAAGCTTCACAGGATCGAGCCACCACTTTAGGTGATCCTTTAACCTCCTTTGGGATCCTCAAAATTGTCTCCAAATTTTCTTTGTCCTCCCAATTCTCCTTCAGGAAAAACTGGAGAGGTCTGAGATGTAGTCTCCCCAAGGAAACAAACTTCTCCAGCGAGGAAATGGTGCCCAGCAGACTCATCCATTCCCTCACCGAGCATGATTCTTTCCTTAAGAAGACTGATATTTTTTCTAATCCTTGCTGTTGCCGTCCCTGGGACGGAAAAGCTCGAAAAGCCACTGAATCCATCTGAATCCCCAGATACACGATGGACTGTGTGGGGATCAGCTGCGACTTTTCGAAATTCACTAGAAGTCCCAGGGACTTTGCTAGAGTTAAGGTTTGATTGAAGGTCCTTCAGACACCTTTCTTTCGACGATGCTCGAATGAGCCAGTCGTCTAGATAATAGAGAGATCCTTATGTTTGCAAGATGAAGCCACCTCGCCACATTCTTCATTAGAATTGTGAAAATCATTGGTGCCGTACTCAGACCGAAGCAAAGAGCTCTGAATTGGAAAACTCTTCCCTTCATGACAAAACGCAGATATTTCTTCGATCGGGGATGTATCGGGACGTGGAAATATGCGTCTTGCAGTCCAGTGATACCATCCAGTCGTTTTGTCTTAAGGCCGCAAGCACTGACTGAGGTGTCTCCATCTTGAACGTCTGTCTCTCTATAAAAAGGTTTAGACTGCTCACATCTAAAACTTGGCCGCCAGCCTCCCGACTGTTTCGGCACCAGGAATAACCTGTTGTAGAAACCCGGGGACTGAATGTCCTCGACTTGTTCTATTGCTTTCTTCTCGAGCATTTGTTCTATCAGATCGTACAAGATCTGTTGTTTTTCTCCATGGTACGAGGTGATAGATCTATAGGTGTTGTGCACAATGGAGGAGGCTTCAGGAAAGGTATTTTGTATCCTCGCTCGATGACGTTGAGCGACCAGCTGTCTGCCTCTATCTTCTTCCAAGCTTCTGCAAATAAATGAAGCCTGGCACCTACTGGCGACTGAAGGACTTCCTCCTCATTTTTTACCTCTGGACTTAGACTGAGCTCTGCCTCTAGAGAGTCCTCTTCCTCTAGGAGAAGGTCTAGAGGATGCTCCACCTCGAAAGGGCTTTATTTTCTTAGAAAAACTGGGTTCGTGTTGAAGTCGAAGGAACCGCAGGACGTCTAGAAGATTGTGCTAATAGATCCTGAGTAGCTTTTTTCCTGTAGACTTCCAGCTACATCTTTGAATCATAGCCTGGGGGAAGAGATGGTCAGAAAGAGGGGCGAAAAGCAATTCTGCCTTCTGTGTTGGAGACACTGCTTTGGTAGTAAATTTACAGTAGATAGCTCTCTTTTTCAGGAGCCCTGCACAAAAATGTGAAGCCAATTCCTCTGAACCATCTCTGACGGCCTTATCCATACAAGCGAGAACACTGGATAGCTCCCCCAAGCTAATTGAGTCTTGACTACGAGACTTAGTGTCAAGCAGCCCCAAACACCAGTCTAAGAAATTAAATACTTCAATTGTCCGAAAAAGACCTTTCAGATGGTGGTCTATCTCCGCCGGTGTCCATGTTATTTTAGCTGACGAAAGAAGAGACCTTCTTGGTGCGTCAACCAGACTGGAAAAGTCACCTTGAGCCGATGCGGAGCTCTTAACCCGACATCCTCACCTGTATCATACCAGATCCCAGCCTTGCCGCAAAGTCTTGAAGGAGGCTGGGCAAAGGAAAACTTTCCTTGAGCTTTTCTAGACTCCATCCAATCTTGCACCTTCTTAAAAGCTCTCTTAGTTGAAAGAGACTTTGTCATTTTAACAAATCCAGGAGTCTTATTTGTTTTTGACAACGAAAACTGAGAAGGAGGCGACCGAGGTGCTGCGGGTTGAAACTCTTCTCCAAATGAATCCCGAAGCAATCGAACCAAAACTTGATAATCGGATGAATCTGACACAGCAGGTTGATCCTCTTCCGTTTCCTCTGAAATATTACTTAATCCTTCCTCATCTATAGGAGTGACCAAGGGGACTCCCGAAGCTGGTGGTACAAGTCCTTTCACTCCGAGCTTTAATGAAGATCGTTGTTTAGACGTGCATGGAGCATTCTGAATATTAATATCTAAAGATTCAGATAAAGCGGTACCAATTTCTTGCTCATTCTCTCGATGGGAGTCCCTTCGAAAAGCCGATTGCAGTTGAGGTTCCATACTAATACCTTGCTGTGATACCTGATGGATATGAAACAAAGCGTCTGTTTGAACGTCTCGCTTGGCATCCGTCCGAGCGTCAAGCTTGGCGTCCAGCCGAGCGTACGCTTGTCCAGCGAGCGTCGCTTGGCGTCCAGCCGAGCGCCACGTTTGGCGTCCAGATGAGCGTCACGCTCGACGCTCAGCCGAGCGTCCCGCTTGGCGTCCAGGTGAGCGTCACGCTCGGCGTCCCTCCGAGCGCCACGCCTGGCGTCCAGGTGAGCGTCACGCTCGACGTCTGTCCGAGCGTACCGCTTGTCTAAACAGGCGTCCCTGTGAACACTCCACTCCTTCCAAGCCGAACTAGGAGCGTCGAGTTTCTCAGACTGTATACGGCCTCGTTGCGTAATCATAGGATCGTCCGTTCTTGTATAAAGCGAGCCTCGAGAGTCTGGGCGAATCCTCGTAGGAAGTTTTTCATGCCCTTTCTCCAACTGCAGGTGAGACGTACGAAATCTAGAATGAGTACTCACAGGCGAAAGAGACGATCGGTCCACCCGTGCGGGAGACCTCTTAGATCTTTTAATCGGTAATCTATCATCTTTTCTTCTCGGACGAATTTCTGATTCTCTCTCAGCCAGCAACGAAGCAAGTTGTTGTTGCATCGACCTGATAACACTCTTTGTAGTAGAAGATTCTTTTTCAGGAGAAAAACTGATCCTATGAGAAGGCGAGGGGCGAGGGGAAGCCCTATCCCTTCTCACAGGACCCGTTCTTCTATTCTTAGAACGAATAGGCCGCTCCAAGGCGTCCTCGTCAGATGACATCATAATTCTCCTTTGAGGAGTCCATGCAGCAAAACTCTCCGGTGAAGACCGCAAACCAACAGGCGAAAAAGGACGTGAAGCGTCTTCTTCCCTGCGATCGAAGACTCTGGCCGCTTGTGCGACACCTTGAGTTTTCGATCTTTTTTGCGGTGGAGAGTAATCCAAGTCTCGAGGCGAAGCCCGTAACGAAGAAGCAGCGCAAAGAGACTCTGCGCCCTCCTCTGAGAGACTACTGACGATAGCCGCCTGTGCGACATTTAACGTCATAGCTCTTTTCAGAGGACGTGAGCGTCTTCTCATGCTCAACCCTGTTAGGGGAGGACGCCTCCGAGGACGAAAAGCACTCGCGGAGGATACGCGCACTCGCACACTCTTTGGCAGCCTGGGGATCGTCTACAGGTTCTGCCGAAGGGACGCCAGATCGGTGGGGGTTCCCCGTAACCCTCCTGCGGCTTTCGACATGTCCGTCTTCCTGGGCTTGGAAGTTCGACAGAGGTCCAGGCCTAGAGGCATTATAGGGCCGATCTGACGCCCCCTCCACAACACTGGGGGCACTTTCACTGCACTTTTGTTCACTAATAATGCTTTTACCCTCCAAAGCGAGCACTTTAGATTCTAGGTTTCGTATTGATTCCAGAATCGTAGAAAGGGCATTGTCTTCCACTGATTTTTCAGGGCCCGAAGGCACAACATTTTCAGGGCCCGAAGCACAAACAGATTTTTTTTTTTTTTAGGTGTACCGAACTACTGAATGTATAGTAGGAGAAACCTTACTACCCTACCCTCTTCTACTGACTGATACACTCCTGGAGGAAGATCTCCGTATCCTATCACGCTCCAATTCCGCACATAGGATTCATAAGCCTTCCAACCTGAATCAGACAGACATTCACACTCCTTACAACGGTCATTTATAACACACGTATGTTTCTACAATTATTACATATTGTGTGTGGGTCTACCGAACCTTTCGGTAGCCTCACCTTACAACCTTCCATACAACACACTCTGGTGCTAGATAAACTAGTCCCAGACATCTTAGTTAAAGGAAAAAACCAAACCAAATTCAAATCCAATCCACTATCAGCGTAAGCCTAGTCACAATCCACGTTCGATAACCAAAAAACAAACAGGATACTCAAGTAACAGAGAAGTTTCGAAAATCCTAGACGGAGGTGTTGAAAACAGTTGTTATCAACACCGGCGACAGAAAAAATCTGAATAGAAAATGGGAATGGTTCCTGACACCCGCCTCCCAGCGGCGGGAATGGGTACTAACCACCTGGCCGACCACTGCGTGAGCCGGGAGTTTTGAAATTCTGTCGGACTTCGGAGAAATACAGCTATATATATATCTGCTGGGTAAGTTTCATGAACAAACTCCCAGTTACACTATGAATAAATTGTAAGGGGAGAGTGGAAAGTAAGATGGAAGAAAGAGAATATGAAAGGAAGTACAGTTAAAGGAATGAAAGGGGTTGCAGTTAAGGGCCAAAGGGACAATGCAAAGAAAACCATGAGGTGCACTGTCGGCACTACCCACCCTAAGGGAATAAATCATGTGATAACTGAGAAAATGATAGAATTAAGCAAAAAAAATTACACATTTTAAATCAATTTGTATTTTCAAAATTACAAACCTAAGGTCTTTATGTAGAGGAAAATCTCTTGGTGCTAGCTGGATCTGGTTAAAAATAGAACAAAGATTTGGTGGTAGCATGGTGATAGCCAATGGGGACAGAGTAGGCGGAGTATGAACTCTTCCCCCCTCATGTCAATTCCTCTCTTCCCTTGTAAGAGAGGGTAGGATTAGCTTTTTTTTCAAAATTTTTATTGACAGAAACAATCATAACAGAAATAGAATGGCTGCTCACTCGTCTGTACCTAGCCAGTTCCATCACATGATGGCTTACATCTCTCCCCTGCCTGCCAGAAGAGGAGAAGAAGAAAGGGAAAGGAAGACCAGTCACCTCATTCACTCCCACTTTCATAACCAAAATCTTGGGCGAATACATCTACCATTGGCCTTCCCCACAGATGGAACAACCTTTCCACTACTTCCAGGTGTTATGACCACTCTGTCCCCAAAACTTAACCCTAACAACTCAACTTGTCTGCCACTACATTTCTCTTGCCTGGAATGTATCTGCCTGAAAAGGCCCACTGAGCAAGTCACCGTCCACTGGTGTAGTAGTATGTACTACTGTCAATTCGTGAAGTTGAAGGGATACTAGTCCCTCAGGTTTGTTGACAAATGCCTTTAGCTCAAAGACATTAATATGAAGTTCCCTCTCTTGTTGATCCCACAAACCTGAGGTCAAGAGGTCTGTCTTCTAAGTGTGTTCCCCAACCCTCATTCAAGGCATCTGAGAACATAAGGAACTCCAGAAGGAGAGTGAAGGGGCACTCCTATGGTCAGGTTCTAGTCATCCAGCCACCATGCAGTCATGAATAGATTATGCAATGAGAAGCCTTCCCCAGACAGAACAACAGACTTCCTCTTCTATTTTTTCTTCTACCAAAATGCTTCCATTACTCAGGAGACCAATCGCAACACTCGGTACAAGGGTTACTTACACTGCAGTCATTAGCTCTGCATCTGCCACAAGTATGAGGATCAGTATCGACAGAGGCTAAATAACGGAAGCAAGGATTGTTACCTACCCCTGGACATCATCTCTGAGGCAATGCCTTATTAGCTGAATCTAGTGTTTGCATCCCTAATGCAAAACCCATAAAACAAACACAAAATATCATAGAATCATACATACACACAAAAATGAAAAAGCAAGACCACCAAGGTGTAACTAGGGCAGGAAGTGCATAATAAACTAGCTTCTATGCAAGACAGGCAGCACTTGTCTTGTGAAGATGATTAAGAGATGACTTGCGCATCACAAGGTACAAGTGGGAAAGAGATCGGACTCCACCTACTATTTCATCATTGGCTACCACCTTGCTACCACCAAATCCTTGTATTATTTTTAACGCGATCCAGCTAGCACTAAGAGATTCTCCCTTATGTAAAATCCAGATTTGTAACGTGTATGGACAATATAAAATATTTCTAGATGGGATGTATTACAATAAATAAGAATATGTTCCATGTAAGCATGTAAGCATCAATGAGGAATTGAGTCAGAATACATAAAAATATAAAATGTTCATAACACAGATGAATGACAAAATATTATAATATACAATATAAGTAAGAATAAAATTTTCATCTGAAGGATGAACAAGGAAGATAGTTAATGTGTGTATAAATGTTAAAATTTTTACAGGAAACCATGAAACCTTTTAGAATACCTAAGAATAGCAAATGCTCATACCAAGGATAACTTCAAAATATTCAAGAATTTCAAATATTTACAGCAAGGCTAAATAAAGAATAAAGCTTGCACTCCTGAACCAAATCCTACAACATAAACACAACAAATTTTAAAAAACAATGTTTCATTTCAACTTTCAAAAAGTCATCAGTGTGAACATGTACAGTAACTTAATTCTTCTTAGAAGTTATTACAAGTAATGTAAAGTGAAGATGACAAAGAATGATTTGATTCTTAAACATATCTAATGTTTATTTATTAATCTAACTCAAATACAGTCCACTCCCCTAATATGTGAAAACATGGTCAAAAAAGAACCTCAAGTATTAAAAATTTCTTATGGAATAATTGTACAGTAGAGCTGATGTTTTAGTAAGTGCTACTCCTAAGCTGTCCAATTAAGATTACAAAAGATTAAAATTCATTGGTAAAAAAGGGGGGAAAAATGAAAGTCTTACAAATCAAAAGAAATTTTTCTTACTAATCTACTTCATAGCCTTACTTTTGCGCAAAAGGCTCTCCAATTACACTAACTTGTTACATCCCGAAAGATAAATCACTACTACAGATGCCAAGACCATCTACAATAATCCTTCAAGGCACCACACTTTCAGGCAACACCATTGTCATTTTATCCTCAGTTGCTCTTAAATGTAATCAGCCCTTTACCTTCCAAGCCAGGAAGGGTATCATTGCTGCACAATGTTAGTCTGACCACTTTTTCCATTGTTTTCATTAGCATATTTTCATTACTATTGTTTGTTTGTATGGTGTTTTTACATTGCATGAAACCAGCGGTTATTCAGCAACGGGACCAACGGCTTTACATGACTTCCAAACCATGTCGAGAGTGAACTTCTATCACCAGAAATACACATCTTTCACTCCTCGATGGAATGGCCAAGAATCGAACCCGGGACCACCGAGGTGAGAAGCAAACACCAAACCAACCACGGCACTGAGGCGCTTTTTGTGCATTACTTTTGTGCATTCTGAGAATTTCTTATTTGAAATGCCATGCTGGATTCATTTTCTATGACCATATTCAATGTGGGCACAATTTTCAGTGTCGAAAATGATAACAATGATTGCAGGTCCACAATAATATCGCATGTGAAGTAAATAAGGTGTTTAATAATAAGAGCTTTCGAACCCTGCACCAGGTTCATCCTCAGCCAGTATAATGTTCACTTGGCTGAGGATGAACCTGGTGCAGGGTTCGAAAGCTCTTATTATTAAACACCTTATATACTTCACATGCGATATTATTGTGGACCTGCAATCACCATATTCAATGTTATAGATTAATAAACTGATAATGAACCACTAAGAGAAACCGATGGGGTATGGGACAAATCAAAGGCAGGTGGCGAAACATATGGAGCAGTCTGGTGTATTGCCGATACAAAAGAAGCCGGCAACGCTTGGTCATCCAATGACGGCGTTGACTCCTTTCTTTTGTACTGGCCTTTCTCATAAAACTTCCTCCACTGTTTCACCAACCAACCACGACAAACAGAACAAGGATGAGTAATTGTACATACATTTTCTCTGCACCTACTACACGTTGGATGAGGATCCGTCGACACCGAAGTTAGGAATCTTGAACACAGACAGCCACTAACTCCAGGGCATTTCCATTGTCGTCTTCAAAACGGAAGAAGATCCCGATGGCGATACAAAACACTCCATCTCACCACTTACACACTTACAGCTCACACCCACACTGAGTCCACTCAGAGAAAGAGAATCAATAAGAAAAATGAAAGTGACATGGATAAATAAAAACAGGCAAACTAAAACCGGCTTTAAACAGATAGACAGTAAACCCGTCCTATCTTAAAGGCGGTAGAAAGATAACTGGTGGGTCACACGACGCCGAGGGCATTCTGGGTATACATGCCCCATGACCTGATATAGAAGCCAATAGTCCCTGGATCGCACAAGTTTAATTTTTAATTCTACCGGTTTCCAGCTTGGCGCTAGTAAATCCTAATGTTAAGACCAAAGGTTTGTTTCGTATATGAACAAGTGCAATTTGGTATTCTTTTACATATAGGTAATTGGTTATGCATAAAAACGTAATATGTATATTCAGAAAAAAATTAAATTATAAAATAGCAAGTATAAAAGGTCATTAAAGAAAAGTTGAAAAATTTTTTCACTACCACAAAAATATGACTGTTTGATGATAACCATATAATAATTATGATTACGTATACGTAATTATACAGAGAGAGAGCATAGTAACTGTACCACAAGCAGCCGTGAATAGCTAAAATCAGCGAATATTTAAACCCCTCTAGAAATGCTTAGAAATGCCCAATTTGATAGTTCAAACGCAAAAATAATTTAGATAAAAATGCTTACACCCGAGTATTTTAATAGTTTTATCACAAATGTTTTCATGAAAATTATATGAAAATAGTAATTAGCAAGTATTTTTAAGTGAAAAATACATACAGCAAATAGGTGAAGTTTCTGCAAATATTGTGTATTTATGTTCCATAGAGTAATCCGTGAATCAGTGAGTCTGTGAATCCGGAACCGCGAATAGACGGGGGGTCAACTTTAGCCAGTACATCACAGGCTCAGACAAGATCAGCAAATGTAGTTATTTATCAATAATGTCAGTATTCATTGCTGCAGTATATTCATTATTTCCAATTGACATTATGTGCAAAACCAGTTTTTTTTTCTTAGCCATTCAACTATTACTGGTTAATAAAGAATTTCACAAAGATCAATAAAATCTATATTACAATTTTAGTCTGGTTTGCTTAATTCGTGTTGTGTTGTTCACTACTACTTAACATTTTTGAGATACAAATGGACAGGAACGAATTGCGTAGCACATATTCACAGTACAGATCCAGGCAAGCTTCACCAAACAAGCATAATTTTATGGGATTTTGTAGAAAAAACTATTTTCAGGTGCATAAATGGATTACAGTTGTCTGTACTGTTGCATTTGTCTAATTTTTTATGGGATAATATTTGAGGTTTACACATTATGATTTCCATCATTTTCACCTCAAACCATTTCTGAAAACTAATTTGCATACAGCAAACTTACCTCAAATCATTCTAGACCTGTCTTGCACATTTGGCAATTCACATTTTATAAATGGCATATTACACGAGTGGACTACAAGGTTCAGCATCACATGTCTTACTGTAAAATACCAATTATTACTACTCTGGCATCACCAAAATTGTGTGATGTACTACTGAAGATAAAGAATTTAAACACCCATCATAAATGATCACAAATAAAAACAATCGAAGTACTACAAAATTAATGTAAGCCTATAAAAAAGTATACTCTTACTACACTTACTATATGGACACAGATGATTAAGGACTGGCAATAAGACAGGCCTGTAATATTCTGCAGGACACGACTGAATGAAAGGCTTCAAAAAAGTTCGAATAATCGGTCGTATTCTATAATCTGGGATAAGGTGCAAGTTAGCAAACGAAGAGTGGATCAAGTATTCTGCAACATGAGGTTGTTGGTAAAATTCTGCGCCTAAGGAAGCTCCTGCATTTCCCAGAATGTGATAGGAATGATCGTGGACCATTGACAAAAAGTATTGCATTCGTTCAAGGGGATGTTGTACCTGTCCAGGGAGCAGAATGACGTAAATCATTAAAATGAATGTCAGTCAATTAGAAGAAAAAAAAAAAATGCTAAATGATGACAAACAGATCACAAAACTGTCCTGTTATCCTTTTTTCCCTTTTCTCAGAACTAAGTGTTAGCTTTTAACCCAATGCTTAGGTTATGTCTAAACAAAAGCCCCTCTTTTTAAAAGATGCTTATTGAGTTTGAGGGGGTCAATTCCGTATAGTTGCTGTGTTTAAGACAATTTAAGCTACTTAGCTGATAATCAACTTTATGATATGCAATAAAACTTAGAATATAATGTAAGCTTATGACAACCAGTCTTTTATTATAGTGATGGGGAAATGATAATTAGTCAATTAAATCTATTGCCCTCTATCCTAATGAATGTGAGCAATTCTAGCCTTTTATGTCAATCACACTATTTATAAAACAAAATGGAAAGCATGCCATCATGAGAGGACAAAAACACCAAATGAAAAGGTCAAGAGAAAATATAAAGTCTTGAACAAAACAATTATTTAATTTACATAAAATTCCCATCAACCCATCTATTGACGTATGATTATTATTATCAAATACTTTAACCAAACCACTAGGTCACCCACCAACTCTCTCATAATGGTAGCAAAAGGAAAAATTTGAGGAAAAAAAAAAAGTTGGAATACTTGTGGGAAGACACACATCAGACCAGAAACAAACTAAATGCAGAAACCAAAGAATTGTGAGGCAAGGAGACACTGCAAAGAACCTTTAGTGCTGCCTACAGTATGTTAAATACTGCACACCGCAGACTTTAGACCACCCGGGTATTCTTTGACAAGAGTTGGTTCTAATTATTTCAAGTTCACTTTGAAAGATCCTTCGGCAAACAAGGGTACTTAAATCTTTACAGGTACTATGATGCTTTTCTGAACTCTGGAATCAAACATTTGGAGTACTGTCCCCTTTTGGCAAAATGGTAGAATAAGTACAAAAAACACAATCTGTTTGTAAGATAAAAACAAAAAATACTAATTCTGTTCCAAATTTCATACTACTTCATATGGCTGCTAACATTCCGGAGATGATGGTGTGACCTACAATACAAAAGAGCCTTCCTTACCTTTGGTAGATCACTATAAGGGTCCGATGGATTGACAGAATTAAGGCCTAATATGTTATTTTTTTCAGATTCTGGCAACATGTGAGCTTTGGCATACCCAGTAGAAACCCGCGCAAGGGCATCTGGATGCCACAAAGTATTGAATAGCCGCACCAGACAAAAGAGCTGTGGCAGCAGTGGCAGAATGTACGGAGTAGCTGGATTGCGACACATCACTGTCCCATTTTCTGTTCTCTTTAGTATGAATCCTCCTCGGTCTGCATACTCATTGTCTGATGGGTACTCTGATCGCTTTATCACAGCTAATATGAGATTGACACTGAATATTATCTGCGCTCTATTCTGGCCATTAACATCATTTTCACTTGGTTCAACAGGGGCTTTGTCCAACCCAACAAAGGACATGAATTCCAAAGGCGAACTAAACTGCTGTTTCACACCAAGCCAAAAGTCTGATGCAGGCTTTAAAATCTTTCCAATAAAATGACTCTGTTTCTCAAAATTTATATATTGATTACTTATAAGTATTAACGCCTCACTTAAAGTAACTTTTTCCATTTGTGATAACTCTAACGGGTCATGACTCAAACTTTCAATGACACCATTGATAAAATCAAATGCATTTATCAAAACGTCTGGATAACTTCGAGCTATTTTCACCAAGAGTGAACAGCCATGTCTTCGAACATTTTTAACTGTCCTGCTGCGGGAATCTTTAGTCTGTCCAGGCAATGAGAAAGTTAGGGCAGAAAATATCTTGTTAAGAACTTCCATCAACATTGCAGGGACAGTCCTCACAAACACAAAAAGACCAGAGATACACGATAACAGCGTTGACAGTATGAGTGGATCCACTGTCTCATATGCAAGACACTGTTGTAGTAGCTTTACCCCACTTTCAGCATTTGGTTTAGCTCGATCACTTTGTACTGTACGACCCATAACGCTTTCCACTATCTGAAAAGAAAAAATTCATACTATTTACAAGTCATATATTCAGTCCACAGTTTTGGATATACATTCTCAATTTCCAAAAAAGAATTTAAACATGTGTAAAAAACACATAAACCTTCTTTTACCTGTGAGACAGCATCCCATTGTAAGAAGGACGGTGAAAACAAATTGCACAGCTGCTTCTCAGCGTTGGGTCCCGGGTCAATAGGTTTCTGTATCTGCTGTGCCAATAGCTGCTCTACATACGAAAACATGGTGACAGGCGCTATGACAGACGCAGCTTTAATTACGTCCAGACTTTCAGCTCGCACCTAAGAGAAAGACATGAACTTCTTTACACTGTTTAAGCTTCTGTCTTTAACCTTTATGATTTCAAAATGTTGCTTCTGTCTTTAACCATTATGATTTCAAAATGTATCATTTAATAATTATTTTCAAACAAGCTCCTATTTTTTCTTATGCTTATCTGACCCATTAAGAGTAAAAAGAGCACTGAAAAGCAATTCAACTAGCCCTCTTACACACTGTTTATCTATTGACATGGTAATGGGGCAATCAATCCAAATTATAATAACTCTCCATCATCACATGGAATCCACTAAAACCTTACAGCTTTTGTTATAAAGGATTTTTGTGCACTTGTTGCCCGAGTAACATTGAACAAAAACCTAAAATTGATAAACTTTCCACAGTAACATTCCAAAAAATACACAAGTGACCACATAATAATATCAAACAAAATTAATAATTAATTCCTTTCACAACAATATGTAGAGGATTGATTGTTCTACTAAAGATGGGGTTTCCCATATAAGAGGGGTCACCCATTGTTTACTATGAGTTTCCCGCTTCAAGCAGTTATCTGGTACTCAAAATTGGGCTTAAGTGAAACAACTTTGGTCATTTGTTTGGTATTTGCTAAATTTTGTTTACTGGAAACTTACCAGTAAGGCAACAAAAATACTCTATAGCAAGTGCTTCATTGCCTTTATGCACCCTTCAAATAACAAGGCATCATATATCTAAAGCAATATGATTTGATTACTTTTGTTTGTGAATCCCAAAGGTACAACATCAACACAACCTTACCTTATAAAAGAATTGAGAATAATCTTCATCTGAATCAAAATCGAAGCGTGAATACTGGCAACTGTCCGAATCATTTTTCGAGGGGTACCCATGCTTGACAACCTAAGGACAAAATTTTTATAATATACAATGCAATTTCAGACATATCAGGCATGGAAATTATACAACAAAAGTAAATAAATCCATTTTGTAACAGAAACAAACTAACCTTTAGAGAAACAACTTCTATCCATGACGGAATGACGGATTTAAAAGCTTCACTTTCACATATAGACTCATGGCGAAACATCTGGCCCCAAAGGCTATTAGTGTAGTTATAGATACTAAGGCTCGGATGACTGGAAAAAGTCAGAATTACTTTAAGATATATATTAAAGTTTGCTGGCTCTGTAACATCAACTTCCTTCCCCCAAAGACCACAAAGCTGACTGCCTAACACGGTAAGAACCTGTAAAAGAAAACCTGAGGTTAAAACACAATAATCACCATGAAAAACAATTATACACAAGAAAAAACCATTACCTGAATATGTACCTTCAAATCTTTAAGTACCCTCACTGAGAGATCCATCAGCAGCACCAGCTGCAGCTTCATGATTTGTTACCTGAGTAAGTGTCTTCAAAAATCTGTAATTCCCCTCACTGAGAGGTCCATTAACAGCATGAACTGCAGCCTCAAAGATGGCTGACATGGGTTCCTTGTGAAAGAGTAACAGAACAGGGCGACGTTCATCTGGTTTCCCCTTCCGGCTCACAATCTGTAAAAGAAAAGGTGTAAACCCTATATGTATCTATAAAATCACTGGATAAATTCGAGCTTTAATTTCTTAGCTTTAAATTTATAAAATCACAGGACAGTCAGACAAAATTTTTTACAAATCAATACAATCTACAGTGCTCTTAAAACAACTAAACTAATTTTGCATACAAAATTCCTATAAGTGTTATGTGGAACATTAAATTCACGAATCTCGTGGCTTTATCCATATATATCTTGGCTTCTGTGATTTCCCAAGCATAAACTTGCTCAATAAATAAGCAATCTGTATACAAGAAACAAAGAAAATGTTACTTTGAAGTTTTTAAACTTTGTACATCTAAGACACATAGCCAATAACTTACCTGTAACAGACATTCTGAGGCTTCCATTTTCAAACTATCATGCTTTAAGAAAAGGCAGAGTGACTTCAAAAGCTTTGCATCTTGAGAAAATATATGCTGAACAGAGACCCACTCCACAAAAACAGCTAGAGTCATAAGTACCACCTGGAAGGTTAAAGAACAAAACTCAGTGGACTGGTTAAACTACCATTATACCGAGGCACATCATTAGATTACCATAGGAGCACCTGCAGTCCTAAAACCACAGTACTCAAAGAACAGATAATTGGAAAATAATTAAACTCGTGAAATAGAATAGTACCACAGAAGGTTTACATTACACAAAATAAAATATTTAGCACTGGCAGGGGTGAATAACAGTTACACTCTCATGGTATCCCCGCAGGTTCCACAAGATAGACCAACCAATTATAAAGAATTCTCTTATAGTAGTTGGTCTTGACCAGAACAGTGCCTGTTGGCACAGTGACAGAATATAAAGGACTCGGGACAAGAGGGCTCTATCTCCTTCCTACATAATAACTAATTTAACTGTACATCATGACTACAATAAACACAAAGTACGAACACTAAATTTAGTCAGAAAAGGTGTAAACTTTAGAGACAAAAGATACCAGGACTCCAAGTTAACACCAGACTTCTGTATCACGTGGTAGCTGGGACAGCAGTGGCTTTCATTACATGGTTACATAAAACCTCCAATAAGGAATAAAAAGCCAAGCAGAGATTCAATACTTATTCACTGGATCTACCTGTGGTTTTTTTTGAAACTGCCAAATCCCGTACAATACACAGTCAGTAAAATGTCTGCATAAAAACCAGAACAGATAACATTACAGGGGCATACCACTTTAGGCATGTCAAAATACTGTAGACGTTTGTTTGTGTGGTGTTTTTACGTTGCATGGAACCAGAGGTTATTCAGCAACGGGACCAACGGCTTTACGTGACTTCCGAACCACGTCGAGAGTGAACTTCCATCACCAGAAATACTCATCCCTAGATGTCTGTAAAAAGTCTGCATAAAAACAAGAAAAGAAAACACCACAGGGGCATACCACTTAAAGCATGTCACACAAAGTATTGTAGAAGTTACCTGGTACCTATTTCCCTAGATAATTCACTCAGCAAGGAGCTGCAGAAAAGACAGAATAAATCATTCTTCATTTCTCAACTCTGGCAACAACACCTCACCTGGACAACCCTGCAGTGTTGCTGAGAAGCTTCTTTTTTGTCAAGTCTCACATCATTTTCATATTCTGTGAAATTTTCTTCCAAGAGGCCGAGAAAGAATCCAAATATTGACTCCATATTAGCAGCTAAAGCCTGATACAGGTCTCTGCGCCGCTGATTTGATTCCAAGTTCTGCAAAAAGAATTGAACAAGGATTATTTAGCTTGATATAAACCATAAACTTGACCCAATATAAAACAACTTACATATATTAACTTTCAGACCAACTTTCCAATAAACTTCTTCAGATGTACCAAAGAACATAAGCTCTTAAAAACAGAATACAGAATGCAACTGCTTTCCCTATACACTGTATGACTATTAAAAATTTACATCTTTACAACTCCAAAAGATCTAGAAGGCTTTTGTCAGAGCTCAGCTTATAGTTATTTTCAAGAATATTATACTTCTGTTCTACTTTTTTAAATATTTTATGGAACTATAGATCCATAATTCTTACTAAACTCCTACAAATACGTACTCTTATATTTCATTTACTGTATACACTTAGGTACTATATTTCTGCTACCTATTTTACTTAAAGAAAGTACCATTTATATTCTATTAATTATACTCTATTAACCTCTTCATTACCGAAAGTTTGTTTGGAGGTAGGTGGGTACCACCATTCAAGTCTACTACACCGCACCAGGTGCATAAAGGTGGTACGCATAGTACCACCAAAACTCCTCTTTTCAGATAGGGACTTCCAATCATTCTGTAATTTCGGTTTGAAGAGTTTGGAGCAAAATAAACAGTATGACACGATGCCAGACGTATGATGAACCCAAAAAAATATTATTACTGCTTATAGTAGTGTGTAGGGGACAGATGAACTGCGTCTCAACAAAAAATCACAAAACCAGACAAGCGTAAACATGTAATAACTTCTACCCAAGTATAAAACCAGTTGTATCATCATTTACTGTATTTATTTATTTATTCACTTATTACATTTTACAAATAAAAGATATGAACACCAGATAAATGAAGGTAAAAATAAAGCCTTATAGTAACTTTATATATAAAAAACCAAACCAGAGAAAAAGCGAAAAAGCCATTTTTTCTGAGGACAAGAAACTTGAAAAATTAGTTTAGATACCCCCTAAAGTTGTTTTCTGTGATGAAACTAATCTTAGAAAACGTAGAAAATGACATCGACCAATTTTTGAAAGATATACTATAAAATTTGCGATTTCCATATTTATTGGCGGGGCTTTCGCTTTAGTTTTTGCTCTTTTTTTGTTATTACGTGCTTATTTACTGTTCTATTTTGATAATACTTTATGTGCATGTTCCAGGTGCGATATACCAACATTCTGTAAGACCGAATTTCTATTCAAGACTGTAGTTTTCTCACCGACCACCAGTGTCCCTTGTACAAGGGACACTGAGTTTCACATTTTTTTTCATAAAATCATTTATTTTCCCTGTAGGATGATAAAACTAACAGAAAATATGCGTTATTATAGTGCTAATAATACCTGATAATTTCATTAGCCTGTCTTGATTAGTGTATTTTTGGCAAATATTTTTACGATCGGCACCCCTCCAAACTGGAGTCACTACCGAGAGATTCAGTTCGGCAGTGAACGCAATGTTTACATTATGCTCACCCACCCGGTAAAGAAGGGGTTAACCCTTAATCGCCGAGCCGGTATTTCCAAAAGTTTCTCCAGTATGCTGGCGGCGTTCACGAGTGAGTGCCGAAGTGGAAAAAAAGTATGTTTTTTTCAAAAAATTCACAGCACGCTTAATTTTCAAGATTAAGAGATCATTTTTGGCTCCTTTTTTTGTCATTGCCTGAAGTTTAGTATGCAACCATCAGAAACGAAAAAAAATATTATCATATATAAATATTGGAATATATGACAGTGCGAAAAAAAATTTCATATATAATTGTATACAAATCGCGCTGTGAGCAAAACAGTTAAAAGCTAATGAGTTCATTATTTTTTCGTTGTATTGTACACTAAATTGCAATGATTTTGGTATATAACAAATTGTAAAACGATCAAAGCAACACAGAAAATATTATCACAATATAATGCATGAATTCGTAACGTGCCGACTTAAAAATGTTTTTTTTCAAGAATTCACCATAAATCGAAATATGGTCCTAGAGACTTCCCGTTTGTTGCAAAATGAAGGTAATTGATTGA
>NC_087218.1:7600669-7616303 GCF_015104395.2 Macrobrachium nipponense
TACATATATATATATATATCACCACCTGACCAACCTAGCCAAAGTTAAGGTGTTTTAACTAAGGCTTAAGAGTTAAGAAGTCGCCGTTGTCGGCGACTCAACAACTAAATTAAGAGCTCTTCCTAACCATTTTCTACAGGATAGGATGAGTGGTACTTCTTGCCCCCAAGATTGTGTCTGCAGACACGTATTGGCCCTAGCGAGCAGCAGATCTCATATGCCATCTTCACATCTCGCAGGGAGTGTGAAGTGAACACAGAGTTGCTTTGCTAAAACATGGTACTCAGGATGTTGCTGAGTGCCATGCTCTGTTGAAATGCTTCCAAGGCCACGCCCTCACCTCGTGAGCATTCAGATAAAAAGATTTCAAATCTTTGTGCGCAAACATGAAGGAGCATTTTTGAAAGAACTCCTTAACACTAAAGCCAGGGTGTTCTTCGATATGGGCAAGTCTGGTCTTTTTCGGAAACACTGCAGATTGCCCGAATGACTTCGACTTTCTTGAGTTTTATGTAGATAAAACTTGAGAGACCCGACAGGGCACAGGACTCTCTCTGGCTGGATCCTGCCCACACTAACTTGTGCCATCCTTGCTTCCAAGCTCCTGGCCCAAGGACAAAACGGGTTTCCATTCTTAGGCCACAACGGAAGGCTTAGAGAGCACACCGCCTTGTGTTCTCTAAAGCCAAAACTTGTGACGATGGCTTAAAATTTCACTAACCCTCTTTGTCGTATCTAGGGTGGTTAGAAGAAGGCCTTCCTGATCACATGCAAGAAGTTAACAGGTAGGAGAGGTCGAATGCTTTGACATCAAGAACTTCAGACTACGTCTAAGTTCCCATATTGAAAGCTTCGATCTGGACATGGCACAGTCAGTCCGTCTGTACTAAGTCAGGTGACCGACCAGTTTGACCAGTCACCAGACGAATCAAGGACAGCAAGGCTGTACCCTGAAGACCATAAGGCACTATTCTTCGCTGAAGGATGAGTGTCTGGACTGCCTGGGCGATTCAATCTAAGCAAACCTTGGGGTGTATCAACGCAACCCAACGTCGTCAGCGAATCAACTCCTGACTCGAGCTTCTGCTGCCAGAGAAAGGAGCAGGAGCAAAAAGGCGATTCAGTCCCGAAGGAAGAATGCCTGACAGTCCAACTTGGTCTCATGTTACACGATCATCGAGGGTGTATAAACGCAACCGACTTCGTCAACAGAAACTCAGGGCTACTATATGTCGCCTGATCTCGCCCGAGTGTCTGACTCCCGAGAAAACAGGTGAGACAAAAAAAGTAGATGGTGAGCGAGTTTCGAAGGATTCCACAGAACTCAAAGATCGTGAAATGGGCTTTGTTGTTTTGACAGACGCAAATCTCTGAGCCCAAAGGGCGTCAACAACATAATTTGCATATTCTTTAATAGTTGTGACTGCCAGCTTATCCCATTCTTCAGACGGAAATGGAAGACGGTAATCTTATTCCTGTCAACATCTCGATAGTCTGAACGTAGTCAGACTCAGAGCGGAGAGGTTATAGGTACCTTCGAGTTAGAGTAGACCGACTCTCTCGGAAAGGTCCTGGAAAGTGAACTAGGAAGTATGTGACCTCTGTGAATCCAGGATCCTGAAGGCCAACATGGGGCGATCAGCGTCATTGTCGCTCCCTGTGACGTCATAAATCCTCTTATTACATTTCCTAAGCGATTGAAAAAGGGAAAAGAGACTAAACATCCATCCCCGTTCAATATCATAGGATGGCGTTTAATGGTACGATCCCGGATCGAGAATAAGGGAGCAGAGAAGAAGAAGCCTCTTCGTCCTCACATATCGAAGAGAAGAATGAAAGGGCGTCCCTAAAGTCTACACAACTCTCAACTCACTTCTAAGAAAGATTCCACTCGGAAGTGAATAGTTGCTGCCGTCGATCGAGACGATTCGTACGGACTTTTGCAATCCTGTAACGACCTGTATAGGATCGTTACATTCTACGCTGTTGTTATATAGGCTCTTTCTCGTAAACTCGAACAAGGACCGAGAGAAGATACTTCTTAAGATATGAGAGAGCTGTGGAATATCAGAGTTGATCTGGACCACTGGTTCCCAAAAACTCGTTTCGAGGACTGGAGGGACTACCGAATCGCTTTTACTTCTTTCAGATTAAGATCCAGGACATCTGAAACCCTATCCAGATGTCCGGCACTTCTTTCTGTGGTCTGAATTGCAGTCTATTCGGGAAACAAACTCTTCAGGAAGGAAATGGTCCCCAGCAAGCTCATCCATTCCCTCCCGAGTATGCTTACTTCCCTAATAAGGCTGCGCTTTGTCTAAGCAGGAGAGCAAATAAAAGTGCAATGTTGCGGTAGACTCGTAGTTCCATACCGTGCGGTAACGAGCACCGAAAGGATTAACCCCTTCGCCACTGGCCTGCTGCATTGCTGCTAATGCGTTGCATACCGCATGAGACCCCCTTTCGACCGCGAGTATCAATCATTACTTGCTCCACTAAATTTTATGTTATTCATATTTTTTCCTTCATATTCTTATGTGAAAACATTGTGTGTATGGATATCAATGAATATTTTTTTTTTTACCCCATTGTCAAAAAATTACAAATATATAGTAAGAATATAGGAAAAAAAATAGAATATTTAGTAGAAAAAGTAATTGCAGAAGTAGGAAACTGTGTATAAGTAGTAGAAATAGCAGTAAAGTAATAGAAATAAAGTAGCAGAAAAAGTAGTAAGTAGTAGTAAATAGTAGTAGTGGTAATAGCAGTACTAGTTTTTCTTACTGAACAGTTATTCCTAGTTTCATACAGAAACAGCATATACATCAATGATGTTTAGGCAGCTGGTAATAATAATAATAAACAGTAATAATAGTAATAATATAATGATAATAAAAGCAACAGCATCTCATGACCAATACGTATATACATATGGGGCAGTTTATTCACCCCCATTATCATCAGCAAGCTATAAAAAACACATCTCATCACAAGTAACAGGCCTCCATAGAAGTCCTTTCACCTACGCTTTCCTGTTGAATGAAAGTGACTACTCTGCCCGAGCATTCATCCATTCACACAATTTGTCAATTACATCACAAACAAAAAAAAAGGAAAAAAAAATGCATCACGTAAGCAGATGAAACTGTGTGTAAGCAGGAATCCCATTGCCACCCTCCGTGAATCAGGGGGGGTGGGTCTGGGCGCAAGTCACAAGATGGATCAGTTATGAACTGCCAGCCTTCATCGACAAGAGGTTCAATGTCTTCCAAACACTCGTTGTCACTGTCAACCTCTAAAAATTATCACTGTAATCATCATCTGATAGATTTGGCAGGTACTCAGACCCTGACTGAAACACTTATCATCTGACATGATACTGAAAAAAAAAAAAAAAAAAAAAAAAAAAACATAAAATAACTGCAATCAAAAGGGAAAAAGATTTGGAATTCAAATCTACATGGTTTACGGACAAAATCGTAATCATCCTTCTCAGATAATAGCCTGAGGCGCACTGGTATATGTGGCCAGGACCCCTCCTAATATCCAATATGAAAATGACGTCACGACGTCCATCGGACGCTCATTGGTTAGAATGAATTGTGGGTGGAGCTTCAGCACCTCTCTCGTACACAATACTGTGTCTGGAAACCATCCAAGCTAAAGAAAAACGCTTTGCTTTTTCGAGGAGGGATGAAAGACGTACACGCGTACGTCCCTGTCTTTTTATTACTGTACCGTAAAAGACGTACATGTGTACGTCCCAGTGCTGAAGGGGTTAACCCCTTCTTTACCGGGTGGGTGAGCAGAATGTAAAACATTGTGTTCGCTGCCGAACTGAATCTCTCGGTAGTGACTCGAGTTTGGAGGGGTGCCCATCGTAAAAATATTTGCCAAAAATACACTAATCAAGACAGGCTAATAAAATTATCAGGTATTATTAGCACTATAATAACGCATATTCTCTGTTAGTTTTATCATCCTACAGGGAAAATAAATGATTTTATGAAAAAAAAAATGTGAAACTCAAGTGTCCCTTGTACAAGGGACACTGGTGGTCGATGAGAAAACTACGGTCTTGATAGAAATTCGGTCTTACAGAATGTTGGTATATTGCACCTGGAACATGCACATAAAGTATTATCAAAATAGAACAGTAAATAAGCACGTAATAACAAAAAAAGAGCAAAAACTAAAGCGAAAGCCCCGCCAATAAATATGGAAATCGCAAATTTTATAGTATACCTTTCAAAAATTGGTTGATGTCATTTTCTACGTTTTCTAAGATTAGTTTCATCACAGAAAACAACTTTAGGGGCATTAGGGGTATCTAAACTAATTTTTTCAAGTTTCTTGTCCTCAGAAAAAATCGCTTTTTTGCTTTTTCTCTGGTTTGGTTTTTTATATATCAAGTTACTATAAGGCTTTATTTCTACCTTCATTTATCTGGTGTTTCATATCTTTTATTTGTAAAATGTAATAAGTGAATAAAATAAAATAAATACAGTAAATGATGATACAACTGGTTTTTTACTTGGGTAGAAGTTATTAACATGTTTACGCTTGTCTGGTTTTGAGATTTTTTTTGTTGAGACGCAGTTCATCTGTCACCTACACACGACTATAAGCAGTAATAATACTATTTTTTGGGGTTCATCATACGTCCTGGCATCGTGTCATACTAATGTTATTTTGCTCCAAACTCTCAAACCGAAATTACAGAATGATTGGAAGTCCCTATCTGAAAAGAGGAGTTTGGTGGTACTATGCGTACCACCTTTATGCACCCGGTGCGGTATAGTAGACTTCATGGTGGTACCCACGTACCTCCAAACAAACTTTCGGTAATGAAGAGGTTAAGAGATAACTCTGTTGAACATAGTAAGGCAAAACGAATGCAACATTTATTCATTCACGTAAGAAATCCCCTCAATCTTAGGCTAAAGTCCGTGATTGTAGGACAGAGATACAGTTAGTCAGTCAATCCTGCAGGAGAGACGTAACCGTCAGCACAGAGATACGGTTAGTCAGTCAATCCCGCAGGAGAGAGAGACGTAACCTACAGCGCATGACAGCGCACGATCTGTTACTGGCTCGGTTGGACTGGAGGACAGACACAGCGTGACAGCAGCAGCCAGCAGCTTACGAACGTCGTCTCTTAACTTTATGTCTGGGTTGCCAGCTACCCTATTCTACGAAGAAATAGGTCCGTTATTTTTTGAGCAGAAAGACTCTCAAGCTGGTATATTTAAGCGAAACAGAAAACGCTAAATATATAGATGCGTTTGTGTCGTCAGAACACTACCATACAACGGTAAAAGATAAATCGGAAACTCCTGGAAGGCTGCAGGGAGTAACGAATAAATGTCCTTAAAATAATAGACAATAGACCTCTCGGTTTGCCATCCGAAGAGGTAACTACAGCAAGCGTATGATGACTTGAACCAACCAGAAGTAAAATAACGCAAGGCAAAATATGATTATATCACAATAAAGTTTGTTCATACCTACCTGGCAGACATATATATAGCTGAATTTGGAAATACAGCTACATACATATCTGACAGGCAAGTTTCATGAACAAAACTTACGAATCGAAGCAGTCAGCTCAAGCTTCTTATGTATGGACATAAGCGTTCATTGACGTAGTCTACAAGTCTATTTCTTGTACGAGGTCCTGCGAATGACGAATGAGAGCTGTTCCGAATCTTGTCAATAAGAGCTTATTCGCTTACGCAATATCAAGTTAATGAGATGTTTGTCAATGAGAACTAACCCATTTACGGGACAAAGAGATTTTTGTCAATGAGGGGATACCCACTACTTGACAAAACGAAAGTATATCGTCAATGGGGGGAAAAGTCACTGAATTGACAAAACGTAATCCAGGAAGTCGAGCATTTAATTTTTCCGATTCCGTCTCAAACGAGGAAGGGGCAAGAATCCTGTTAAGAGACTGGGCTTACGGCAGGTTAGAACGACGATGTTCAATTCGGCAGCGTAGTCCCGACTAGAAACTAACAAAATCTATCATCTGAAAAACCCTTTCAGATGGGCTAAAAAGCTTGCAAAATTATCCTGGGAAGAGGAAGAAACTCTCCAACCAGCTTCCTCTCCCGTATCACAACTAATGCCTGCTAAAGCTTAAAATTTATTAGGCAGTATGGCAAAAGGAAGTCCTGTCTTGCGCTTTCCTGAAGAGCGTCCTTTTGATGAGTGCCTTTGCAAGAATCCTACTGAACGTTGCCGAGAGTCCTGACGTGCAGGACATCGAGCCTTACATAACCCGTAACTGCCTTATCGCAAAAGTCTTGACTGCGGTAGTGGCACTTAAACTTTATTGGCAGAATGGCAAAGGTTGCGGTAGAGCAAACGAGATCTTCCTTGAGCTTTCCTTAACTCCATCCACCTATGCGAAAAGCAATATTAATTGACAGAGACCTCTTGAATTCACGAAACCCGATGTCCTTGCTGGGTTTCGAAGAAGAAGTTGTCTGTTCACTTTAAGCTTCCTCCGAAGCACTGCCTACTTCACATTCTTTGCAGGTGAGGTAGAAGGTATCACCGAAGGTAGAGGTAAAAATTCTTTAGGACCCCAAATCTGAAAACAAGACTTGAAGAGTTCAACAGAAACGTTCAGCCAGGCGACACACTTGGCGTGCGCTGATGCACGCTCGGCGTCCACTGGCGCACGCTCGGCGTCCACTGGCGCGCGCTCGGCGTCCACTGGATGCGCGCTCGGTCGTCCACTGGCGCGCGGGCTCGGCGTCCACTGGCGCGCGCGCTCGGCGTCCACTGGCGCGCCTTCGCGCTCGGCGTCCACTGGCGCGTGCTTGGCCTGCACCCGCGCGCGCCTGGAGTCCATCCGAACGTCCCGGGCGTCCGCTCTCAAAAAAGCTTCCTGCTACTATGACTTCTTTTACGTATTTCTCGGTGGAAAGACGGACACGAGTTCAGGCGACGTTCGCCTTCTTACTTCTCACTGAAACGCATAACGAGAGAGAGAGAGAGAGGACGTGAAGCGTCTCTTCTATAAAGCTTCTATTTAGAGGGCGCGAGTCCTTCCGAAAGCTCCAACCCCTGCATGGGGGAGGACGCTTCGGAGGACGAGAAGCAATCTTTCAGGATTCGTGCACGCGCACGCACTTTTGGCAGTCTGGGGATTTTCATCAGAAACTGCCGAAGGCACGCCAGATCGGTGGGGTTTCCTTGTAACCCTCCTTAGGCTTTCGACATGCTCCCTCCCCGGGTCCTGGGAGTCAAGCAGAGGTCCCGGCCTAGAGGCGAAACGAGGCCGATCTGACGCACCCTCCACTACACAAGGGGTATCACTGCACTTCTGCACTTCACTTTTACTCTCTAAAGCAAGACCGTTTCGATTCTAAGTTACGAATCGAAAGAGTATCAGAGAAAGGGCAATTCCTCTACAGACACTGCTTAGGGCCCCGAAGGCAACACTGCAGGGTTAGGAGTAACAATTACAGAAGTAGCACTTCACAGCAATGAAGGAGAGCAAGCACCTCTCGTAGACATATTCATAGCCCGTAGGCCATACTACAGGGTTAGGCAAATAAAGTCTACAGGAAGGTTAGCAGGTTCACTACCCTGACTTTTGTTACTGATTAATTGCGTACATACGAATCATACGTCTTCCTTATGGAATTAGACATGTTTACTGATTAATTGCGTACATACGAATCATACGTCTTCCTTACGGAATAGACAAAGTCTCACACTCCTTACATGACAAATCTCGACAAAGAAGCAAGACCCATACCCCTCGTACATACCAAGTGCGGATCTACGAAGCTTTCGGTAGCACACCTATCTTTGCAGACAACCCCGTCTGAAACTAGCCTAACTAGATTCAGATATTTTATGCAAAAATGAATCAAATTCAAATCAATTTAAGATAGCGTATGCCTAGCCACAAATCCCACAAATCCAAGTAAATAAATCAAAAGACAATTAGGATACTTAGCGGCAATGAAGTTTCCAAAATCCTAAGACGGAGGTACTGAAAACAGGTGTTTTCAGCACCGGCGACAGAAAAATTATGAATAGAAAATGGGAATGGTTCCTGATACCCGCCTCCCAGCGGCGGGAATGGGTACTAACCACCTGGCGGACCACTGCGTGTGTCGGAAGTTTTTAAAATTCTGTCGGACTTCAGAAAATACAGCTATATATATATCTGACAGGTAAGTTTCATGAACAAATTAAATGATTTAGGCATGCAATCATAAAGGGAGAGGAACAGTCAGTCAAAGTAGTAGGCGACAGAATTTGAAGGGCAAGAGGAAGGTCCAGAAAATCAATTAGCACAGATGCACAGACAGCAGCCAGTGAGAAGCCCCAAAATATCAGGCCGAGGGCACAGTTTAAGACCATGATCATATGGGAATTCTGGCAGGATATGCCCATGATAGAAGGGAGTGGAGATACCTCATTGCAAGAGTAACCAAATAAAATGAAATCCAAACATGGCAAAGCTTGAAATGCACATTACACGCAAGTAGAGTCACTTCATGGCGTATACTACTGTATCTTGAATTCCAGTCTGTGTGGTCAGTCATATCTTCAAAGGGTGTAGGTTGGACACATTAGTATAAGTAGTAATAAGCACTATTTGGTCACTAAAACCAATTGATCATAACATGCCTTATTCTGTACTGAACTCATCCCTGTCACATCATAACTATAAAAACATAATACCCACCAAGTCCTGCTGATGTCCTACTGCTGCTAAAATCTGTATCTATTCTTTTTATTTCTACAGATAACATCCTCGAATCTCAAGGGATAAAATTTGTATAGCCAAACTCTGACATCATTACCACTCAAAGGGTTGAAAGATAAAACAGCTTAAATATTCTTTCTTGTACGCACTATGTAACTATATTAATTAAAAAAAAAATATTTATGCCATGGCTGATGAAAACTAAGCAACACCACCGTTATCTTTCACAAAAAGATGTTCAGACAGCAAGTCTAGCGAACCTCTGCAACAAGACGCATAACATTCTCCTGCAAAAATATTGCAAAATATATTAACAGTAATACAGAACAATCTAGATTAATAGAGCCATTCAAATTGAAAAATCATAACTGTATATTTAAAGATAATACATCATCTAAATGCATCATCTACATACATACTTTTCTTCTGCAACCATACCAAAAACCCTCTTTTCCTCAATGGCTCAAACACTTTTTGCCTGAACTTGAAAGTTACAGATCATTCTGGTAACTGTTCCCACAATTTAAAATTCACCTTGTTCTAATTTCTAACTCTCATTCATGAACAAAATCTTTAGGTGGACCCTGTGAGAGCATGGAAACAACTCAGAGAAATCCTTGATGTAATTTATAACAACGACCATTTTAATAGTTTCTCATCAAAATTCAATTATATTAAAAATAGACTGAAAACTCCAAGAATGAAATGCTCTGAATATGTGATGAAGAAAGGGAGTACAGCACTAGAAAAGTACTAAATATGGAAGCAGCAAGTGAAAAAATTGTACAATGGCTTAAAAAATCTCTGATGATATTTTCTGCTTGTCATCTGCTCACCCAATGAACTTATTTCGTGATGACTCCAAATTTTTTTTTACCATACTGTAGCATGGCATTTACGTAATATTAGCTTTTGTTTTCCCTTTCTTTTATGTGAGGCCTAATGAAGCCAGTTCACAATCATATTGTCACTGAGCATTATGTATGCATAACTTTGCTTTTAAATTATTCATATACATATATCGTTTGTTAAATGACAATGAAATTTCTAGCTATTGCAAGACAGACTCAAAAGGATTTGTTCTTGAATGCAAAGTGAAAGTTAATGAAGTGGGACCGCTTGGTGGAAAGAGACCATATACCATTTAGTGCGCTGTGCACAGCACACTTTAACTTGTACCTTCCTGTATATAGACATTATTCCATGATTTAATGATAACATCCTGATATCAAGAACATAACATGTAGGATGCTCATGTTCCCTTCAGTGACGATTTTTACTATTATAAGAATAGTTTAACCACACCACTGAGCTGACTAAGCTATTCTTATAATAATAATAACCTTCACTGAAGGGAACATGAGCATCCTACATGTTATGTTCTTGATATCAGGATGTTATCATTAAATCATGGAATAATGGCTATATACAGGAAGGTACAGTGAAGAAACACCTACACACTGTGTACTTTATATCAAGGTATAGAGTGGTACAGACCTGGTTTATACAGTAAAATCTAGCCATGGCCAAAGAATCAATGGAAACAATTCAAGTAGCAGTCCTGAATCCTGAAGTCTTCTACCCTTTGTTGCAGCAGCAGAACTCTGACCCAAAGCAAAATGACACGACTGCAAGATCTGAAGCAGATCAATAAGTATGAAGTCCATGGGGTGGTACGTGGTTCAAATTCAGTAAAACCAAAAATTTGATCAGCCGATCTTATAACACACCCCAAACAATGATTCAAAGTAACACTGCAGTTCTCAATTCTAAATACCATACATACATGTATGACAATAAATAACTCTAAAGCTTTCAATTTTGAAACAATAAAAACCACTTGTTCCAAAAAAGCTGGTACTGTTCAAAAGGCTTTCAATACTGTTTCTACAAACATGGGGGTGTTAATGCCACAAATTTCAGATCTGTTCTTCCATTCTTTGAATAGCATCCTGTCTGGATACTGGCAATATCCAGGATCTCTGAGTCAAACTATAATAAATAGTGGTTTCCTACTTTCCAGCAATGCAAATTGGGGTATTCAGCTAGACCAACTTCCACGAGCCATAATTAAAAAGGAACTTCCACTGATCCCTCAATACATGTGACACTTCCAAATCCTAGGGGTATACTGCCTGCCAAACATCTTGCATGGTACTCTGTAAACAGGACTAAAGGTTCTTTCCAGTATCTGCCCTGCACACCTTTTAATTTTTCACTCATTGCATAATGATTTTAAACTTCCCGAACTTTATATTCCTTTAACCAGATGCACCAGGCTAAAAAAATCTTCACCCATAGGAATGACAATTCCAATTTTCATAAATAAATCTTTTGGACGAGCCCTGCAAGTCTATAAAATAGCTTCATTTATAATTAAAGCAAGTTGCTTTTTTCCATAAAATCAACTACTAACCTGATGAACTTTCACTCCCTCACTAGTGAACAATAAAATAGTAATCTTCGCACAGTACAGGCTCCAATACTCACAAGTTTACAAAAGGATGTAATGCTGCTTCAAATTAGTATACAGTCACTATGCCTTAACTGTTCTTGTTTATTTCTCCAATGCTATTTGTTTAAATGTTTTTCAACTAATTATTTTAATCTGTATTCTGTCATATTTCTCTTTAATTCCCTTCATTTTCCACATATGGACACTTCTCAGTAAAGCCCATTGGGACCACAAACCATTTGCCATTTCAATGTACTTTACACAAGCTGTGCACTATCTATTGATCATATCATTGCTGTGCCTAAACCTTTTTTGCCTGACACTTGACAATAACAGTCTGCAACCAGCTTCCAAAGACTTTTTCAAAGACAGAGTCGAAAGACTGGAAATGCATAATTTTAAAATGGCATACAACCCAAGATTTTAAAGAGTTCCAGAACTGTCTCTTAAATCATTGCAAACCAATCTCGACCTTCCTCAGACCAAAAACAAGGAACTTCTCTCTCATGCAAAATAAGCCAAGCTGTGTCTCTTTTTCAAGAAATGTAGACCCTAAGATTTCTGCTTGTCAAAGAATTTCACTGTACATCTTGCTGAGGGGGAAGAGCAGAATGAACCAAGAACATGTTACCAACGAGGAAAACAGGACACTTTTGTTGAAGCTCTTAGAGAGTGGAAGACAGCAATCGCAAATAGAAACAATAAAATCACATTTAAGAGTACTTGAGAAGAGAAATCACTGCATATAAAAAGATCCAAAAACTAAAAATAAAATACACAAACGCAAGCTAAATGTGGTCAGCAAATCAATTGCAAAATCTTTGCAATTCCTAATTCTAACAAAATTATGAACGTACCTACTGGAAAACATTGAAATATTAGAAACTAAAACGCAAAGGGCTGAGGCACGTGAGAACACACTGGCAGAAGGAATAATCACCCACAGTCATTACTCTTGCATGCTTTTTATATCAGCAACACGTTATTATTATCCCTCATTACTCTGCATGCTTTTACATCAGCACACTGTATTATTATCCCTCATTACTCGCATCTTTTACATCAGCACTGTATTATTATCCCTTATCTTTGCACTTCCTAGAGGTTGGTTTGTTGTATAGATAAACTCTAAAATGTCGATTAAAAATGATATTGTTAAAACTACAATAAAGTTTTTGTACATCATTACCTGGCAGATATATACTCAGCTATAGTCTCCGACGTTCCCGACAGAATTTCAAATCTCGCGGCACACGCGACAGGTAGGTCAGGTGGTCTACCTTACCCGCCGCTGGGTGGCGGATGTACGAACCACTCCCGTAAGCTTGTCAGATTTTTCTCTTCCACCTGTCTCCTGAGGGGAGCTGGGTGGGCCATTAATCTGATATATCTGCCAGGTAAGTATGTACAAAAACTTTATTGTAGTTTAACAATATCATTTTTGTACATGAACTTCCTGACAAGATATATCTCAGCTGATTGGCACCCTTGGTGGAGGGTAAGAGACAGCTCAATAATACAGGTAAGACAGGAAACAACTAATGTTGTAGGATATAAAAAACCTTGGTTCTCACCTTTTCAGGATGAAGACTTCATAGATACTATCTCTGAGTCTGCATTGCCTGGAGAGCTACAGCTAGGACGTGACCTGATGACTGAAAGACTCTCGGATCTACCATGGGATATGTGATCCCCTATTGTGTAGTTAATCCAAGTCGGATGCGTTAGAGGGACCTTGTCCGCTTACCTAACAGATCCTTACCACTACCTCTGCAAGGAGCCAAACCCACCAGACCACCTAACCAAATACAAAGGGTTAATATTACGACAAAAGAGGTGCCTCCTGCAACCTCTTTCAGACAACCAAAAACAACAATATAAAAAAATATAGGGTAACATATAAAAAATTTACACAGGATAAGTTTCAGCTCCCTGCCCCAGCACCGAATCCGCCGATACGAAAGGACCCAAGGCGAAGCATTTATCATATGTGATTTTATTTTTACATCACGTAGGTAGTGGTTTGCGAAAACCGATTGGCATCTCCAAAAAGGTCGCCTCCATCAAGTTCCGCACAGACATATTTTTTCTGAATGCAAGCGAGTTGTCGATGGCTCTCACCTCGTGAGCTTTCACTTTCAGTAGTCTAAAATGATCTTCCTACAGGCAACATGTGCCTCTGTAATAAGGCTTCTCAGAAAAAGGAAAGAGCATTCTTCGACATGGGCCGAGTGGGGTCCTTTACGGAGCACCAAAGCACATCTTGATTAGCCTTAAGTTGTTCCTTCCTCTTAGGAAATACTTCATAATTCTCATAGGGCAAGAGTTCTTTCAGGCTCTTCCCTACTAGAAAAGATAAACTACGAACTTCATAGCTCCTGGGCCCAAGGGCGTGATGGGTTTTCATTCTTTGCCAGGAAACTTGGAAGAAATGAACACACCATAGAATCTTCCTTAAACCCTACATTGCCCTCAATAGCTTGGAGCTCACTCACTCTCTTAGCTGTAGCTAGGGCCAAAAGGAAGATAGCCTTCTTCGTCAAATCCTTGAAAGAGGCTAAGCCAGGAGGTTCGAATCTAGACGATCCAAGGAATTGTAGGACTACGTCTAGATTCCAGTTCGGTACTACATGAGGACGCTTAATGGTGGCTTTCAAATGATCTAATAAGATCATGCAGGTCCTTATCATCGGATATATTTAAGCCTCTATGCCGAAATACCGCCGCCAACATACTGCGGTATCCCTTAATAGTTGACACAACCAGATGACATTCTTCTTTTGAGGAAAATAAGGAAATCCGCAATTTGGGTCACGAGGTACTGGAAGAGGAAATGTTCTTCCTCTTGCACCAACGTCTGAAGACATCCCACTTTGACTGGTATACACGCAAGGTGGAAGGTCTCCTCGCTCTTGCGATTGCTTTAGCAGCTGTTGCTGAAAAGCCTTTCACTCTGACCAAACTTTGGACAGTCTGAAACCAGTCAGACTGAGAGCGAGGAGATTTTTGTGGTACCTGTCGAAGTGGGGTTGTCTGAGTAGATCGCTCCTTAGCGGGAGCGATCTTGGAAGGTCCACCAACCATTCCAGTACCTCTGTGAACCATTCTTGGGCTGGCTGGCCAAAGGGAGCGATTAAGGTCATTCTCGTTGAATCGGACTCTACGAACTTCTTGATGGTTAGCCCAGGATCTTGAAGGGGGGGAAACAAACGTAGACGTCGAGTCCGTTCCAGTCTAGAAGAAGAGCATCTATTGCTACTGCCTCTGGATCTGATATCGGAGAGCAGTAAGGATCCAGCCTCTTGTTCTTTGACGTGGCAAAGAGGTCTATGTAGCCTGGCCTCCCATAACTTCCACAGGCTCTGGCATACATCCAGATGAAGGGTCCACTTCTGTGGGAAGGACCTGATCTTTCCTGCTGAGGAGATCTGCTCTTACATTCCTTTCTCCTGCACGAACCTGGTGAGAAGCTTGATTCCTCTTTCTTCTGCCCACAGAAGAAGGTCTCTTGCTGTCTCGTACAGGGAGAAGGAATGCGTCCCCCCCTGTTTCCTGATGTATGCCAGAGCTGTAGTGTGTCTGCGTTGACCTGCACTACCGATCTTCTGACTTTGGGCTCGAAAGCCTTCAGAGCCAACCACACAGCCATCAACTCCTTTCTGTTGATGTGCCAGGCTACCTGGTCCCCCCCCCAGGTACCTGACACTTCGCTGGTTCCCAGAGTTGCACCCACCCCATGTCCGACGCGTCGGAGAACACCACCAGGTTGGGGTCTGTGATTGAAGAGACAGTCCCTTCGCAAAGAGGTTGGGATCTGTCCACCATAAGAGAGTTTTCTTGATGTCCTGGGATAACGACAGGGAGAACGTCAAATCCTGAGAACGACGACTCCAATTCCGATGAAGAAAGAATTGGAGTGGTCTCAGGTGCAACCTTCCTAGGGAAACGAATTGCTCTCAGAGAGGAGAGCGTCCCCAGCAGACTCATCCACTCCCTCACTGTGCATACTTCTTTCCCTAAGAAGGTTGTTGACTCTCTCGAATCCTCGGGCTATCCTTTCCTGCGAGGGAAAAGCCCGAAAACTCAGAGAGTTCATCTGTATCCGAGATACACACACTCTTGCTCGGGAATTAGTGATGACTTCTTGAAATTGACGAGAAAGTTCCCAAAGCCTTCGTCAATTCTAAAGTTACTTGTAAGTCCTTCAAACAACGATCTTCTGAATTGGCCCTTATTAGCCATCGTCGAGGTACATGGATATCCATCACCCTTTTCAAATGAAGCCATTGAGCCACATTCCTCAAAATCCCGTGAACACTTGAGGGGCGTCGAGAGGCCGAAACACAGAGCCCTGAACTGAAAAATTTTTCCCCCCGCCCCCCCATCATGAATCTGAGAAACTTCCTAGAGGGAAGGATGGATCGGTACGTGGAAGTAAG
>NC_087218.1:7616803-7644303 GCF_015104395.2 Macrobrachium nipponense
CTGCATTGTAGCTAAAACTCTTACAGTATAGTAATATTCAATCATTTGTCTTCATTTTGAAAGAAATTGGAAGTTTCTAGGACAATATTTAGATTTATGGTGAATTTTTGAAAAAATATTTGTTTGTCCGCACGTTACGAATTCATGCATTATTTTGTGATAATATTTTCTCTGTGTTGCTTTTATCATTTTACAATGTGTTATATACCAAAATGATCGCAATTTAGTGTACATTACAACGAAAAATAAAGTAACTTGTTACCTTTAACCATTTTGCGCACAACGCGATTTGAATAAAATTATATATGAAATTTCGTTTTTGCGCTATCATATATCGCATTATTTATATATGATAATGATAATTTTTTTCATTTCTGATGGTAGCATACTAAACTTCAGCCAATGACAAAATAAGGAGCCAACAATGAACTCTTAATCTTGAAAACTAAGTGCGCTGTGATTTTTTGAAAAAAATATTTTTCCGCTTCCGCGCTCATTCTGAAACGCCTCCGGCACACGGGAGACAATTTTTTTTTTTTTTACCGCTTCGGCGTAAGAGGGTTAATTAACTTTTAAGGTCAAATTTGAGTTTTATTTTTGAAAATGACAGAGTTGCTTCAGTATTCCCCTTTATTTAGTATGAGAAGGATTTTGTGTTTTATGTTGTTACCAGATTGATAATTCCATAAATTTTGCCATTTGTAAAAGGCAGTGGTTGTGAAGATTTTAGATATCGGTGATAGGAGTGAGTGGCTAGATTTGAGTCTGTTATGGTGGCTGTTGCATTGAGTGCTCTATTGGCATCTTCATTTCCCTCAATGCCCTCATGAGAATGGATCTAACATATTTCAACAATTCCATTTGCAGTTCTGCATTATGTAAGTGGAAACTGTTGTAAAAAAAGAACTTTTAAACTAATAGTTTAAAAGGCATCTGAAGTATTTAGTCACTGAAAATGACATAATTTGGGGAGTGTCATGTTTTTAACAATCGTAATCCTGACCATGAGGAAAAGGGTACTTAATAGGTAAAGAGAATTACATAATTTATTTTATTTCTTGATCCTCCACTCAGGGATTTCCAGTTATCATTATAAGTTTTGGTAGTGTGAACCTTTACATACTGCATGTCCAGTTGTGTGATATGGGCCTTGTGAATATTGTGTATTCATTTACTTACATTTTAGTAGAGATTTATAGCAGTTCAGATCTAGATACATTAAGCTTATTAGGTCCAACTGAGAAAGGATGGAGGATTTATCTTCAAGAAGTCTCTTTGGTCAAATAACCTTTTAGTAGAATGGTTAGAATTTTTCATGCATCCTTCAAAGTAGTAATGATGTTTAGTACTGACAGTGTGGGATAAGTTAAAAATGCTTTATGCAGTCATAAGTAGATTAAACAGTTTTTGGGATAGAACTGAATCTTAAGAGCATCAGAAAACATAGTATTGGTAACCCCTTAGAGAGTTAACCCACATTGCACTGTTGGCAGTATTCGAAGTTCTTTCTGGTCCCATTTTGCTTCTATGTACGTATATTGATTTCAGCTGTTACTCTTCATTTGTTCCTTGTAGTCACTTCCAACCTAGTTGTTCAACTTCTCAAATGCTGTTACAGTTTCAGCCACATTTGAGAACAAACCATTGACATGCAACTCATTTATCTCATTAAAATATGTATGGCAGGATATTGAATTGACTTTAAAAAAAAAAAAAAAGTGTTTATAAACAGTAAAGATAGAAAAGGACAAGAAATTAAAATGCTGAAAGATTCCACTTTCTCAAGGAATAATTTTTTGACAGTAAATTTTTGGATTTAGACTACTGTTCATGATATTTATATTATTAGGTAGGCTAGATATTTTATGGAACTAAGACTACTGTACCGTATTTGTAGTATTAAACTGCTGTACATGATTTTGACAGAATTAGACTGCAGGTACTGTGTACTTGAGCCGACAAAAAAAAATTTAAGGCAACCAATGTTTGTTAATGTGAGATAGTCCAAGTTAAAACAAAGTTAGTTTATACTAAATTATAGTTGCAATATGTTGACCTGAAAACTTTCCAGGTAACCAATGTATATTTACATAAATATTTCATAGTAAAAGTTAAAACCAAGTTAGTTTGTACTAAATTTTAGTTTGAGATATGTTGACCTGAAAACTTCCTAGGTAATCAGTGTATATTTATATATATTTTAATAACCTACAGAACTTTATGGTGGCAAGATAGTGTTGCCTGTTTGAAGTCTGTCGGAGTTGTTGGCCTGGCAATGAGGTGGTTAAGCAATGAGGGTCAATTCCTTTCCCCACAAGCAGTCAATCAAGTGCTTATGTCCATATTACAAGGACTTCAGAGACATGGACAGCATGATGCTAATCAGAGTGCACTATTATCCCTTGGGTTGTCTGTATATGAAATGTTTCTACCACAGTTTCCAACAATAAGAGAGGTAAGTTTTCAGGTTCATTCTGGTGCTTATTGTTCCTGCAAACTAGTTTGAAATTTTGATATTTGATTCTTTAGAGCCTACTGTAGTAAAGATTATTATTCGATACAAGTTTTAGAAGAGGAAAAGAAATCTTTTTCCAGTCTGAATTTAGATTTTATAGAGGCATGGTTATTTTTAGCCATTTAGTGGTAAAAATATTGTGTACTTGAAAATTTTCATGTTAATTACTTTGTAAAGACTGGTGTAGAATTGAGGATTTTTAAATCATATATATAAGATATATATTTGGTGTACAGTATACATAGATTACCTGTTTAGTTGTTCATTACCTTATTTATATTTGCATAGCATTTTCAGTGACATTTTACAGTAACATATTTTAAACAGATTTCAGTAGGGAAGGAGAAACACAAGTTGTGTAAAAGTTTATTTATTGAAAGCTTATCTTACAATATGTCTGTAATTAGATATAGAAAATGATACTTTGTGAGTTTTCCAACTAGTAATGACTTTTTCAATTGTTATTAACAATTAGCAATATCGAGATGGCTACTTTATATGGATATTAGAAATTAACTATGGCAACATTGAAAACATTGATTATACGGATATTAGAAATTAACACTGGCAATATTTGAAACATTGAAAAATAAATAATTTGAAACATCATTGATTATACATGTGATACAAATGTAGTATGAGTAAAATGTAAAAAATGGATAGTGAGAGACACATGATGGTTGCATAAGGTTTTTTTGCCGACCCTCTTGCATTAATTAAATTTGGGCCAACTTAACATGTGGAATTACTTTTGCAAAGGCATGGACTTAGGGACTTACCATCTTTTTTTGTTTTTTTCCCGCAGCATTTTATTTTTTCTCGGCATTTTATAAATAATTTTGTTTTAACATTTCTGTCTGCTTGCATGTGTTTTCCATAAATTTCAGGAAAAACACTCCACTTATAATGGTAGGGGATCTGCATGTCTTGGAAATTTGAATGAAATCGAGATTTGACTCTACTATATCTTTACACAGGTGGTGCTAAGCCTTCCTGGTGTTACTGAGGATAGTGTACAAAAGTTTGAGGAGAGACTGTCGAATCTTAATCCAGGCATGAAGTCAACTAAAGCTGAAAAGGCAAAGAAAGATGGTTTTAGAAAACTTGTTAGTGAGGTATGTATAATGTTACTAGTGGTTTTAGAAAACTTGTTAGTGAGGTATGTATATTTAGCTGAAAGATGTGTATTGTAATGAGAACTTCGTTTTTACAACAGTCAATTGATGTTTGTTTTGATTTTATAACAGTCAATTGATGTTAGTGTTTTGGTTAGCTTAATAATTGTAATGTGAGGCATCTTTACTTTATGTGATTTTCACTTGTAAACAATAGTGTGTTAAGTGTTTTGGCAAGCTTAAATAATTGTACTGTGAGGTATCTTTAATCATATAGTGTTAAAAAATGTCCAATCCACTGATTTTTGTTGCTGAGTGAAGGGCTTGTTGTCAGTGACACTTTTGAGCTGAACTGATGTTATTTATTAGTTGAAATTTTATAGAACTGCCTTATTCTGCTGTTTTTCCTTACTATTGATGTATCAGTCCTCTGATACACAATATCTCTTGAGCTAAGTTGCTGGCCACATCTGATATTTATTATAGGACCAAGAGCTTGTTTCTTTTTGTTGGTGTCATCTGTCTGCACAGCTGATATTTACTGTAGGGCCCAGGGCGTGTTCCTCATCAACTGTCATTTTATTTACTGTCATTAATGTCTCAGGATTGCGGACTAAAGCTGAATTTGCTGTTATCATAGGTAATATGTAAGGCTGTCTATGAGTGATTATCAACTTTGTCATCAGAGTAATGCTAATGGATTGGTAACTCTGAGCTGAGCTGGTATTTATTTAAAGTTTCTATTACTTTGGTAGGGACCTACAGTCCATATAATGTCTTATTATTCTTGCACCATCAGCAAACTAGCATTAGCCATTAGCCACTGCAGTTGTTGTCCTTGCATGATCTCCATGAATTTCTCGAGACTGGTATTTGCCATGAACATACATTTGCTGATGCAGTAATGGGTTTGATATTCTGTTAATCATTCTTCTGTGAAGGCACACAGGTTAGGATTAGCCACTGCAGTTCTTGTCCTTGCATTATCTCTATGAATGTCTCATCATTCAACAGCATGTCGAGAATGGTTTTTACTATGAACATGCATTTGCTTTGATGGGTTTGATATTCTGTATTCTTCAGAGAATGCTGTGCGCAGGTTTGTAATCCATGTCATGTTTCTAAGTTGTTCTTTCTTATTCATTGCTTTATGGTAAGTCGTGAATGCAGGACTCTTGTCGTGAATTCAACACTAAAGTTTCCAACAGTTCAGTCTGCTTATTTATTACATGAAACTCCTTCTTGGTGCAGTTCTTTGCTACTCTGGAATCTTATTAATAGCCCATTTTGTAACTTTCACTTCACTATAGACTGATTACTTCACTATAGACTGATTTAGTTCACCATTGTTTGAGAAATACTTCTTACAATATCCATGAATTATAGTCATAACACAATATTCACACTCCATGACAAGTATAATTTACTTCTGTTTGTGTGATGCAACTGGAAACTGGCATCCCAGCTTATAAAAACTTTATGTGGTAAACTTTAAATCTTATTTCCCATTAAGTTCATGCAGCGAACTGGAACTGGCTTCCCTTTCCCTGCTTCTTTAAAAGTCAGTGATGAACTCATCTGGCTTCTCAATAAAAGGTTTCTGTGATGCTCCTTCTGAAACATATAGAAATATTTGTTAAACTTGGGCATTCAGACTCGTAAGATGAGGTTAATTTCCCCTCACAGTTAAACAGCACTGTTTAAACATCAGAAGATGAAAGAATATCTTTACTTTTATATTTATACAAAAATAGTATAGTTTTAGATTCTTAGCAAGCACCATTGATGTTGAGTAACCATGCTGTTCAACCTCATGAATGCAATATGGTGAAATTGGCTGTTGAGTAACCATGCTGTTCAACCTCATGAATGCAATATGGTGAAATTGGCTATGTTGAGTAACCATGCTGTTCAACCTCATGAATGCAATATGGTGAAATTGGCTATGTTGAGTAACCATGCTGTTCAACCTCATGAATGCAATATGGTGAAATTGGCTATGTTGAGTAACCATGCTGTTCAACCACATGATATGCAATATGGTGAAATTGGCTAGTTTGTATAAGGAACATGTAAGTAAAATCATAATGTCAAGATTTTTTCAAGAGCTTCCTACATTAGGTCCTGTTCCATTAAAGGGGATATACTGTCAAAGATTGGTGTTGTGGTATTGTTGGACGTGTTTTACAAATATGTTATTGATGAGACTTAACATTATATAAGTGGTGTTGTTATATTGTTGAACTTGGTTGTTATATAAATTGTTATTGATGAGACTTAACATTATAAATGGTGTTATGATATTGTTGAACTTAATGGTTATATAAATTTTTATATAAATCTGTTATTGATGAGACTTAACATTATATAAATGGTGTTGTGACATTGTTAGAACTTAAAATCTGTTATTGATGAGGCTAACAGTTCAGTGAAAAAAAAAAAATGCCTCGGACAAGTTACATTTGAATATTACTGAAAACGAAAATGGTATGCTGTGCCTAACTTTTACATAAAACTGTTATTGGTTAGGCTAACAGTTCACAAATAAAAAAAAAAAATTGGAATGCTTCAGACAAGTTACATTGGAATATTACTGAAAACAAAAATGGTATGCTGTGCCTCAGGTAAGTGATATGACTAAGTTTTATATTATTCTTTTCAGATTGTTGGTCAAAATGTGGGGCAGGCATTGAAGAAAGAAGTTCACATAAAGAATCTACCACCCATGTTCAAAGCACCAAGACCAAAGCAGCCAAGCCTAGTAGAAACAGATTCAGACATAGGATTAAGTTCCTTATTTGGTTCAGATACCAATGGCCTCTTCTCTTTTTCAGCATCTGTGTGATAACAGGACCAAAAGTTTTATAGGGAACACCGGACTTAATTTTCCATTGTTAGTCATGTATCCTCATTTTTAAAAATTTTATTTATAGCTCCTCCACAGCTTTATTTTGATTTTCCATTAGTCATGTATCCTCATTTTTTTAAAATTTCATTTATAGCTCCCTCACAATTTATTTTTATTTTCCATTGTTAGTCATGTATCCTCATTTTTTAAAATTTTATTTATAGCTCCCTCACAGTTTTATTTTGATTTTCATTAGTCATGCATCCTCATTTTTTAAAATTTTATTTATAGCTCCTTCACAATTTTATTTTGATTTTCCATTGTTAGTCATGTATCCTCATTTTTAAAAATTTTATTTATAGCTCCTTCACTTTTATTTTGTGTAAAAATCATTGGGCATTTAATTTAACTTGACTGGTTTGTGTTGGGGATATAACTGGATTGTATTGGGGATATAATAATGATCCCAAGATGGATCTCACATTAGATATGAGATATGGAGAAGATCTCTTTCTTGCAGACATACAGAATTTGTTATAATTGCTAGTTGAGTAATGCAACTATTTTGATACTCTAGTTGTGTATGTGATCTTATTTGGAATTTACAAGGCAGTTATGATGCTATTATAAATTGTAGAATGATGTGCAGGAGTTTAAAACACTAAAACATACCCTTCAGTGTGAAAATTTCCTGTAGGTTAGGTCACAGCTTCAATTTGTTTTTCCAAAGATCTGCGCTTAATACATGAAACAAAATTTTTTATCTTGAGTTTTCTTTAACCCCTCTGTTAAAAAATCTTAGAAAACATTTTTTTATCTTTTCTTTAATCCCTCTAACTGTTAAAAAATCCTATGTAATAATGCCAGCCTACCAGCTTCTACTCTTCTTTCTCTTAAGAATAAATCTTCCTGTGAGTCAAGAACTGCAACTCAATGAACAATGAATTCCAGAAAGCCAATACTTGAATGACACTAGTTACTTTAATAGATCCTAATGATTATTAACCAATATTAGTGACATTCAAACCCAAGCAATTAAGGATATCCGGGAGATCGGAGATGCTGTTATGCATCTAAAACATTTGATTATTAATAGATTCTAATGATTATTAAGCGCCGTGGTTGGTATGGTATTAGCGTCCCACCTCGGTGGTCACGGGTTCGATTCTCTACCATTCCATTGGGAGTGAGAGATGTGTATTTTGGGTGATAGAAGTTCACTCTCGATGTGGTTCGGTAGTCGCGTAAAGCTGTTGGTCCCATTGCTGAATAACCACTGGTTCCATGCAACATAAAAGCACCATACAAACAAACAAACAAACCAATGATTATTAACCAATATTAGTAACACAAACCCAAGCCTTTACTCTACAATGTTTCGGTCCTTAGATCTCAGTGATGCTGTAGTGCAACTAAAAAGTTTATTAATACAATGTAATGCATAAAAAAAATTTGATTATTAATAGATTCTAATGATTATACCAATATCAGTAACAAACCCAAGCATTTACTCTACAATTTTTCGGGCCATCCTTAGATCTCGGTGATGCTGTAGTGCATCTAAAACATTTGATTATTAATACAATGATAAATATATTCTAAACATACAAACCCAAGCAATTACTCTACAATCTTTCAGGGCATCTCTTAGATCTCAGTGATGCTGTAATGCATCTAAAACATTGATTATTAATGCAACTGATAAATATATTCCAAAACCATTACATTCTAATTCTAAGTAGTTTCACAGTGATTTTAAGACTTATGTGGACGTTGAATTAAACTTCGAGTAATCCATTAATTAGATAATCTAAAAAGCGAATTTTATTAAATATTGGTAAAACAAATATATTCCAAAATATCACCTTCTAATTCTAATTAAACTTTGAGTAATCCATTAATTAGATAATCTAAAAAGCTACTTTTATTAAATATTGGTAAAAAAAATATATTCCAAAATAACACTTACCTTCTAATTCTAAGTACAGTGGTACCTCGAGATACAAAAGGTTCAACTTACGAAAAACTCGAGATACGAAATTTACGGCTCTACATACGAAAAGTTTTCAAGATACGAAAGGTTTCTGAAAGTCCGAGATTCGCCCGGATAACAATTTTGAAAATCGCGCCGCCATCTTAGTGCTAGTAGACTCGCCACCATCCTCCTGCTCTCTCATTGGTTCCTGATGCTAGTTGCAGCCATGAAATCCTTCTCTCCTATTGGCCAACGTCCCTCCCATCATGCATCTACTATGTACACGTGGTGGCCTGGCTCGGCCACTCGGTACCAGCATTGTTATAGTACGCACACGGTATTCGTTTTCGGGATCGTCAATGTGTACATATTTAAAAAAAAAAAAAAGTGACCAAGATCTCTCACATGGGATAAGTGATCAAGGTCTCTCTCATGGGATAACTGGAAACTTTGGAAGGTTGGTAGAATCTCCACTCCCTGCTGAACAGAGGGTGTAGACCAATCATTTACAACATGCATACCAGTAGTACGTGTAATCAAGGCACTTCAGTTTATGTTGAAGGTCAGCAGCCGAACATTCAGTACCCAAATCAGTTGCAGAGTGAGCATTTGGTTGAACAGGGTTTTGATGGACACCAGGGCCAACAGAGTCATGAGGTGCAAAAAAAGAACCAAGTGATAAAAAAACAAAGTTTGAAATTCTGTAAAAATAAAAAAACCTACGTAAAGTAATTAAAAAAATAAAAATAAAAAAAATGCAAAATTAAAGCCGCTTTTCATAAAGTGCAATCATTTGTAGAAGACACCCCCCGAAAAGGGTCACACAGGAACATTGTGAAAAGTAGGCAGAAGCAATCTTCCTTGGATAGTTACGTAATATGTAGTACGTACGTAATATGTAGTACGTACGTATATTTTTTAAGTACGTACGTAAATATGTACAAAAGAAAAAAAACGGCAGCAATTAAAGCCGCTTTTCATTAAAGTGCAATCATTTGTAGAAGACACCCCCCGAAAAGGCTCACACAGGAACATTGTGAAAAGTAGGCAGAAGCAATCTTCCTTGGATAGTTACGTATGTACGTAGCCTCACTCGAAAGGTAAGCTTCCACATTTTACGTATGTACAGTATATTTCTTGTTACCATGTACACTAATATACACTTTATTTACAGGATATATTTTGCATTTTTTTTTATTAATTTAGGTACTGAATGGTCCAAATTGTTGTAGTATTTCATTGTTTATAGGTCAATTTAGCTTCATTATGAAATTTACTAGGGTGTTTTTTGGAGGGCTTGGAATGGATTAGCCATTACATGTAAAATGTGGTCCAAGATACGAAAACCTCATGATACGAAGGGCCCCTCGGAACGGATTAATTTCGTATTTCGAAGCACTACTGTATTTAAAATATACAGTAGTACCTCGAGATACGAAAGGCTCAACTTACGAAAAATCCAAGTTACGAAAGCCAATACGAAAAATTTAACGGCTCTACATACGAAAAGTTTTCTGAAAGTCCGAGATTCGCCCGGATAACAATTTTGAAAATCGCGCCGCGCACCGCCATCTTAGTACTAGTAGACTCGCCACCATCCTCCTGCTCTCCACTGGTTCCTGATGCTAGTCGCGGCCATGAAATCCTTCTCTCCTATTGGCTAGCGTCCCTCCCATCATGCATCTACTATGTATACGTGGTGGCGTGCTTTGGCCACTCGGTACCAGAATTGTTATAGTACGCACGTGGTATTCGTTTTCGGGATCGTCAATGTGTACATATTTAAAAAAAAAAAAAAGTGATCAAGATCTCTCGCATGGGATAAGTGATCAAGGTCTCTCTCATGGGATAACTGGAAACTTTGCAAGGTTGGTAGAATATCCACTCCCTGCTGAACAGAGGGTGTAGACCAATCATTTACAACATGCATACCAGTAGTACGTATAATCAAGGCACTTCAGTTTATGTTGAGGGTCAGCAGCCGAACATTCAGTACCCTCAATCGGTTGCAGAGAGAGCATTTGGTGAACAGGGTTTTGATGGACACCAGGGCCAACAGATTCATGAGGTGCAAAGAAAGAAACAGAATGTTGAAATTCTGTAAAAAAAAATATATAAAAACCTACGTAAAGTAAAAAAAAAAGTAAAAAAAAAGTTAAAAATCAAAAAAAGAAAAAAAAAAAACGGCAGAAATTAAAAGCCCGCTTTTCATAAAGTGCAATCATTTGTAGAAGACCCCCCGAAAAGGCTCACACAGGAATTGTGTATTATAATAAGTGTACGTACGTACATATGTACAAAAGAAAAAAAACGGCAGAAATTAAAGCCGCTTTTCATAAAGTGCAATCATTTGTAGAAGACACCCCCGAAAAGGCTCACACAGGAACGTTGTGAAAAGTAGGCAGAAGCAATCTTCCTTGGATAGTTACGTATGTATGTAGCCTCACTCAAAAGGTAAGCTTCCACATTTTACGTACAGTATATTTCTTGTTACCATGTACACTAATATACACTTTATTTACAGGTTATATTTTGCATTTTTTTTATTAATTTAGGTATTGAATGGTCCAAATTGTTGTAGTATTTCATTGTTTATAGGTCAATTTAGCTATATTATGAAATTTACTGGGGTGTTTTTGGAGGGCTTGGAACGGATTAGCCATTTTACATGTAAAATGTGGTCCAAGATACGAAAACCTCGGAACGGATTAATTTCGTATTTCGAGGTACTACTGTATTTAAAATATATTCCAAAACACTTACCTTCTAATTCTAAGTATTTTCACAGCGGTTTTAAGACTGTGAACGTTGAGTTAAACGTAGTAATCCATTAATTAGGTAATCTGAAAAGATATTTGTATTAATATTGGTAAAATCATGCCCACACTTGACTCGGATATTTGATGAATAACCAATGTGATCCAATTTGTGTATGCAGAAAATGCAAGCCAATACTAAAGGCTAAGCATACAGAAAATGCGGACCAGTAGTAAACTTTAAAAATATAGTTTCATGTGTCTCATGCAGGTGACAACTCTAAAGGTTAAACATTGATGAAAGACAGATCACTTTTACATTTACACCAAACTTTAACAACTGAAATATCAAGCTATGGAAAAATGATAATTTAAGGAAACCTTTTTTTTTTTTTTTTTCAGGTTCTTCATTTTTAATCCAGTCAACTTTTTTATCTCATTTTGAAAGCACTTTGGGCCAGCCATCAAAGAGTCAGTCTTTCTTGCTTCAGTCTGGTTAAACTAACTAATATTATCCCCCTGAGGATTGATATATTTATGAAAATAGTAAATTCAACAGAGGATTGACACAATTATGAAAATAGTAAATTCAACAATGTATATAAAAAAAACTCAGGCAAGTTTACAAAAAATGTATAGTAATTCCCTGTATATGTGGGAATAGGTTTATAGCCCCTGGTGTAACCAAGTATTTGAGTAACAGAATGAACCTCATACAATAAAGAACAGTACTGATTTTTAATAGGGGTACATGTTTATTAAATTATCTTTTTAGGGTTAATATAAAAAATAAAAAAGTTTACTGCAATGCAGTATAGTATGTACTTATATAAAAAGTGCGACAGCTACACTTTAGACCAAAAATACTCATTATTATATAGTCTCCTGTCAATTTTTCCCTTCAGGGGGTTAAACATTAAAGGATTTCTCCATTTTATACTGCTCTATGCTATTTAAAAAAAAAACATTAATCAAAGCTGTTCGAATCTCTACTGCAAATTCCCCCCAACCCCCACAAAAAAAAAAAAAAGTTTTTAAATATTTTTAACAAAGCTGTTAACTTGAGATCTAAACTTTATAATTAATACAGACAAATCCTTCTGGGCAGCCCTGTGAGAGCTAAAAAAAAAATATGTACGTATGGTCTTGTTAAACAACTTAATATTCTACCTTAACTCTCATCTGTTTTCTTGTAGACTGGGAGTGATAAGGTTGGCAGAGTTAGACCTGTAGCTTTAGGGGTCTCTGGTAAAGGTATCTTGTGAGAGATTTCACCAATATTATGAGCACCTTCCGCTATATCACTTAGAAAATCAAAGGCTGTCAAATCTGACTTTGAATTACTCCCTTGACTGACTCATGGATATTTGATGAATAGCACACTACATTAATCCCTGTATGTAGTTTGTAGAGTAACACAAAAATTCAATGTGCGAATGCCCATAACATGCCTGAAATTATGTCAAGTTTTGGAAACAAATCATTTACTGAAGTTTTGGCAGTCTCCACTGTTTTCAATAAACCCAATTATAAAATTTTTGGTTGTACTTGCATAAATAAAACCTCAAATTAATAATGACAAATACTTTGGTCAGCCCTTGTGAAAGGTAAATAAATTACCACAGTGATCTGGTTAGACTACTTAATAATACCACCTAGATTAACACTTTGCTAGTCTTACAACTGAACACAAGATTATGTCTCAATCCCATGGACACTTAACAGTCCTCCTATGAAAGTTGAATCATCAGTTTCTCAGAACGTTTTCTAGAGCCACCAGGTACTATTTGTATTTGAGGATTCAGCTTCTAATGAATCGACTTGAAGTGCACCAAATGTCCAGAACCACATCTGGTTAATGATGTACTCATCAGGTCTTTTCTTACATATAAATTTTTACAATGAATGTAGATTAGGCTAATAGATGAGAGGAGCCATATTATCTTGTAGGGTCAAATTATTTCTCTGGAAAATCTTGGATTGATTGACTGATTGATTTATAGACTTTTGGCATACACGCCAAGCACTGGAGCAACTAAGGCCATTTAGTGCTGAAATGGATATTGAGAGTGAAAAGTTTGAAGGGGTGCAACAGGAGGAAAACCTTGCAGTTGGACTATGAATCAATTGTTATGAGAGGGTGGACAGAAAGATGGAAGAAAGAGAATATGAATGGAGGCACAGTAAAAGGAATGAAAGGGGGTTGCAGCTAGGGGCTGAAGGGACGCTGCAAAGAACCTTAAATAATGCCTACATTACACGCATGAGGTGCGCTGATGGCACTAACCCCCTACGCAGGGGAAGATCTTGGAGAAGGAATGAGCTGTGGCTATATCTAAGGATCTGTCACAGAGTAGCTACTCACCCTGTCTTGTATCAGTTGTAAAACATTTTCACGACATGGAAAGAATAAACCGGTTACTTTTTTATGTTCATAATGAACATTTTGATTCAACTTTGTTACTGTTAACAAATGATTGTTGATGTTCTAAATAGCTGGAGCTCTGCATGCTGTTCTTTGTCAAAGATATGTCATAAATATGCCAGCTGGAACTTGTTTAGCAACTAGGTTTGGTGTGTTAGCTATCTCAGATTCTCATGATAGACCTAATACATCTCTAGCTCCCAGGCTCCTTTCAAGGCATCATGCGGAACAATACCATGACTATCTCATCAAGATTTATCAGCTGACAACGTGTGACCCCTGGTGGCTATATGCCTCATCCCATATTGTGTCTGTGTCCAGCTTGTCTTTACCAGGTGTCAGTGACAGTTTGCTTTTGTATCGAGTGACTCTTATCTCTTGTACCTCACATCCCTGTATGTGACATCCAATTCTTGACCACTTATAACGGATCTGTGTGTCTAGATAACCCGTGATGGATGACTGTCCTGAATGGGTGTTTGTGTTTCAGATCTGGTGTTGTGTCTCAATGACCCATATTTGTGCCCCATGTGGGCGCACATCACACCAATACCTTAATGGGAGCATGGCACACTGAAACAGGGGTAAGTATACCTCTTCCAGATACAGAAACACAAACACCCAAAGTAGAGCCTCAGTACCGTGATCGGTATGGTCTTGGCCAGCCATCTCGGTGGCCGCGAGTTCGATTCTCGGGCATTCCGCTGAGGCGTTAGAGATGTGTACTTCTGGTGACATAAGTTCACTCTCGACGTGGTTCGGGAATCACGTGAAGCCGTTGGTCCCGTTGCTGAATAACCACTGGTTCCATGCAACGTAAAAACACCATACAAACAAAAACAAAACAAAATACAAACCCCCAAACAGAAACATTCATCAAAAGTCAATTACGCATATCAGATACAAGAGCTGAGACACAAACTCAGTACAAGAAGCCAAGGCACCAACACATGTATTATGGACCGTTGACATGGGCACCTGGTACGGGAGTCTGCAATATGGAACAGGTCACAGAGATTATTAACTGATGAAACTCACCCAGACAGCTTGATATTATTTCTTGACACTTAACAGGATTAAGATAGCCTCAGATGCTGTAGGTCTTCTTTCTGTGTGTGTTGTCAGGACAGCTTGAAATTTGTAATTCTAGTTACCAAATGAGTTAAGATGGCAAATTTTTTTTTACATATTCATGACAGTAGACAAAGCATACAATTCATGCTATGGTGAACATGCACATGATCAATGTTAAGAGTATATTGTTGTTCCCGTCTCAGTGTGCCATGCTCCCACTAAGGTTTTGGTGTGATGCACTTTATTTATGGAACGTATTTGTATGCCCTATTCCCTTATGTAATATGGGTGTGCCCCATTTTCATTCCTCTACAGGGAGTCAGATCTTACAATATGCTATATACGGAACACTACTTGGTGCTACAGGTTTTCTGCAGCACCCCTTTGCCCTCGGCTGCATTGCTGTTTGCCAAGTATTTTTTGTGTGTTCCCTTTGGCATTTTCCCATCTGGCTACTAAACTTCTTTTATTTCACCATGCACCAATCTTTACCAAAGGAAATAAAGATAACAATGGTTCTCGCTAATCATAAACTTATACTTCTAACAGAGAAATCTAAACTCGGCAGGCTTGTTAATACAACTAAAATAGAACCTCTACTTACGGACCTCAACCTCATGGACTTATTTACTTATCAACTACATTGTCATAAATTTTTTGCTTGGTTACCATTTTGGATGTCATACCTTTTTTTCTTAAACAAATCTTTTCAACTGAACATTATATGTTAATTAAACACTAGTCATATGTGGAACTGATGTTGAACCATAAGATATATCTAGAAATTATTTAGTCCACGCTATAATGCATATAGAGTTTTTGTTTACTTAACAGATTTTGCTAGTATTGATTAGAGAGCCAGACACCCCAAGTGTCTGTTCAGATAAAGAACTACTAATAACAGTCTGCTTCCTTTCATGGGTTGATAAACTATGCTCCCATTCATGGCCTTGGTTTACTGTTACTACTCATACACACGTGGAAACTGGGCTCTGGACGTCTGCCTTGGATCGTGAAGCATTGGTGGAATCTAATAATAATGGGCCCCTCATAAGTTTTCCATCAGACATACTTACTACGTATGATAGAATAATGCAAAGTTCACAACTTGAGTATTTCTTCAAAAGCAGCCAACAGAGGAAAAGCGTAAGGTCTAGATTCGACCATTCTAAAAAGGAAGGTATCAACTCGCCATGCCTGAGGATGGAATTTTACAATTCTTGCTGGTACAGTTGCCTCAATTTTGGGTAAAAGAATACCATAACGTGATATTGGTGATACTGGAGTTTTTACACTTTTGCTTTTAAAGCTCCTTAATAAACCTAATATCAATATCTTACCAAAATTAATGCAAATTTATTATAACTGAGACTTTACCATTCATTCCCACAGGGCTGGTACTAAATACAAATTTCCCCAACCTGATACCACAACCCTAGGTTTCCTATTGCCCTCTACCAAATTGTTACGATATAGGCGTGCATAAAATAAGGACAGCTTGCACCAAAAATTAAGTTAAAATTTCACACATAACATGCAGTCAACAAAACTTACAAAAACCAGAATTACTACTGGTAATATTCTACTTAAAAAATGATTGAATTTTGGACTGGACTGAAAAATAAAATTTTCCACTTTTATTGAGTGCTTCGAACACTGTTCAAGTTTTTCTTGAGTAAATGACAACCAACCACAACTAATCCAGCCTGATCTTGGGTATCAGGTCCTTAGTCTTTACCCTTGTGCATGATATTAGTTGGAAAAAATTCCCTGAACTTCGGGTTAAGGTCCATATCTGTATTTTACTGCTTTTGTGCTGTCTCTCACCAAAAAAACCCACTTCCTCACTGTGGGCCCCTCGATTTTGGATATAACTGAGCTTAAAGGTGGGTTCCTTTATCTCTCTAGGTTCTCATTTGCTAATATGGTTTCAATTAAAATAGTACTTTTTGTATGTCGTACATCCAAATAGCATATACCACGGTATCTCCCTAAACTAAAAAGAATATAAGATGTTTCCCTACAGAACCAACTTCCTTATAAATATGTGGTATGCATAGGTTATGTATGACACCCTAGGACCAGTTTAGAGTAAAAATAATGGCCATTTTGGCATAAAGCAATGGTCTATGAGCACAAATGTGCAAATTGGATTGATACCTAATAATAATAAAATTTAATACAAAGAAAAACCTGCGTAATAGTCTCCCAAAAGACGAGGTAAGATAAGCGTTGGGAGGTACCGGTGTCCGTGACTTGGGTTATTTAACCACAACCAACCTACCTCCATAAACGAAAAAAAAAATCTCCAGAGAGGATATCATTTAAGCCTACTTGCTATAAAAAAATCTATACTTAACACTTATTAAAAAATTAGTAAATGGAGAGTGTCCATCACAGATACGGCCTTTGGGTTAAATTCCTCAAATACTTGCTAGTCAATGCAACTTGTTTTAGCGAGTACGCCACTACTGGTAGCTGACTTCAGCATTTCAGGACGTTTTAAAAAAATCCGAAGGATATGTAAATATGAATATATAATCTTAAAACTTCTGTACGATCTCCAGTTTAGTTATAAACTCTATAGTCCGTGCATTCAATTAATACTGTCCCTTTTATATTCTGAAAACAACCAAAACAACACAGGCATTTTTCTCAAGTTGCTGCAAATAAGAAAATTAAGGAAGCTTACAACAATAATTTACTTTAATAAACATATTCAGAACAACTTACTTTAATAAACATATTCAGAACAATTTACTTTAATAAACATATTCAGAACAATTTACTTTAATAAACATATTCACAACAATTTAAATTTACTAAAAACATATTCACAACAATTTACTTTAATAAACATATTCAGAACAATTTACTTTAATAAACATATTCACAACAATTTACTTTAATAAACATATTCAGAACTAAACAGATGACTCTTGTCTGGTGTCACTTTTATAGACTTAAGTAGTTGGAAGATGTGTAAATAATTAACAACAGAATCATGTTAAAGTACAACAAGTATAACATGCGCCGAAGAAACTTTGGCCCATTCGAGTTTTCTGTACAGCGTATAATGCTGTATGAAACTCAGCCACCGCCTATCAAGCTTTCAGCTACGGCCCGGTGGTGGCCTGTGTTGTTGGCACCTACAGAGGTGCCAGACGCGCACGGCCATGGCAAACGTTAACCTTGTTTAAAAGAAAAACTACTGAGGCTAGATGGCTACAATTTGGTATGTTTGATGACTGGAGGGTGGATGATCAACATGCCAATTTGCAGCCCTCTAGCCTCACTAGGTTTTAAGATCTGAGGGCAGACAGAGAAAGAGCGGAAGGACAGACAAATAACCCTCTCAGTAGCTTTCTTTGACAGAAAAAAAAGAAAGAAAAAAAAAGGTCCTTTGCTCTCGAATTCACCCCTCTGGTGAAACTGGAAAAATCACTATATCACGAAAGTTTTACGCTCCGTGACAAGGGAAATGCAACGTCTTTGTAACCGGCGCTGTCAGTCTCCCCCCAAATTCAACATTTTATAAGATTTCAAAACTCTACCCCGGCTGCCAAAATGAGTCTTCATTCTTTCGTCTCTGGAAGATTTGCCATCACGAGAACTTGCGTCGCCAACCATCCTCTAAACTATAGTCCAGTGGTTGAGCTTTCAAAAACCAAACCTACCCCGGTTGCGAAATCGTCTCTCATTACCCCATCCTGTGGAAATGCAACAACATTGTAGGAACGCGCCTCGCCAATCCCTCTCAAATCCAGTCCTCAATTGATGTATAGAAGAAAAAAAATATATACATATATACGTATCTACCCACAGTTACGATACCAATCGCTGTTTTCTCAGCCTGGGAAATCCACCTTCGTATAAGAGTCGTCGACGACAACAAAAGCACGGAGGGGGGGGGGATGGGGGAGGGAGGAGGGGGTGGCAGTTATGGGATCTGCGGCTCGTCGAAACGGAGCAAAATTAAGCAGCTGGACAGAGCTGGAAAAGCCAACCTATCTACTAGAACTGCCGGTAACGAGTTTACCATCTGCGAACAAAGATGACCATCAGTACGGAAAGGCCCAGAGAGAGAGAGAGAGAGAGAGAGAGAGAGAGAGAGAGAGAGAGAGAGAGAGAGAGAGAGAGAGAGAAATTGCATGTAGTTACATAGACAGAGATGCTCCAACGACCTACTATAGTAGTCCACCCGAGGACACACTTTGGAAAATAAATAGAAATCGATATATTACAAGTGTATACACCATTTCATCAAATCTGATCCTAAACTATCCTCCGGTAGTGACGCTGTTGATAACTTCATCTGGCAGCCTGTTTCAAAATGAGGCTATTTTACATGCGAGAAATTCCCACAGGTTGAATAGCCCTTGAGAATGTTGCAGAAAGGCCTCTCTCTCTCTCTCTCTCTCTCTCTCTCTCTCTCTCTCTCTCTCTCTCTCTCTCTCTCTCTCTCTCTCTCGATTTCGATTATTGCATATTCTTTGCACAGGGAGAGAAAATTCCTCGTTGCATCCTGCAACATCCTAACCATACATCGCAACCAAGTGGACAAATCTATTTCAATCATCTCTATTGCGTAAGACTGGTGAGAGCGCCCTATGCAAAGGAAAGCAACCTTCCCTATCCCTACCGAGTATTTCTTCCCACTCGTATACTGGCTTTTGCTGCGCCCGTCCACGCTCTTGCTAACCATATTGCCAAGCCTTTTCCCCCCCCCCCCCCCCACCTTCCCTCCTCCTCTTCGCAAATAGATGCTTTTTGTATGGGCAATTCCTTTTTACCATAAGTTGGACGTCCCACATTCCGCTCTCCTCTTACGGGCCTGTTTCCGAACGCTGAGAATTGTGTTCGTTTCGATGTTCCTATTTCTCCTTTTCTGTGGGGCTTGCCAAACACACACACACACACACACACACAAAGATTGATTTGACATTGCTGCCTGGTGTCACAGTTAGCAAGGTCATCGACAGAGAGAGAGAGAGAGAGAGAGAGAGAGAGGAGAGAGAGATTGATCTGATATTTCTAAACTGACTTTGCAGTTGCACGGGTCACACACACACACGCACATACAGATGTCGCAGTTAACCCAGGTCATCAAGCGCGGAGGGAGAGAGAGAGAGAGAGAGAGAGAGAGAGAGAGAGAGAGAGAGAGAATCTGATATTATTAATAGACTTAGCAATTACCGAGGTCGTCGATGGAGATATTTATTTGATGTTAATTGGCGTTGCAACTACCGAGGTGATCGACACACACACACACACACACACACACACACACAGAGAGAGAGAGAGAGAGAGAGAGAGAGAGAGAGTCGAATAAAATCCATATTTTCCCCTTTATCTTTTACTCCGAATTACTGTGAATAGAGAAGAAAATATGAATAAAATGAGATTACGCCTCCCTCTTTTTTCCGTATTCCAACTTGTTTGAGAGAGAGAGAGAGAGAGAGAGAGAGAGAGAGAGAGAGAGAGAGAGAGAGAGTTTTGCAAATTCAACGCAGTCCACTTCTTGCCTCCCGTCGCAACCTCCCCCTACCCCTACCCGCCTCCACTGACACCGCCCACTAAAAGGGGCCCTGTAACCCTTTTTCCCTGGGCTGTCCCCTACCCTTTTGTTTTCCCTCGCCCTATACCTTCTTTCCCGGTCCCATCACTGCGTGCCCGGGCATCCCATAGGGGGGTTATTCAACCGTATGCAAATGCCCGCGACAAAAACGGTGACGCCGTCCCGAGAATCGCTGCAACATTGGTTTTTGTTGCAGGTTACCCAGGCAGCGTGTATAGGGGGCGAATAAGGGTGACCGGATGGCTCTGCCAAAATGGGTATGGGGGAAGGGAAGGGAAGGAAAGGAGGAGAGAGAGAGAGAGAGAGAGAAAAAAAAGGACTGTGCTAACAGCTGGGCAAGAGGGCATGCCCTTACTGAAATATTTCTCTCTCTCTCTCTCTCTCTCTCTCTCTCTCTCTCTCTCTCTCTCTCTCTCTGTTAAATCATACACATGCGTCGTATGTATGCGTTGCTTTTTTACCCATTATCTTACTTCATTCGAGCAAATGAACCAGTATGCATACATGCTTTCGTTTATATATAAACCACAATATATATATAACCATATATATATATAAATGTTGTTTATATGAATGTTGTATATATATTAGTATATATATATATATATATTATATATATATATATATATATATAATCAATATATATATATATATATATATATATATATATATATATATATATATATATATGTAATTATGCAGAAGCCAGGTACTATGTCGTACCTCTAAAGTAAAGGGGGATACAATCCACAATGAAGTAAATTCCTCTTGTAGTTTGAAATATACAAGAAATATATATTTCAAACTACAGAGGAATTTACTTCATTGTGGATTGTATCCCCCATATATAATTATATATATATATATATATATATATATATATATAATATATATATATATATATATATATAAAGGATGCATCCATGACTACTGGGTTTATTTGCACAAATAAAGGAAAAGTTTGGACTCACGCATGCATGCTTAACACACACACACACACACACACACACACACATACATATATATATATATATATATATATATACATATATATATATATATGATATATATATATATATATATATATATACACACATATATTATATAATACATATAATAACCTCACAGTTGCATTATGAATTAATTGTTAGGAGAGGGTGGAAAGCAAGGTGGAAGAAAGAGAATATGAAAGGAGGTACAGTAAAAGGAATGGAAGATGGTGTAGCTTAAGTCAGGCCTACAGTGCACCGCATGAGGTTTACTGACGGCTCTACCCCGCTACGGGGCCTTTATAAGCTAAAGGCAACGCCTTCTTCAAACATTAATTAAGAAAACACGATAAATTCTCCTGCTGCTCGGTGGAGTCAAAGGACGCTGGGTCTACGGAAGAAATACTACCGAACGCTCGTCTGCTTATACGAATTATCGACAATAAATTAACGTTCGCATTCAAATAGACCCGAGGTGGCTGCGGGTGTCTGAGAGAGCCTATGGCGAATTGGGTCTTGGTGCTTCGGAGTAATAGCAGAGATGTCGAAAGTTAAAAAGACAAATTGCCACTTTTTTTTTTCTTTTATCTCTTACGCTCTCCCTCTCTCCATTTTTCTTCGCCTAGACCGACCATTATAAATCGCGTAATTTCAGTCGAGATTACGTATCAACGGACAATTAAAATGGCCTATTTTCCCCTCTCCTTCTTCATATATAGCTCTGGCAGCCTCTGATACATCAGACAATTTTAAGTCGAGGTTACGTTTGGGTGGGGCTGCTTAAAAATGATTTGCTTGCGAGGGTGGGGTGGGGTGGTGGGGGGGGGGGGGGAATACTTTGGATTTTAGAGAGAACAAAGATTTACACTGATGGCGTTGATCTTGGGGGCTACATCCATTTGTGTATTCGGTCTCCCCAATGTTAATTTCTTACCCAATTCTCTTTATTTCATGAATTATACTTTACCTGGGTTACTTTCTGGATGTTCACTCAAATGTTTTCCGAATCATTTCCTATTCTGATAATGATCAACATATGTGGGCGATGCTGCCAGTATGTTGTCGAAGACTTCATATCTCTGGGATGATAATTTATGTAGAGCAGCCATGAGTTTCTGAAGAGATCCCATTCTTTGATTGGGTTAGCCCTAATGCGTGAATTGGTGGGATAATAATCTTCCGATCCAGATTTTATTAACTCTTAAATAAAGCTCTTCAATGCAGGCATATCAACTTTTGCAGGACTGTACATTACAGTGAACTAATATTAGACTGGACGAATATGGTTTTACCTGCAGAAGCTGTAACTTTTACAAGTATTAACCTTCTGGTTCTCAGCATTTCTTCTGAGATGCTTTTGATATTGAATCTGGTAGAAGAGATCATCACGGTACTTTTTTTAACAGTCAAAAGTAGACCAGTTTTAGCCTCCGGGTTCAAGCGCAATTCTGGAAAACCGAAAGAATGGTTTGAATTATACGCGGAATTTGGAAATTACTTTTTTTTTTTTTTTTTTTTTTTTTTTTTTTTTTTTTTTATTTTTTTTTTTTTTTTTTTTTTTTTTTTTTTTTTTTTTTTTAATGCATGTTATGTATGACACACAGTTTACATTATGACCGGTTTTGCTCTGTTTTATTAAGATATCTTGAAGGCGAAGCCGATCAGAATTTATAGACAGCGATTAATTTTACCCTTGGTAGTTTTTATTTTAACTTCAGGTGCGCCTGTTATTCCAAACGCACACATTATCACGCACACACACACAGACACACATGCATATATATACGTATATATAAATATAAATATAAATAATTACATATTTTACAAAAGTGCGTGAATGACAATGTGAATGTGTAAATGCATACCTCAAAAGTGAAACGCATGCTTACATAATACTCGCAAGCAGATAGATAACGCATGAAGTCTTCAAACTATAAATTAATAAAATCATCTCAAACCTGTTCTCCATTTGTCTTCCTGACAACCTTTGAATTTTCCTCCCCTCCCCAGGACAGACAGAGAGGAAGAATGAACTATGAGAGGAGCAAGACGGGAAAACGAAGAGGAAGAAAAAAAAAAAAAAAAAAAAAAAAAAAAAAAAAGTGAGAATGAGTGAAAAAAGGGAGGGTGAATATGTTTATAGAGTTAAAAAGGTAAAGAGCACCATGAGGACTTCTAGACGGAATCCTACGGCTACACTTAAAATACCTTTTAGATACAGGGACGTATTGAGTCTGAAGTCTTCTCTACAGAGAGAGAGAGAGAGAGAGAGAGAGAGAGAGAGAGAGAGAGATGCTAATGGGTTGACAGTGCAATTAAGCCACAAAAACTTGAACCTTTTGGCTATATAATACATTAGAGTATCTTTTCCTCAACTTATTTACTCTGATCCTGAAAGACGCAGATCCAGCGTGTTCAGTGAGGTCCAGCCCCTCCCTCCCTCTCTTTCGTCCGCCATTTTGTTCTCACTTTGGTCAGGCCTGGGCTACACAGAGGCGTCACTTAAGGTTCTTTGCAGCGTGCCTTCTGCCCTATAGCTGCAACTCCTTTCGTTCCCTTTACTGTACCTCCTTTCATATTCTCCTTTCTTCCACCTTACTTCCCACCCTCTCATAACAGCTGATTCAAAATGCAACTGCTTTGAGGTTTTCCTCATGTTACACTTTTCAAGCCTTTTATCGTCAATTGCCGTTTCAGCACTGAATGACCTCATAGGTCCCAGTGCTTCGTGTTTGGCTTAAATTCTGTGTTCAATTCAATTCGTGAAAGCGTCTGGTTTGCCACCCCCAGTGGACTTGATAAATAAGACTAGATTGATTTTAAATTGATATTATCAGGTCTTGGGGCGTGCGGGACGAAGATCTGAAGACCCCGGGGTTCTTAACCCCCCTTGGGGGGTGCGACTGCGGGGTGCGACACATCCTCTCCCTGGGCATTGCAAGCGAAAGTGCCTCATCAAGCAAGAGCATTGTCCCGGAAGCAATTGAGATAAGATGACAAGGATCGATGGCGGAAGTCAGGCGGGTGATTATGCTTGCAATTAAGGAACTAATTGCCTTCCCCTTAGAGCGAAAAAAAAGTAAGAAAGAAAAAAAAAAGTCGAACAGAAAGGAAAAAAGTGCTTTTATCTCGTTTGCCGGAGAAGTTGTATTAAGCTAAATTACACGTTGAGCACATCAACTGTCAGGGGTGGCGAGGGGGGAGGTAAAGATGAAGGGGGTGGGGGGCTGGGGGTGATATACTACTTTAACCGAGGGTACTTTGCTAGCTTGGAGACGCTGGACGACGTGGGAGCGCGCACCAGGCTCGAGAAATACGAGAGTACTCTCTTAAGAATGGGGCAACGTGGGAGCACGGCGGGGTGGGGAATGTAAGATGGGAATGTGGGAGTGACTGCGAGCGTGGGGGACATGCAGGAATGCTTGCAACGGTGGGAAAATGCAAGAGTTCTCGTGAGCGTTATGGAAACGTGGGAGTACTTTAGTAGGATCATCAAACGTTGGAATACCTGTGACCGGGGCGAGTGTGGGTTGCCTCAATCAAGATCTACGCTCAAATGTGGGATTGCCAACGACTGCGGGAAGTGTGACTAATACTGTTGCCTTAGCAGTGAGGAGCTCAATGTCTATTCTTCACGATTCCCGGCCACAGTCTTTGCCAGATTCGTGACAGAAATGAGTTTCTCACGTCCATCACAACACTGATGACTGACCTGATCACCATTCTTTGACTTCTGCAGTCTTGTTAATACTCACTGATAGCTGCTCCTCTGTGACTTCTAGTAGTTTCCATTCCCGTTACAATGTAATGTCCAAAAAAGTTTATTCTAAGCAAGTTATCCTTAACTAAAACCTATAGGCTTGGCAACAGGTGTAAAGAAATACTATTCTTTGTGACCGGATTGTACATTACAAGTAAGCATATTTACGAAATGGCTTACAAAATATTTAATCACTATTTTCATTATCAAGTCCATTGGGGCTGGCAAACCAGACGCTTTTATGAATTGAATTGAACATAGAATTTAAGCCAAACACGAAGCACTGAGACCTATGAGGTCATTCGGCTCTGAAACGCAAAATTCGGATTCCTTACGAAACCTAAATCTCGGAAGATGGAAAACAGAAAAAGGGGATGGAATTCCGAAACTAGACAGTGAGTGGATTCAAAGAAACTGTCATCGTACATTAAATTCATTCATGCCCAGTCGCTACTTGAACCGTTTGTGTTGTAGAGTCGTATCAGTCTGCGGTTGAATATTTATTTATGGGAGATTCCCGAAGGGCATTTAGAACAGTTTCTCACCCCTGCTGTCAAGATCAAACAAATACCGTCGCCATTAAGTCTGGCGAGCTACAGCTTTGACTATTTACTACTTAAGTACAAACTATAGTTTTGACAGATGAGGCTGCCATCAACGCCGCCAAATTGTAGTCTGCTAGTTCAATAGTCTGACGGTAATTGCTTGCTAAAGCAAAATTTACGCATTCTCCACACTATGGAAATTGCGATGGCCACCGAGTATCGGCGATGGAATTCTACTGAAATATGTCAAATGCAGCTACTTCGCAATGCCTTGCCTTTATTTTTGTTTTACTGTCAGCAACATCGATTGACAGAGTATGTATGTTTCGCTGAGTTAATTACCTGCTTTTAAATATCTATTATCAGTCGTATGTTACTTTAACTTTTCTAGACTGTTTATATATTCTTTTCAATCGTGGACTATGGATTCTTGCTTGGCAAGTTGAAGCCCACTTTGCCTTTTCACGTGTGAGTTGGTTTTAGTGTTAAGTGGTAATATTATATAATGTCAATAATGCACAGACAGAAAGATAAAAGCCATTTCAGGTTCGGATTTCCTCACGAGAACTAAGGAATCCTGCCTAGTGGGGTAACGCGCTCTTTGCCTTGTCACATGTAAATGGATTCTGATGCTATATGATAATATTATTATATAATAGTAATAATGCAGAGACAGAAAGATAAAAGGCATTTCAGATTAACGCACGCTTTGCCTTGTCACATGTAAATGGGTTCTGATGCTATATGATAATATTATAATAATAGTATTGATGCAGAGACAGAAAAAAAAGGCATTTCAGGTTTGGAAATTCGCGAGAGATTCATCCAAGCGGACCACCCTGAGTTCGACAAAACCGCACGGATCTCGATTAGTCACGTCGGGTTGTTTCAAATGCCTGCGACTAAACGCCCAGACCTGTATCGACGTGACTGATCAACGTGAAACCGATTATCACAGGTTATTATGTGAGTCCTGCCTGACGTCTCTCGTGCTTTCCCAGTGCCTCGGATTTTCTCAGTCTGGCTTTCGTGACGAGCCGAGAATGAGTTTTCGAAGTCTTCTCGGCAGACAGGAACCGAATCAAAGAGGTGTGGCTTTCTCGGAGATGAATATCTTGAGAATCGTGAGCAGGTTTCTAAACGGAGATGGTAAGGGGAACTTGCTTGTCGATGTTTTAAGAGACTAGTAGTGACTAGACCCAGTAAAGGGTCAATTCACTTTATAAAGCTCACAACGGACCATCAAGACGTAGCTGATTCATGCAGAATGCCGATAAATATTCACGAATCACGGCAGGCATCAAAGCCGTCAGGCTTCTGTACGGCCAATCCACTTTTTTTTTTTTTCAGGGGAATGCCAGTAAAATGTCAAATTTATAGTTTGATAGTTTGTAAAGGAATTGTCGTTATTATTATTTATTTATATAAATATATATCTATATAATATATATATATATATATATATATATATATATATATATATATATATATATATAAATTATATATATAGTATTTATATATATATATTATATATTTAATTTTATTTATTTTTTGGGGGTCTATCACGGTCCTCTAATTCGACTGTGGGGTTCCGGGTTGCATCCTGCCTCCTTAGGAGTCCATCACTTTTCTTACTATGTGCGCCGTTTCTAGATCACACTCCTCTGCATGAGTCTGGAGCTACTTCAGCTTCTAGTTTTTCCAGATTCCTTTTCAGGGATCTTGGGATCGTGCCTAGTGTTCCTATGATTATGGGTACGATTTCCACTGGCATATCCCATATCCTTCTTATTTCTATTTTCAGGTCTTGATACTTATCCATTTTTTCCTTTCTTTCTCTTCAACTCTGGTGTCCCATGGTATTGCGACATCAATGAGTGATACTTCCTTCTTGATTTTGTCAATCAACGTCACGTCTGG
>NC_087218.1:7649303-7724303 GCF_015104395.2 Macrobrachium nipponense
GACATGCGATGCGTACTCGCGTATACCGCATCATTTTCATACATTTTTTTTTTATTCCGATTTTCGCCTCACATCTGCTCTTTTTTTTTCCTTTTGCCTAATTTCTTTCTCTCTTAATGTGTGTGCGTGTGCGTTTATTTTGTTTCTCTCATACGCTTAAGCGTAGGGGCGTGGAAATACTGATTTTTTACGCACCTTTATCTCTTCTGATCTTACCGCCTCCGTTTCTCTTTCTAACTCTCCCCTCCCCCTCCCCCACCACCCCCGCTCTTTCTCTCTCTCTATTTTTTTCATCCCGTTATGGCGCTTTTCTACAATTTCTTTTTTCTTGCGTTTCTCTCTCTCTCTCTCTCTCTCTCTCTCTCTCTCTCTCTCTCTCTCTCTCTCTCTCTCTCTCTCCATTCGCTGTTTTTCTTATCTAAGACACTGACAATTTTTTTTTACTTTCTGAACAATTCTCAAATTTATGTTTTGACCTCTCTCTCTCTCTCTCCAGTCTCTCTCTGGTCTCCAAAATCTCTCTCTCGCCTCCTCTCTCTCTCTCTCTCTCTTCTGATAGACTCCTCTGGTCTAAAGCAGGGCTCTACAAAACACCGAACTGTAACTTATCATTAGCCACTTATGGTATTATTTGGACCTACATAGTCATGGAAAATAAACTTGGGTGTACACTAAACGCTGTTTAAAGTCTTCACCAACGGTAAGAAAATCTACACATCATGCAGCTACCACGAGAGAACATTCTGTAGACATACCGAACAGAAATCAGTCTCTACTTCTTGCCTTAGCTAGCCGGCAGTTACCTCAGTCCCTCAAAAGGAGACTTCTAATCCTTGAGGAACCTCTCGGATTATCTTGCGCCCCTTTCTTCCAGGCAAAAGCAGACTCGGGGCAATGAAAAGGACAACCGGCTCCTTTCTCAGCCAAGCAGTAAAATAATCCCCTTTGGAGTTCAGTCCCTCTTTTGCAAGACTTGGGCTGAACCCTGACCTGTCCTCGTAGAAAAAAACGTATTCGCCTGAAGACGCATTGCAGACGATATTGCAAAGAAGCCGTCGGTCGCTCGCTGAGATTCTTTTGAGTTTTAGTTTTTAAATCTTTGTTTAATTTTTTTCTGCCTGCATTAGCTCTTCCTTAATCTTCTTAAATCTTTGCGCAGTCGTTATGTATTGCGTCATCGGTCTGAACTGCTTGAAGTTTTACTTCTCAGGCATCTGTATTAATCTGTATTGCTTTTTTGTTGTTCTTCGCCTTATCGTTATCACTAACATCATCAACTTCATACTTTCTCAGTGGTTAAAGTTCTACTATCCGGACATTACTCTTAAACTCCATAGTTTTCCGTCAACTAGCATGACTTTCAGGACGTAAGTATAAACGTATTTAAAGGAAATAGTTGTATCACTGAAAATTAAATTTTTAAGAAAACTTGAATCCATCCATCTGGGGCGACTGGTAGGGGGATGTGCAAGAAATCAGTTATTAATAATAAAAAAGTTATAAATACGAAAGAGATATGTAAATAAAGGTGCAAAGTCAAACACCTTTTAATTTCACCTGCCAGAAGCAACATCGTTTTCAGGACGTTGGATCACTTCCAGTATTCATCATGAGTTGTTTATTCCCCGGCAATCTTTTTTTTTCTTCATCCTTCATTTTCCGGTCTTTCTCGGGTTGCTCCTCCGCTGGCACCTGCATTGAAGAGATATGGAAAAACAACTTTGTAAGTATCGTTTAAATAATTTTTTTAAAAGCAGAAACGATTGGAAAGGGAAAAATATTTTCCTCTCCAGACCTTTTCAGTTTTCTCACCTATTTTCTGTTTATTGTTTTTGCTGGGACGCATTAACAAAAATCAGATTAGCTGTTGTAGTTTATACTTGAATATTAAAAAAATCAGATTGTCTGCTGTAGTTTATACTTGAATATTAAAAAAAAGATTGGCTGTTGTAGTTTATACTTGAATATTAACAGTTCACGCAAAACTATTGTTATGCAGTTATCATCAATAATATCATTAGTAGTGTCCCATCAATTACAGCTGTTAATAAGACATGTAGGCAATAGCGCCTCCTTCCTAAATATTATACATTATAATAATTATTAATATTTATTATTAATATTATTGGAAAAGAATGTCCTAATGTGAAACAGGGTATGCAGGACAAAGAGAACAAGTAACAAGATACAAGACAAAACGACTTTTCTGTAGAACAGCATATAATACTGCATGAAACATCTCAGCCACGGCTCTTGAAACTCTCAGCCGCAGCCACCGAAACTTAGAGCCCCGGCCAGGTTATGGCTAACTTTACCCTTAAATAAAATAAAAGCTACTGAGGAGGCTAGAGGGCTGCAATTTGGTACGTGTGATGACTGGAGGGCGGATGATCAACATACCACTTTGCAGCCCTGTGGCCTCAGTAGTTTTTGAAGATTTGGGGGCGGACACCCGCCCCCCAACCCCCCAACCCTCCATACCCAAAAAAAGTAAAGACGGACAGACAAATGGCCATCTCTTTAATGTTTTCTTTACAGAAAACTGAAACGAAAGCTAATTCAATAAAAATAAACACGCAAGTATGAGCCAGACCAATCAATGAAAAGTAAATGTTAAAGGACCATTGGCTTCAAGTACGATCGGTGATTTTACCTCGACCACGATATTTGCAACGCCAGTTTGCAATATAAAATGAGTGAAGATTCACCTTTGATGAAAGAAAATCTGTCCAAGCTTCCGATTACTCAGAACGCGGGATGATTTTTTTTTTCTTGCCCATTCTCAGACCGAAGCTGCGAATAATTACATGTAGGTTGCACTGCTAAAATCGAACAGATTTCAACTTGAACACTGTTGAATATAAATGGTGTGTACTAATCCTCCGCAATTTCGGTCTTAAAAAGGGGCAAGATAAAATAACATCGCTCATTCTAAGTGATTTCCAACATCGAAATATACCCTTGTATACATGTATATTCTATATATATATATATATATATTGTATATGTATATATGTATGTACCTTAAATAGCTTTAAACGAGTTCCATAATACAAATACATACACAATCACACACACATAATGATAATGGTGATATATATATATATATTATATATATATAATATATATATATGTGTGTGTGTGTGTGTGTGTGTGTGTGTGTGTGTGTGTGTGTGTGTGTCAGAATTGCTTTGGGCCTCGCTGCATAACTTATTTGAACTGACGTAAAAACATAACGATATTACTTCGAGCCCGGGAGCTAAATTTTCACTGATGGCCGTGACACTTACCGTAAAGGTAAAAGCATTTTAATGAGCGCTTCATAATGAAATGATGACGCAATAATATAAAAGGGCATATTTTCGTTTACTCGGGGAGTGAGCCTACAAGCTACTATGTTGTTGTTGTTGTTGTTGTTGCTGTTGTTGTTGTTCGTGTTGGAGATGTAGGAAAGGTTTGTGTAAGAGCCTAAAAAGTTCTGAAAAAGGTGTTTCGCGTTGAGTTAAAGATACAGGAATTTTAGGATGTTTTCATGATTTATTTATTAGAATAAAAATGTAAAAAATAATGTGTATGTCAAACCGTACGGAGCAATTATTTATAATACAATTGAGCCTATTTATTTTAATTTTCGATGGTGAAACAAGGCTCTACTTGACTGTAGATTTTAGCACGTTCCCCGAGTAAGCTGGAGGTCGGATCACGCCTTGTTAGACTGGTAGGGGTTCCTGATGTCGTAGGTGATGGTGAAATAAATGCATTGGCAAATGTTACAAATTTACAGTTAAAATAATGTTAATGCAGTTGATAATCATAGCTATGGTAGAATATCACAATGTTTACCAAGAAGTTAATAAAATAGAATATGGAATTTAGGCCAAAGGCCAAGCACTGGGACCTATGAAGTCATTCAGCGCCGAAAGGGAAATGGACAGTAAGAAGGTTGGAAAGGTGTGTAACAGGAGGAAAACCTCAATTGTTGGAGAGGGTGGACAGTCAGATGGAAGAAAGAAAATATGAACGGAGGTACAGTAAAAAAAAGAATGAGAGGGGTTGCAGCTAGGGCCGAATGAATGAATGAATGATTGGAAGTTCTCTGGCATCCTGACATCGAAGGTCATTGAAGCCGATATCGTTTATTATAAATAAAGAATAAAATATTCAATTAAAACCATAAAAACAAATATGTCATTATAAAAGTTAAATAGCTTTCAGAAGACCTGTCTCTTAAATAAATCTAAAAATGCCGCTAGCACTGTACGACACATCATGTCCAAGAATCTTGGCAAGGATGAACCTGCTATCCTCACCTCAAGCCTCAAACAGATATCTATTTCTTTCCGTGCTATAAGTGGGGCATTCAATCAACAAATGCCTCACTGTCAAAGGTGTCAAACAGTCGTCGCAATATGGTTGGTGTTGGTCAGCTAGTAGAAACTCATGTGTAATCCGAGTGTGACCAATTCGGAGACGACAAAGAGTAGTCTCCCACTTTCGGGGCATCACGTTATACTTCCAAGGGGATTTAGCATTCGTTATTCCTCTCATCTTATTATCAACTAAGCTATCCCAATGCTGTTGGCAATTATTATAAATAAATTTCTTAATTGTAGGTAAAAATTCATTACAGGGAATGGGATACCTTCTTGGTAGCAACTCAGCTGCAGCATTCTTTGCCAGTGAATCTGCCTCCTCATTTCCACACACACCCACGTGTGCCTGAACCCAACAAAATCGAACTGTTATACCTTTCAGACCAATAATAAAAAGCCACTCTAAAATCTTTAAAACGAAAGGGTTACTAAAATTAAAAACTTCTAAAGCTTGAAGGACTTCTTGCATCACTAAAAATGGTAAAATTGCTTTCCTCCTTTAATGCTATTTTCTCAATAGCGGTTAATATGCAATATAGTTCTGCAATAAATATGGAAGAAACTAGAATAAGTGCGCCTCTACAATAAAAAGAGCTATTATATACTCCAAATCCAACGCCAGCATCAGATTTGGAGCCATCTATATATATAAAAGTCGATTCCATACGTTCTTCGACATGTTCATGAAAGAGAGACCTGGCTTCTAATTCAATCATGTTCTTTTTTATACCAGAAAAATATTTACAAAAAGATATCTCTGGTAATTTCCATGGAGGGGTTGGTGATATCTAGCTAGGGGCCGAAGGAACGCTGCAAAGACCCTTGAGTCATGCCTACAGTGCACCGCGTGAGGTAAGTTAATAGCTCCGTTTTTAAGGTAATGTAATGAGAAGAGACTGGTAGTTACGGTGATGGCTACAATGACAGATGATAATGAGGATGTAGAAGAAAATGCCCACGACGTTGATGATAATCATGATATAATGATTAAGGAAAGTTGTCGTAAAGCTGATGATGGGATGGTGGCAATGAAAGAGATGGCCGCCACGATGATAATGATGATGATGATGAAAAGTACAATGACGATCTGGATGCTTTGTTAATGGGACTGGTGATGTTATTAACGGCAATAAAGTGAAACGATTACAATAATATTTATGATGACGTATGATGATGATGATGATGATGATAGTGGCCATGCAAATGACAATGCCAATAATGACTATACGGTCATTATGGCAACCAAATCGAAGTGGTTACCAGAGAGTATGACAACTCATATAGTGACGGCGTGACGGCGACAATGAACGAGACCACCGCTACGATGATCATGGTGATAATGACGCGGATATCGACGTAGACAACAGCACAGCTGCAAAATGACACTGTGTAAAAATCTGGTCATCCCAGAGATGGGCATTTTCTGTGACGTCTGACTGATGGCGGTCACAATGGGAGACTCCGGCCATTGTCTCCCTGGCCCCATCGCTTCTGTGTTTCCCATTCTCGTCATGGGACCTCTTAACAGTCTTGCAGATGAAAAAGTGGGGCGGTGGGGGGGAGTGAGTGGGCTGGAGGGTATAGGGCCTGTAGTTCACTACCTTTTCGCTAAATATTCGTCGCGGTTTTTGCATAGTATACCCGGACCAGGGACCCAGGGAGACAAAAACGCCACGGGGCTCATTATCCGGCTGCGAACAGGAGCGCGAAGGTATTATTCATGTGGGGTCGCAGGTTAGGCCCTTATTATCCTATTGTCCGGGGGCGGCCGGTGCGCCAAAAATTGCAAATCAGGGCCACCTCACTTTTTTTTTTCCGTTGTAAACATACCCGGGTCTCTGGTGTCGACCCGAAAGAGCTTTTGAAACTGGAACTCTCGCACCACAGAATACTGGGCGGGGACTGGTGATGTTTTGAATTAGCTATTGAAACAATTTTAAGCGAAGTCTCCTTTATGAATTCAGTCGAAAACTTCATCTCTTCGTCCTTGAACATGTTTTTTTTTTTTTTTTTTTTTTTGTCTTTAAAGCACACTTGTGAAAAACAATTTTAAGCGAAGTCTCCTTTATGAATTAGCTCGAAAACTTCATCTTTTCCTCCTTGAACTTCCTATTTTTGTTCTCTCTGTCTGTCTGTCTGTCTTTAAAGCACAGTGTGTGAGAACCCCAACCAAAGCAGGTATGCCCAACGACAACAGGTGTGTTTTGGTCCCGAGGTCTGGGGCGACGGTCGTGGGGCCTCCTCCCCAGAGTTATGCCCCGAAAGAAGGCCGATGCCGATTCCGATGCCCCGTGCGAACCTCAGCAACATTCCCAAGACATGGGCTTCTGGTAGGACGGGGTCGGGGGAGGCAATGGGACCCTTTGGGGCTTAGACGGGTATGGTTATTGAGGATAGGCTTACAATGTATAGCCCCAGGGAGTGGAGGGGAACTTTTTGCAATGGTTTTGTGCAACATGTTATGGCAACGGCCTGTCAGGATTTTTGCCCTACGTGACTTCAGTGCAGGCTAGGCTGTGCTTATGGCACAGGGCGTATATACCCACAGTGCAGCCTCGGCCTTAGGTGTGTGAACAGCGAAGGATCATCTTCTCACTTCGGGCAGGATGTCGTCTGAATCCTCTGCCTCCTTCGGGGATGACTTCTTCTCAGGTGAAGGATATTTTGAGGAATACAGGAAGTTATTCAAGGATACTATTTCCTAGGATTTTTTGCATCTCCAGCGCAAAGGACTGTTTCTCAGATTGTGCTGATGTCTTGAAGGTGTGCAGGTAATATATAGTATATCTTCTGAAGTCCAGATGTAAAGTATAGTAAAAGATCCGAGCTTATTTTTTTTGATAGCTATGAACTAATAGCACAGTGATATTATACGTAAATTATGCTTTCTTTAATCTAACTATAATCCAAAATACACACATTATATATATTTATAAATATAATATATCATAAATAATATATATACATATATAGTATATATATATATATATATATATAGATATATATATATAGATATCTATATCTATCTATATCTATCTATATATATATATATATATATCTATTTATATATATATATATATATATATATATATATATATATATATATATATATACTATATATATATTATATATGATATATATATATAATATATATATATATGTATATATATAATATATGTAATGATATATATATATATATATATATATATATATATCATATATACTATATATGTATATATATATATATTATATCTATATATATATATATATATATATATATTTTATATATATATAATATATATATATTCTTTTTAAACAGTAAGAAATTAAATTTGATATATACAAGGAACGCTTGATTTGCACAAGTGATGATGTATACAAAATAGTTTGCTTAAATTATACTTGATCTCACCGTTACACATTTCTGCTCATGTGCCCCTTGACAGATATTTTCCTATTTTTCCTGAATCACTTTGTTTACTCATTTCCTCTCTCACTCGCCCCCCCCCCTCCACTTGCACAAAGTAATTCTTCCCCCCACCCCCCAACCACTTGTACGTTGTAATAACTCATAGGAAAAAGTTGCGCAAGGATGCATATTTATTTAAAGAATAATAATCTCTGGTGGCTGAAATCAACAGAATGAGAGTGAGAGTTCAGGAATGATTTCACTGCATTCAAGTGTCAAGTCCAGGAGGAAAAAAGAGAGAGACGGCTGAGAAATATCAAGAGGATTATTCGTTGCAATCATGATAATATTGCAGACGGAAAGATTAAGACTATTAGGTATATAATGACGATTTTTACGAAGGAAAATTTTCAAACTGAATGAGCTTGATAATCGCCATGACATTTCCGAAGACTTCACTAATGATTATCACACTAATAGCAATAATCACGACGATGAAGAAACAAAAGCGGAAATCGTGATAACGCTGATGATATTACATATTGTTAAATACTGACAATTGACGAGATATTCTGACTTGTTTACCCGGCAGCCTGTTAAGCAAAACATTGCTTCCTCCTACCGAGTTGGACGGGGTTTTTTAATCTTGTCACCTGTAGGTATCACCTGTAGGTACCTGGCTGTCCTAGAGAGATTATTGAGGAAGCCTTCTTTAAGCTTTGGCGGAGGTATATATATATATATATATATATATATATATATATATATATATATATATATATATATATATATACACGCTCACTCTATGACACTAGCGGACCCAGAAAAATTTCATGGAGGGGTCACGAATTTTCATGTTATAATATCTGTATATATTATATATGATATATATATATATATATATATATATATATTTATATATATATATTATTATTATTAATTATTATTATTATTATTATACGTTAACATCAAATCCTGACGGTAGTAAACTAATGTTATTGTTATCCATCTACTTTAAAACATAAAAAAAAATAAAAAAAAACATAAACGATGGATAAATAACAAATTCACAATCAGTAGATGAATACTTAAGGATCTGTCAGACAGAGAATGGCTTAACAATATAAAAATTAATTTTTTTAAATATATTAAAGAAAAAATTGCTTCTTGAGGGAATTTTCGATAATTTTGACATTAAACTTTCAAAATAGAATCTCTTAGTAGTCCTTGGAGCACTAGTTAACTTTTGGGGGTGGGGGTGGGGGCGAGAGGGAGGCGAGACCTGGGCACGGACCCCCCCCCCCCCATAAAAAATAGTGAAGAAACAATGATATTGAAGAATTAGAGAATAACAAAATGAGAAATATAAAAATGGGTAAGAAATAAAAAGAATTATTATTGAAATAAAAAAAAACTTTCGAGGAAAATAATATTAATAATCATAATAATAATACTAATAATAATAATGATAATCATAATAATAATGATAATGGATTCGGCATTCTCAGATAGAACAGGCGATTGCTGTTCATTTCATTAATTTTTTACTGAATAGTTTATATGATAGTATATATTATATATATATATATATATATATATATATATATATATATATATATATATATATATGTATATATATTATATATGTGTGTGTGTGTATTATACATATATATATATATGTATAATACACACACACACATATATAATATATATATATATATATATATATATATGTATATACACACACACATATATATAATATATATACATATATATATATATATATATATATATATATATATATATATAAACATATCTATTCATGTAAAAATTATGAAAATGAACAGCAATCGCCTGTTCTATCAGAGAATGCCGAATCCATTATCATTATTATTATGATTATCATTATTATTATTATTATTAGTATTATTATTATGATTATTAATATTATTTTCCTCGAAAGTTTATTTCAATAATAATTCTTTTTTATTTCTTACCCATTTTTATATTTCTCATTTTGTTATTCTCTAAATCTTCAATATCATTGTTTCTTCACTATTTTTATGGGGGGTGGGGCACATGCCAAGGTCTCGCCTCCCTCGCCCCACCCCCAAAAATTAACTAGTGCTCCAAGGACTACTAAGAGATTCTATTTTGAAAGTTAATGTCAAAATTATCGAAAATTCCCTCAAGAAGCAATTTTTTCTTTAATATATTTAAAAAATTAATTTTTATATTGTTAAGCCATTCTCTGTCTGACAGATCCTTAAGTATTCATCTACTGATTGTGAATTTGTTATTTATCCATCGTTTATGTTTTTTTTTATGTTTTAACGTAGAGGAATAACAATAACATTAGTTTACTACCGTCAGGATTTGATGTTTAACGTATAATAATAATAATAATAATAATAATAATAATAATAATAATAATAATAATAATAATAATAATAATAATAATAATAATAATAATAATAAGATGGATAAGTATCAAGATCTGAAAATAGAAATAAAACGGATATGGGATATGCCAGTGGAAATTGTACCCATAATCATAGGAACACTAGGCACGATCTCAAGATCCCTGAAAAGGAATCTGGAAAAACTAGAGGCTGAAGTAGCTCCAGGACTCATGCAGAAGAGTGTGATCCTAGAAACGGCGCACATAGTAAGAAAAGTGATGGACTCCTAAGGAGGCAGGATGCAACCCGGAACCCCACACAATAAATACCACCCAGTCGAATTGGAGGACTGTGATAGAGCAAAAAAAAAAAAAAAAAAAAAAAAAGAAAGAAAGAAAAAAAAAGAAAAAAATAATAATATTACGTAGCATGAATCTTGAAATGGAGACAAACAAACACAGTTTCAAATATAGGTACAAATATATATCTATTTTTTAATATATATTTGAATCCATACACAACCGTGAATTATTTCTCGAATAATAATAATAATAATAATAATAATAATAATAATAATAATAATAATAATAATAATAATAATAATAATAATAAAAATAATAATAATAATAATTTTAGATGCATGGGAAGAATCTCAATAGACGGTTAAATTTTAGGATAAAAATAATTCAGGTACTTTTCAATTCTAGATAGCTCGCAAACCAAATAAAAATTTAATAAAATAGAATAAATAAATAATAAAACAAAAACTGCATTCCTCGACGGTTAGAGTTGAGAACAACGAAAATAAAGACCACAAAATGGATTATCCAAAAATTTATTTCTGAAAATTTTTTTTGGAAAATGTTCTTCATCGGGCCAGAAAAAAAAGTAAAAAATGCGCAGAAGTTTCTTCGGCGCGATCGAGTTTTATATACAGCGCATAATGCTGTATAAAACCGTCAACCGTGACCACAAGCAGCATCTTCAATTGCTCACCAGATGCGGCAGAGTGAGGGTGCGTCCCATGATTCCGGAGAGCGCTTGCCAGATGCACACGATTTATGGGTAACTTTAACCTTGAATGAAATACTACCTACTTAGGCTAGAGGGCTGGAATTTGATATGCTTGATGATTGGAAGGTGGATGATCAACATACCAATTTGCAACCTTCTAGCCTCAGTAGTTTATGAGATCTGTATGGCTAAGTTTAACATTAAATAAAATAAAATAAAAAACTACTAAGGCTAGAGGGCTGCAATTTGGTATGTTTGATGATTGGAAGGTGTATGATCAACATACCAATTTGCAACCTTCTAGCCTCAGTAGTTTATAAGATCTGTGTGGCTAACTTTAACCTTAAATGAAATAAAAACTACTGAGGCTAGAGGGCTGCAAGATTATAAGATCTGAGGGCAGGAATAGTTTTCTTTTACAGAAAACTGAAAAGGTGCCTCGTTCATGCCATTTTCGCTCGGAAAAACAGCCATCCCTCTTCGGTAACCGAAATGAAAGTAGCAATGGATGATTGCCACGCCAGATAATCCTTCGTCACTCATTAATTAGGCCGAATGAATCTGACTAACGCAGATGAATAACGCAAAGTCTGACGAATTTTCAAAAATTGTTTTTTGATGAGCAGTCGACAGCTGGTACAAAATTCAGGTGATGTCATTAACGAACTCCTCTCTGATAAAAGGTTTCTAGGTGGGATTTTTTTTTTGTTTGTTTTTCCGTCCAAGTCTCTCTCTCTCTCTCTCTCTCTCTCTCTCTCTCTCTCTCTCTCTCTCTCTCTCTCTCTCTCTCTCTCTCTCTCTCTCTTTTAAAGTAATTATTTTGAGGCTTTGTCTTTTTAAGGTGCCGGGAACTGCGAGTCGTGTCGGGAATTGACAGCTTATAGTTTGAAGAGCGTGGTTAGGTCTCAAGTTTTATATTCTTATTTCTTTCTGATAGTTGTTTGGAGACATTTTTCTTGCAATGTTAAGGGGTTATTCAGAGATTGAGAGAGAAAAGAAGAAGAGGAGGAGGAGGACGAGATAGGAAAACTGGAGGAGGAGAAGTAGAGGATAGGAAAACTTTTAAGAAGTCCGTATATTATTTCTAGATATATCAGTCTCTCTCTCTCTCTCTCTCCAAAGTCTTGTGAGTCATACATAAGTTTCACCTTCTTTTATCCATCCGCAGGATATGATTAGAATAATATGGGGGATGTTAAATTGCTGTGGCATCTGATCTGATTTATTTTTTGTTTGATCTTTTGGAAACCAAATATCAAAATGTCACTGTGTCTATGACAATATTTTTTTTAAAGACACGTTTACACTCGAAAAAATTGCATTTGATATATATTAAACAATTACTATTTACCTTTCTCTACACCTATGTCTATTCTGACCTATTTATTCTTTCGTGTATGCATTTTATTTTTAATCTTTTGATTTTTGGGGTAATTTAGTCGACTAGACCTTACAGCATAAGAAGCACAATGTCGAATTTTAATTGCAATTTTGACTTATTTCGTCTTTCGTGATGTGCATTTTTTAAAATCTTAATTTTGGGCTAATGTTACGAGTACTTTTAAAATGGGCCAAGATGTAAATACCATTACTCTAGTTAGTTTGTTCGACAGTCTGGCCACATAACTTTCCAATATATATCTGATAACGCTAAAGAAATACTAATACTTACCGTAAAGCGGCTATTTTCATTGAAGTCTATGTGGTCCGTAATATTACAAATATATCAACAATGGAATAAAGTAATTTCCTTGATTTCATCATTAACAAGTTCTCGTATAAATATGCAGTTCGAGACGAAAGAGGGTTAATCTGATAAAATATATTTCAGTGAGTCATATCAAAAGATTTGGTAATGTGGCAGAGCCCGTTAAAGCAGGTTGCAATTTTTTAATTTGAGTTACTTTAAAAAAAAAATTGATAATATGTCAAAGCAGGTTGTACTTGATAGTTTGATAGGTCGAGTCATATTAATAAATTGATAACATGGCAAAGCAGGTTGCAATTGATACTTTGAGTCATATTAAAAAATTTATAACATGGCAAAGCAGTTTGATATTGATTGTCTGAGTTATATAAAAAATCTATAACATGACAAAGCAGTTTACAATTGAGTGTCCGAGTCATATTAGAAAATTTGATAACATGGCAAAACAGGTTGCAAGGTTGCAATTGATACTTTGAGTCCATGTATATAATTTATTTGCCATTTTGATTTTCACTTATTAATCAATACATGTTACGCTGTCACAATTCCACCAACAGCGAGCATGCAATACATCGTGGAGTAGCAGAGGGCGAGATTAGGGTTTCTCTTTAAGAGGGAGAGATAAGAAATATAGCGTACAAGTTTAACTTCGAATAAAATCCGTGTAAAAAAAAAAAAAAAAAAAAAAAAAAAAAAAAAAAACAAAAAAAAAAAAAAAAAAAAAAAAAAAAAACTAAGCAATCACACTGCAAAGATAAATTTCATCAGGACACAATCGTCACCAGTACCCGTTTCTGTTGCAACTGCAGTATCCCCGGGCTGTCATTGCATTGCCTATTCTGAACACAGACATACATATACATACATACACACACACACACACACACACCACACACATATATATATATATATATATATATATATATATATATATATATATATATATATATATATATATAAGTATATATATCACGTATAACTGAATCACGGAAGTTTGGAACGTGATAAATGCATAAACAAAGGTATAAGCCACGAAGGAAAGTGAAACACTGGAGTAGCTGCAAGATCTTTCGACTCAACGTCCTTTACATAGGATCTTGCAGCTACGCCCCAGTATTTTAATTTCCTCCGTGGCTTATACCTTTATTTATATATATAGTACGTATAACTGAATCACGAAAGTTTGGAACGTGATAAATCCATAAATAAAGGTATAAGTCACGAAGGAAAGATAAACAACGGAGTGTTTATCTTTCCTTCGTGGCTTATAACTTTTTTTATACTATATATAGTACATACATACCATTGTCGCAGTTCAGATACTAAGACAAATTCAATTGAATATATCTAAATAAAGAGGAAAGCTAACTTGATTCTTTGGAATTAGGGAAAAATTTATTCAATGTTAGAAAAAATTCCAAGGCACTTCATCCACAGTTGCATTACTTTGTTCAAGTAATGGCATAAATTTACGCTGTCTTTGAAATACTTCATCTCCGATTAATCAATAAAAAATTTTCATTTATTTTACTCTCTGTGTTGCTACTTCTGGGTATCTCCAAAATGTAAAAATCAGGGCGGTACGTAACGTCCACGTCTCGAGCTTCTTTTATAATAACCAATTCATATATTTAAACTTTCCTCCTCCTGGTTGCCCGTGCCGTCGGCCTCGGTATGAAAATACTCCAAAAAACGAATGAAGTAATAAAATAGTCATTGTAGTGAGTCTTCAAGATAACGGCATCACGAATAACGCTAAAAACAGTCATTATGACGAAAATAATTATTTGCGTGTCTACATTAACTCCGCCCTATCCTGAAGGCATGACTGAGAGAGAGAGAGAGAGAGAGAGAGAGAGAGAGAGAGATTGTAACAACGAATAGAGTTATTATTTGTGTATCTACAATGACGACACGCCCCAAACTGAAAGAACGAGAGAGAGAGAGAGAGAGAGAGAGAGAGAGAGAGAGAGAGAGAGAAGCGTGGGGTCTGGGAAGGGTGCCAGCCTCAGGGAGGGAGGGAGGGAGGGAGGGAGGAGGGAGGATGGAGGGAGGGAGGGAGGGAGGGGCGGAAGGGGCGATGATAAGCTTGTGCATGTGCGCCTCTTTTTTACTGCATGATTCTCCCCCTTCGCATACCAACAAAGACCGTGTGCATGAAGTCGACTGCTAGAGCATGCTTGAGCGGTGTTACAAAAAAAAAAAAAAAAAAAATACACCGGGGTATTTGAATGTAAAGCTCATGAATACATGCACTTCGCTGCGGTGATAGCAGGTGTATTTTGTGCCTGCCTGCCTGCCTGCCTGCCTGCTTGCTTGTGCGTGCGCTTGCATGAAGTGCATGGGAGGCTCGGCCATCCTAGATAACAAGTGCGCAATTAGAGCGTCATCTCTCTCTCTTCCGAGACTGCCATCTTTATCATACGGTCCGTCCCATACTTATTAGCAGCCGTATGAAATATGCCCGAGACGGGAATAAAATATAAGGGGGGCGACAGAAGCCCCCAAGAATATACACACGGAAAGAGAGACATCAAACTTTGAATAGGCTCACAGCCTCTCTCTCTCTCTCTCTCTCTCTCTCTCTCTCTCTCTCTCTCTCTCTCTCTCTCTCTCTCTCGGGATGATGATATAGGAAATAAAGGCGGGGAAAAAGGCCCCTTTTTTTTCCCAGGGAAATGAAATGTAATATTCAAACAATCAAATTGACGTGAAAATGTATGTCCCTCGGGATATTACTGGTGTTAGGGCATTGCTCATACATTGGGATAATATATTTGGGAGGTTATTCCCTACTTTTTTTTTTTTTTTTTTTTTTTGACTGGAGGTAAAATTCAGTTTATATTGATTTTAAGCTTTTTTTAAAATTCTCGGCTTTTACTAAGAGCTGTTCCTCTTTTTTCTCTCTCTCTTTCTCTCTTAATGTCTTTGGCAGAAACTGTTCTCCTTGCTCTCTCTCTCTCTCTCTCTCTCTCTCTCTCTCTCTCTCTACCTATCAGTTTATCTGTCCAACAATATGTAGCGCTTCCTTTTAATGTTTACTGAAAGCTAGACCTCTCTCTCTCTCTCTCTCTCTCTCTATATTAAGTCTAACACCATTTAGTTTTTAATGTTTACTAAAAGCTGTACCTCTCTCTCTCTCTCTCTCTCTCTCTCTCTCTCTCTCTCCGTTTTTAAAACGCCCTCTTTTCCACTCTCATCATTTCTACTTATTAATTTTTGCAAAACACTGACTCTCTCTCTCTCTCTCTCTCTCTCTCTCTCTCTCTCTCTCTCTCTCTCTCTCTCATCGTCTTCATCTCTATCCAGCGCAGAAGAAAACTTTTTAGAAAAATTAAGTTTCCAAATGAACTCTTCACTACAATTATCACCCCCATCTCACAACGCATTAAAAAAAGCAAAAAAAGCAAAAAAAAAAAAAAAGAACCTATCACAAGCGTAATCCTCCATCGTAGGCGCCTCTGGCCGGCAAGAAAATCAACATTGTTTTAATTAAGATGAAACTTACAGATTTCAACGAGCTGCTTCGACCAGCCATTAAGAGATCTCTCGTCGATAATATTACCTCAATTAACTCCCTTGCTGGAGACCGCCGAGGGGCGTTTCTTGCTTATCGGCGCCCAATTGCAATTAGGATTTATAATCATTCGCAATTAAGAGTTCTAATTAACGCTTGGCAGATTATATAATCCAAGGCCCTGTTAGTAAATAGGATGATAACAGTGATAACAAAATGGTTGGTCTTAACCAGAGGCGATTTTTTTTATGTATTATAGTCTCGAGTACGTCTGTGCTATATGGAATGAACGCCATTTTGATTGAAGTCTCTCTCTCTCTCTCTCTCTCTCTCTCTCTCTCTCTCTCTCTCTTTTCCCTTGTTCACTTCCTATACTCCTCTCTGTCCATATTTCCCTTCCCCCCCCCCCCCCCCCCTCTCTCTCTCTCTCTCTCTCTCTCTCTCTCTGTCCGTTTTTCTTTCTGTCTATTCTCTCTGCTCTGCTCTCTCTTCCTTCTTTTCTCTTTCTCTGACTCTGTCTCTCTCCTTGTTCTCTTTCTCTACTCCTCTCTGTCCTTATTTTCCTCCTCCTCTCTCTCTCTCTCTCTCTCTCTCTCTCTCTCTCTCTCTCTCTCTCTCTCTCTCCTACGTTTTCCAGCTTTCATAAACTCAAGTCTAAATCTATGTTGCTAACATTAGCTTCAGCAATTTTTTTTCTGCATTATGCTGGGGAAATTCTAAAATGCCCCGTGAATTTCAATTACATTTACGTTGTTGCTGCTCTGCTCTGCTTTCCTGGTATATGCGTAAAGGACGATTGAATGTTCGCGTTGCAAACACAAAGACACATAAGTATTTATATATATATATATATATATATATATATATATATATATATATATATATATATATATATTAAATATATTTATATATCCATGTATATATACATATATGTACCTGGGGTATAAATAGGTTATGGATTATACTTTATAGATTTAATTTTTAGCAGGGACTTATCGTAATAAAAAAATATATGATCTTAATCACCAAATGCAGCCATTGACTCTTCATCACCTGTTCAACTTAGACTGATTAAGCTTAGTCTATCGTCAGTTGTGCCAAGTGAAGTGTCAGACATGTCTGATAAACACTGCACAAAGAAGATGAGTCAGGAAAATATAATAGATCTCTAAAATGTGCGATCAGAAGAACTATAGACATTAGGAAGGGAAATATGAGGAATTAAAAAAAGGCGCTGATTAGCCTGTTAGATTCATCGACAAAAAAAAAAAAAAAAACTGGATTTTTTCGCAAGTTAACACTTACAAATACTGAGCTGCGGTATTTACTTGAAATTAGTTAGCAGGTACATTTATATGCGCATAAATACACGCACAGATACGCACACACACGATATATATATATATATATATATATATATATATATATATATATATATATATTATATATAAAGGCAAATGCCACAAAGGAAAATGGGAAATAAATGAGTGGTAGCTAGACCTATCGACAAGCGGTCCTTTGCTAGCAACTAGCAGTCTGCTAGTAGCCAAGGACGCTATGTCGAAAGGCCTAGCAATCACTCCCTTGTTTTAATTTTTCCTTCGTGGCATTTGTCTTTATTTATACATTCATCACGTTCCATATCTTCATGATTCAGTTATACATACATACATATTCATATATATACTATACGTATATATAGTTTGTGTATGCGTTTATTCATAAAACAGGTGGATGGAATAACATTAGAAAAACGCCTACCAGTCTCTTCGTATCGTATGTTGATAAAAATATATTAATTTAAAATTGACTGCTGTATGTAACCCCACATACTGGCGTTGCTATCACGATGGTCAGCGCTGTAAACAATTTGAAAAGAAACTGTTTAAGAGCAACAATACATTTCCGTTACGTCTCTTTTGTTCTTGAAATTGTTCCATAAACTATTTTTAAAATAAAAGTAGTCCATCTATTTGTACTTCTGCGTCGAAGCATTCATTCCCTAATTATTTTGGGTAAAATGAAACGTCAAAGGTTTTAATCATATAGGCTAGACAGGAGGTTATCTAACGACTCGGAATATTTATGTATTTATGAGCAGAAGTGTGCTTCAATATCTGACGCTTTTTCTGTGGCGCTTTGTTGGGCTGATTTATCGCAGAACTCCAGTTGCCATTATGAATTATTCTCGTAATAATTGGTAATAAAAGGTCAAGTGTTGGAAAGAGAGAGCGAGAGAAGAGGAAAAAAAATTTATATTTCTTACCTACATGTATGCATGTAGATAGAGTTGTAGATGTTCAAAGACAGAAAGCTTATGAGTTTTATGTATATACGTATATATATGCATATATACTATATACATACATGTTTATATATAATCATATGTTTATAAGTGTGTATAATCTAATATAGATAAATAATTATAATAATATAATATATATAATATATAGTATTATATATATATATAATATATATATATATATACTATTACATAACAATATATATTGATATATTTATTAAGATATATATATTATATGTTATTACATAAAATATATATTTATATATAATATCTTTATATACAAATATATATATATATAATATCCATTATACAATATATATATATATATATCATATATATAAATATATATATATATATGATATATATATATGATATATATATATATATATAATATACATATATATAGATATGTATATAATATATATATAAATATATATATATATAGTATATATATATATATATATATCTATATATAGATCGCAGACAGTCATCCGCTATACCTAGCTATATGTATACACAGATACAACCATATTATTGGTATTACATAAATATTATAATATATAGTTATATGTATATATATACATTAAATATAATTATATAATATATATATTATATATTAAAACTTATATATGTAGATATACTAAATACATATGATATATATATTTAGATATATATATATATATAATATATATTATATTCTATATATTAATATATATATATATTATATATATACAACAGTGTTATATAGAGATATTATCTATATATAATACATACATAATATATGTATACACAGTACATAACAGTTAATTATTACATTAAAATATTATATTAAATAATATATCTGTAATATATATACATATAATTGGTATATAGTTATATCATATATATAGATATTATATATATATATTACCATAATTACATTAAATATAATACCCAATATTATTTTTAAAATTTTTTTTTATAATATAATATATATAAATATAATTATATATATATAATATCTATACTATATACTACAATATATATTATGTATTAAACAGATACATACAGTATATGTATTACATAAAATGATTATAAATAGATATATGTATATATATACATTATATATATAATATATAATATATATTAATATATATTATCGATATATATAAATATATATAGATAGATAGATATAGATATATATTAATATAGATAGAGATAGATATATCTATATATATATATATATATATATATATATATTCTATAATATTATATATATATACATATCTAGATATATATATATATATAGATCTTATATATATATATATAATATTATAATATATCTATAATATATAGACACATATATAACCCAAATCACTTATTACCCATACAGGATCTCTTTTTGTCTTTTTTTCAGAAATAAAAAGATAAATTTGTAGTATAAACATTTTACAGAGGGATTTATTTGGCTAATCTATAAAACAATAAAAAGTATATTAGAAACACTCAGAAGGCATAATATATCTGCAACAAAAGAAAGAAAAAAACACTTCAGGGATTAAAAATCATTTTGAAATCTGACTAAACTCTTCTTTGGCCCATCTTACCTCACCTGTCCAAAAGGTTTCTTAAACCAAACCCTGTGTAAGTTTTTGGAATATCTTATGGACAGACAGACATACAGACTTAAATAAACATACACTCACATGTACACAATCAAACATCTAAACACATACACTCACACACACTCACACATGCACATACATATAGTCACATATACACATACATGCAGTCACATATACAAACTCACACATGCACACATACACACACTCACACATGCACACACATACACTTACATACACACACACATGCACATTCACTCACACATGCACATACATACAGTCACACACACACTCACACATGCACATACATGCACTTACATATAAACATACACAGTCACATATACACACTCACATATGCATATACATGCACGCACATATACAAATTCACACATACACATTCACGCATAGGCATACACACACACTCGCACACAAACAAACAACAAACAGCATTTTAGCACAACGGTTGATAACATTTCTGTCCCTTGTTCAAGGCCCCATTCCTCTGTCCAGACAGACAGACAGACAGACAGACAAACAGACCGAAGAATGTCGAGAAAATATCTCGCCCGCAAAGGAAGAGAAAACACGTCACTATTTCAGTCTCGCCCCCCCCCTTCCCCCCCTTGGGAGAAGCGACGCGGAAATTAAAATCGCCGGAGTTACTTCTCTGGGAAAAGAAGAAGAAAAAAATAAAAACCATCTAATTAGTTCGGCGACAGGTGTAATTAAGATAACAATCGAATTAGTGCTTCGCTGCCCTCCATGATAGTCATCGGGAGTGGATTTTTGTTTTTTTTTTTTCGAAGTGATTGTCAATTGATTTTCCAGGCACTTCTGGTACTACCCACGAGGATCTAATAGGAGGTTGCCTTTCACACGTTTAGATGGTTCTCCCAGTCGTAATTAGGGGACTACGGCGTTTTCGCTCAAATTGTCGATATCGAGACGTAATGTGACGTTATGGAAATATTTGTGCCATAATATTTTTGACGTCACTTCCAAGAACACCGTAAAGCGATTTCTTCCAGAGTATTAAAAGGTCTTTCCACAAACATTTATGAGCAACTTTCAAGCGATGTTATTTCAATATCTGATTATTTTTGCTTTCATTTCTTGAAGAAATCTAATTTTTGGGGCAAAATGTACATCGAGGTGATCCAAATATCTAAATGCTTATATATTTTCGAATTGATCTTTATCAAAACCTAACACAGGATTGCATAAATACCAAAAGTGTTTCTTATATAAATGCTAGCAAAATATATTGCCAAGTTATTTGAATAATATATAATTTATGAACGTTTGTATGTAAGTACTTATGTATGTATATACATGGGCATATATACACACATTATATATATATATATATATATATATATATATATATATATATATATATATATATATATATATATATATATATATACATATGTATCTTCCTTAATCTGCCGAAACACGTACCGTGCATGCACGCCACTCTTTGCTATTGAGCTTATAAAACTGACATCAAACTCACGTACAATTTACTTCTCGAGATACTTCCTTCAATTAAATAAACTATCGACGACTTTTCACGCAAATTCTCTTACCCTTGGAGTAAAACGATCCATTTGAACGTAAGAATAATACTTCTCCCCGGGTTCTAAAAGCACATTCTGTCATTGGTTGGTGAGATTTGTTTTCGTCATATTTCTTGTGGTTGTCTCTCTGTTTTACTGTTTATTCCGCATACGAGTCTTCTCATCTAAGGTTTCAAGGATTCTTCCACAGGAATTCCTTTGAAATTGTTGTTGTTTTTTTATTTTTCTCCTTTGAAATTGTTGTTGTTTTTTTATTTTTCTAAGACAACTTATGAGTGATATAATTTATTATTATAGATTTCGGACATTGCGTATGGTATAAGCTGGTTTATGCATACATACGAGTACGTAGATACATAGATACGTACACAACACATACACGCGCATATATATATATATATATATATATATATATATATATATATATATATATATATATATATATATATTATATATATATATATATATGACGCATAAACACGCACCTTCGGGGCACAAAAATAAATAAATAGATAAAAAATAAATAAAAAATAAATAGAAAAAAAATATGCTTGAATAATCACATGAAAGAGCTTGGTACTGAACTTCTGCCCCTCATTTTCCAGTGGTACTGGCTTAAAGAATACATATATACAGAGGAATCGAGTAAGACTATCCCAAGATGTTATCAGCATTTAAGAAAAACATGCAATCATCCACGAAGGAATAACATGCCAGTTACACCAGGCTTGAGTCAAGTCCGGGAACCTTCTCGAATTCCTGAATTCTCCAAGACAACAACCACGAACCAATAACTACTACACAATGCAGGTATCGTTTAGAGCCCTCCGAACGACCTTCAGTTTTTTTTTTTTTTTTTTTTTTTTTGTGAATGGGCGACCACCGAAGAATCTCATAAAAATCTTTCAGCGTGAAATCGGTCCAGAACCATATTATGCTACCTGTTGAGTGCACCTGAATGACCCGCTCAATAAGGGGTGGTTTCTGTTTCACGAAGAGGTAGTATTATAGTGCTTCCATACAAGGATGGGTATTCGTTTTGTGAATCGACTGGCTTTCATGATTTATGGATCTTTCCTAGATAGTGACAAAGAATAGTACAAAGATGTCTGGGATTAATAAGGAGTGCAGAGGTTTCTGTGAATATTGAGGAGTGCAAAAATCTCTGAGAATAATAAGGAGTGCGGAGATTTCTGTGAATATTGAGGAGTGCAAAAATCTCTGAGAATAATAAGGAGTGCGGAGATTTCTGTGAATATAAAGGAGTGCAAAAATATCTGAGAATAATAAGGAGTGCGGAGATTTCTGTGAATATTGAGGAGTGCAAAAATCTCTGAGAATAATAAGGAGTGCGGAGATTTCTGTGAATATAAAGGAGTGCAAAAATATCTGAGAATGAGTGCGGAGATTTTTGTGAATATTAAGTGAATATTAAGGAGTGAAAAATATCTGAGAATAATAAGGAGTGCAGAGATTTCTGTGAATATTGAAGAGTGCAGAAATATCTGTGAATGATAAAGAGTGCGAAGTTTTCTGTGAATATTGAGGAGTGCAAAAATCTCTGAGAATAATAAGGAGTGCAGAGATTTGTGTGGATGTTAAGGAGTGCAAAAATACCTCAGAATAATAAGGGGTGCAGAGATTTCTTTGACTATTGAGGAGTGCAAAAATATCTGAGAATGAGTGCAGAAGCTTCTAAGAAAAAATTAAAAATTCAGTGATTTTTGCGAATATTAAAGAGAGTGCAGTGTTCTAAAAATGTTAGGGAGTGCAGAAATAACCTACGAATAATAAGGAATATATAAATATAAATATATATATATCTATATATATATATATATATATATATATATATATATATATATATTATACTATATATATATATCTCACTGAGACCTAATGTTATAAATTATATATAAAGAGAGAGAAGAAGAGAGCAGAGAGAGAGAGAGACGAGAGAGAGAGAGAGAGAGAGAGAGAATATATAGATGTATGTTCCTTGATGGCCCCTCGTAAAAAAAATTAATAATGATAATCCCGACCTTCCAAGTCTGAAATGAAAGTGAAAAGGGATAATCGTTATTCACCGCTAATTCCCTCCTCTAAGAAGGTAATTAGAGTTCATTAAATGGAAGAAAATTATCGCCCTCTCTCTCTTTCTCTCTATCTATCAGATTGAATCTAGACGGGATCTGCTAAGCCACGTTTTAATTAATGGAAGAAATTAATGCAAATATCTCCCCCCTCTCATCTCTCTCTCTCCCTCTCACCTCTCTCTCTCTCTCTCTCTTTATTTTTATCTCGGTTCTCCTCCTCCTCCTCCTCCTCCTCGCCCTTTTTCTTCTTCTTCTTGTTGTATATCCTATTCCATCTCATCCGTTTTTCTTATCCTCCTTAATCCCTCTCTTTCTTTTCTCCTTCTCCTCCTCACTCCCTTTCTTCTTCTTCTTTTGTATATCTTCTTCCATCCCATCCTTCTTTCTTATCTTCCTAAATTCCTCTCTTTCTCTTCTCCCCCTCCTCCTCATCCCTTTTTCTTCTTCTCCTTCGTCTTCTTCTGTTGTATATCTTATTCCATCTCATCCTTTTTTCTTATCTTCCATAATTCCTCTCTTTCTCTTTGTCTTCACCCAGCGTTCTTCCTCTTTCTCATCTTTCTTTCCCTTCTCTTCTTGCCCCTCTTCTTTTCATCTCTTTTCGGAGACATTTCTTTTCTCTCTCTTAGTTCACTATCCTCCTCCTCCTCCTCCTCCTCTTCCTCCTCCTCTCTTGTCCGTTATTCTTCCTCCCCGTTTCCTTCCTTTTCCCTCTACCTCTGTTACCCTTTTCCGTCTGATTGAATTTTCTTGCTAGAAAAAATAAAAACAAGGATTTTTTTTTTCCTTTTTTTTTTGTTTTTTTATGACCTACGACTTGAAAGTTATGGTATTAGTTAGCCTTGTTTGTTTGTCCGTCCGTCTGTCTGTCTGTTAACAGGGTCACGCGAAGATTTATTTGTGTATTTTACAGAAATTTAACCAAAATGTGAGTTACGTGAGTGGCACCAACTGATTTGACTTAGAGAGAGAGAGAGAGAGAGAGAGAGAGAGAGAGAGAGAGAGAGAGAGAGAGAGAGAATGCTTCCTACGTAGACCCCTCACACCCTTAACCCCCTACATTCTTAATTTCCTTTTAGCTACGAGTTCATATTTCACCGAATGACCAACACCGCTGAGATTCGTACGGCAGTCGTCTGGTTCAACTGTCTTTTATAACTAACTCACTAAGTAACTAATCGTCACTAGCAGCAGCAAGGTTTCTGAAGAATCTAGCTAAAGAACCTACTGAATGTTTTAGGAATAAGAGGTTAGCAGTTGACGAAGCCAGCTAGTGTGTATGTGTGTGTGTGTGTGGACGATAATTATGTTCGAAAAAACAGATTTTTTTTAAAGAAATTACCATAGTGTTTGAAGGAATATAGAATCTTAAATGACTATTTGTTCAGATGGACGATAATTATGTTCGAAAAATTTGATTTTGTTAAAAGAAATGACCATTCAGTTAGAAGAAATATAGAATTTTGGCCAAAGGCCAAATACTGGGACCTATGAGGTCATTCAGCGCTGAAAGGGAAATTGTTAGGCGAAAGGTTTGAAAGGTGTAACAGGAAGAAAACCTCAAAGCTGTTGGAAAATGAACCAATTTTTGGGAAAGGGTGGAAAGTAAGATGGAAGAAGGAGAATATGGACATAGGTACAGTAAAATGGATGAAAGGGGTTGCAGCTATGAGGAACCTCAAGAAAAGCCTACAGTGCAACACATGAGGTGTACTGAGGACACTAACCCCATACGGGAATTCAGTTTAAAGAAGTGACAAATTTGTTTGAAGAATTGAATTTTTTTTTTCTACATGTGGGTATTGAATTCACCATTCCATAACAAAGAGGGGTACCGCATACCCTATAAAAAAGAACAAGTGAGGATATATATATATATATATATATATATATATATATATATATATATATATATATATATATATATATATTACAAGAGGATAACATCGACGGAGAAGGGAAACAGAGGAAAATTAAATAAACTAGCAAACATATATATATATATATATATATATATATATATATATATATATATATATATATAAAATCATGTATGATAAATTCGTAAAGTAACTTAGTCTACGGGCACAACCATCCCTGTTTCACGGGCAGAACCAACTCCGTTTCAGGGAATACCTTCTCACCCCCCACCCTCTTTGGATAGAGTGGAGGTGAAGTAGGACGAAACCCCATTATAAACAATCTTAGGAATCACCACTATAACCCTGACAAGTTTCATGTCCATCGGACAGGCCGTTTGGCCGTGATTGAATGACAGACGGACGGACAGCCATAACGCCCGTTATAATAAGATACGCGCTGAATAAAATCAAGCATTTGTGGTAAGCGCTTGGAAATCGCAAACGTCCGCAAAAAATAATATTAATAATAAAAATAAATAAATAAATAAATAAATAAATAAATAAACAAATATCGCCGGCTTCGAAACGCAGGTCCTCATCCGTCTTGGAATTCAAGCGACAATACCTTGGCATCTATCCAAACCCTTTAGAGAAATATCACTGGAATGTATCATGAACTTTCTGGCACGTCTTCCGTCTAGACAGACTTAAATAGACGGACAGAACTGACTACATGACCTCCGTCCGTTGTGGGACAAGTGAGGACGAGAGAAAGTCATATTATAAAAATACAAACAATTTCGTTTTTTATTATTTTTTTTTTATATTATAATACGAGTGTAATCTCCTCATGATTGATTTGCAATTTTGGAACCGGTTCGGATACTCGGAGTTCAAGTCGAAGTCGGCCCTTGGGAATTAGACTTGATCAGTGAGCACTCAACTGCTTTACCCAATTTGTGCTTTTCAATCATTTTGAGCGATATTCGCGATTATATTAAAAAATAAATAAATAAAAGTCAATATTCTATCTGTATCTAAAAGACGGTTTGCAGACCAGGCTAGGAGGCGATCTTTTAACCGCTGAACTACTAAATCATAAGATGCTAAGAATCTTACTGTTATAACTTATGGTAAGGCATGAAATGGAGCAAAAAGACTCCTGTTGTAGATCCCTGGACCCCGCCCAACCATACGGGCCGTTTCTATATATCTCTACGCTGTCAATGATGTGCTTTCATGCGGTAATTAGTCAACGGTAGTTAACTTCAGAACTTGGCTCAAGTAAAATAAAGTAATAAAAAAATGTGCAATGTAAACAACACCACACGTATAACTGTGTCTCTCCCCCCCCCCCCCAGATATATATATATATATATATATATATATATATATATATATATATATATATATATATATATATATATATATATATATTAATATAACATTCATATGTATATGTGTAGAGAGAGAGAGAGAGAGAGAGAGAGAGAGAGAGAGAGAGAGAGAGAGAGAGAGAATAATCACCGCTAAATTGTCTCCGAGCGAGAACTTGTGGCTCCACCAATGCTTGAATTTTGGCAACGTGTTGTTTGCATATCCGGCCATTTTTTCTAAATGCTTCATAATTTCTCCGTCGGCTAACCAAGGGAAACGACTTTTTGTTCGGACGGGAGGAACATCGACGAATGAATGCCATTCGCCGTGTTAGATCAACGGGAAGCCGCCATTCGCCAGTTTAAATAGAACTTGGAGGAGACTATTTTTGTAACAAGGTCATCCTTTCGCCATCCACAATTACCTTATAATCAAGGCATCTTAAACAGTCATTAAGTATTTGAGGCATATAAATAACATGTCTACATAACAAGCTATTTCAGATGACATATATTAGGAGTATTTACGAAGCATGAATTTTTACACTTACAAATCAAACTGACTTTAAGACCATGCTTATAACAATAAGCCCACATGAACATCATCTTTCCACCATCAACAATTACCTTATAATCAAGGCATCTTAAACAGTACTTAAGAATTTGAGGCGTATAAACACTATACCTACATAAGCTATTTCAGATGACATATATTAGAGTATTTAGAAATCATGAATTTTTACGCCAATAAGTCAAACTTACTTTAAGGCCATGTTTATGGTAATAGGCCTACATGAACATCATCTTTCCGTAATTAGCAATTACCTTATAATCATGGCATTCTAAACAGTAATTAAGAATTTGAGGCGAATAAACACTATGCCTACGCAACAAGCTATTTAATATGACAAATATTAATGTACTTAGGAAGCATGAATTATTTAAATAGACCTTTTTTTTTCTTGGCAGACTGAAGTGAATGGATATACATGGAATTGTTAAAAGAAGCGACGACCGATTGGAACTGGAATCGATGCTGATCATGAGAGGAGAAAGTGAAGTTCAACTCCAGGAATTGCATTGGGAGGATTGAGTAATTGATGTGCCTCACGCTGGCGTTGCGGGTGACATTAATGGAAGAACATAAATTTGAATTCAGGTGAGATTTAATACGATTTAGTCTCTGCAAATACGAATTCAAGAGTTTAGATTAAAGCTTCGTATTAGTATCTTTTACATACACACGCACGCACGCACACACACACACACGCATATATATATATATATATATATATATATATATATATATATATATATATATATATATATATATATATAATATATATATATATATATATATATATATATATATATATATATATATATATATATATATATATATAACTGAATCACGAAAATATGGAACGTTACGAATATTATAATAAAAAGAAAGACAAAATCCGCGAAGGAAAGAGCAACGACTGAGGACTGCAAGGCCTTTCGACATCTTGTCCTTTACTAGCAGACTCTACTGAGTAAAGGACAAGAAGTCGAAAGGCCTTGCAGTACACCGTCGTTTTTCCTTCCTTCGTGGAATTTGTCTTTATATATATATATATATATATATATATATATATAGTATACATATATATATATATGACATATATATATATATATATATATATATATATATATATATATATATATATATATATATATATATATATTTGTGAATATAGTTACATAGAAATGTATAAAGACTCATAGCTACTCAGGGCATACATACGAACACAGTCCTATATTAATCACCTGCATCTATTTCAATAAACAATGAACTGTTTTTTTACCCCAAATCATATACAACTGTTAAGTCGCCCCACCCCTCCCCCCTTCCCCCTCCCCCATCCCCCACCCCCTCCCAACCCCCATGCATCACTGAAAAAAAAGTTACCTGTTAGCAAAAGAGAGTAAACGAAAATATATGCAAAAAAATAGAAACTTTTCCAGTCGCTAATAATAAATGGCGTTGAAATATCACCGACTTGTTTATTTGAAGACTGGTTGATCATAAATTCTGATAAAATTTCGATTTGTTTATTCGTTCGGCATTAAAACGCGTCACTTAAAAAAAAAAAAAAAAAAAAAAAAAAAAAAAAAAAAAAAAAAACACACACACGCACACAGGTCCGGGAATTCGAATTCTTTGAAACCGTCGACACGCCCGCACTTAAAATAATAATAATAATAATAATAATAATGATAAAATAAAAATATGAATAGAAAAATAAAAACCTGGAACAAAACCGGAGGAAAAAGCAGGATCAGAGACAAATGAAGAGCGAGATAGATAATGGTTCGGTATTCGTAAACACACTCGCGCCTCTGAAAAAAAAATTAATAAAAATAAAAATACGAAAAAAAAGCATAGCTGGAAAAACCGTCCAAAAAGCAGGATTAGAGACAAATAAAGCAGATGCAGCATCCGGGGGGGGCGGGGGATGAAAGGGAAATCATCATCATCGGCATAAAACGGAATGAATGACAAAAGTTAATTAAGCGTCCAGGTGTTTGCGACCGGCAATGTAAATAGATCTATTGAACTCATACAATGGAAATGAATGTCTCATCTGTTTCGGTGATTAATATTCCAGAAAAGCTAGCTAACCCCCCGCCCCCCACCGCGCCGCCTAGCAAAGGTATATATGAGTGGCGCGCTCGAGCGCGCTCCTAGACAGTGCGTACGCAATCTCTATTTCGTGTTTTAGACACACACACACACTAACACGAAGTGCCACAGTGCTTACAAGGTGAATGTATGATAAATATAGGTGTATGGAGTATGCGATTTTACGGAGGAGCAAATGTGCATGCATATGCATATATATATATATATATATATATATATATATATATATATATATATATATATATATATATAATGTGTGTGCATGTGGGTGTTTACTGAATCTACTGATTAATTTTTACCAGTTACACACCTATTCGTAATAACCACAGCGACTTCCAAATTATTGGCCATGCTTGGCAACACGAAACATAAGCCTCCTACTATTCTTCAAACCTGACGCCTGCGGTAGAATTCGAACTCGAACGCGGTACATTTATCAAAATTAGGTTAACGTCAAATACCATACCGCTTCGACTCCTACCACGGGCGTCAGAATACCCTCATATTTGGGCCTTCAAGTGGATCCTACAGTCTTTGTAGCGAGACATACGTATCCGAAACGTGTGAAGCAGTCGGGAAGAGCTCTACCACTGCGGGTATCACAACACACAGATGTGTCGATGGCATTCTCACCTTGCAATCAAGGACCACCAAGTTTGACACTTGGGTCGAGACGAGCTTTGTTAAAAATCCACTGAGGTTCTGTTGTCCTAACCAGCGAATTAAGGTCGTTTGTGGAAATACGACTGTGGGGACCGCATTTAGTTTGTCCCACCCTGGATACTCTGAAAGGGTCTCTGTGGAATACTGTACAGTACAAAAGGTATTATTAGAATACGCAGAAGAAGAATTCAAGGGCAGGGGACTGAGACCTTACACAAAAGACTTGATCAGGATAGACGTAAGCTCATCAAAAAAAAAAAAAGCTTGATACATATATGTATGTGCGTTTATGTGTAAATACATACACACGTATATGTATTCAAATGTGCACTGAGTGTTTTGTGTGTGTGTAAATATGCTATCAACTTGTAACATATAACACTTGTCCTTTGTAAAGACGGGTTACTTTCCTTGGTAGGACCCATGGGGATTGTAGCTGCTGCTACTGCTACTATTATTGCTACTTCTAGCAATTTCTAATACAGTAGTCAGGCTGTTTAATTGGTTATACTCCTCAGGGCCCATGGCGTCACATGACTTGGAGGCGACGATGATGATGTAAGTGATACTAATAAATTTGCTTTCATTTTCTGATACACGTAGCTACAACCCCGTTGCAACCCCCCCCCAAAAAAAAAAAACCGACAAAATTTCATGAAAATTTCCACAACTATTTTCTTGCGCGATCCAGCTAAAAAGGGTTTCCTTTCGGATGCAGTGACCTGGATTCGACCCTTCAGGTCAATGAGCCATCGAGTAAGGTCAATCAGGATCAGATGACCCTCCACAACTTGCGCGATTTCTTACATCCTTCAATCATTTCCTTTATGGTCAAAACATTACGGGCTGGCATAAGGTCAGCTTAATCTAAAGCAACAGGTCAAATATAATTTTTCTCCCTCCTGCTTTTTCTCGAAGCCTTGGGAGTGCCTGCCCCCATCGGCATTCGAACTATAAACAAGTGAAAAACGCGCCGAAGTTTCCTCGGCGCAAATCCTTTTTCTGTATGGCGTATAATGCCGTATGAGCCGTGGCCCGTGAAACTTTCAGCCACGGTATTCCGGGGGTGGCCTGTCTTACAGCGTTGTCGGATACACGATCATGGCTAATTTTAACCTTAAAATAAAAACTACTGAGGCTAAAGGGCTGGGATTTGCTATGCTTGATGATTGGAGGGAGGATGATCAACATACCAATTTGCAGACCTCTAGACTCGGTAGTCTTTAAGATTTGAGGGCGGACAGAAAAGTACGGACATAAAAAGTGAGGACGAACAGACAAATTCATCTCAATAGTTTTCGTTTACAGAAAAAGATAAACTGGAGCTTTATCTTGACGTTCATTCCTTGATTGCATCATGATCTTCCACTTATGAAAATGTTGACTTATTCACGACGTTCGTGACAAAATTTAATTTTCTCTTCAGTGAACTAGGCAATTCTGCGTATAACCTCTCCATAAAAAAAAAAAGACAAGGAAAAAAAAATACCGAATTTGCAGCTCGCTGCCGCCATGTGTTAAAAAATTTTGACAGCCAGAAAACGTGGTCGTTGGTCCTCATCTTAAGAAACCTCAGTTGATGACAGGCTCTCCAGCATAACTGGTCAATCGGTAGTTTATGAGTCTTATGATGACTTCATTTTGTAATCTTCACTTAACCTATTGCACAACTCTTACGTTCCTTGTACGCAAGGAAGGTGCTAGGAATTGCGTAGCCCAATTAGGAAATAATATAAATTAAGACGATTTTTACGTTTCTAATATAGAAATGATTGTCCAAGCGAACATTTTGTTAATATAGTATGCATAACAATGCGAGGGAAAACACCTTCTCATTCTTCATGTTTTCGGTAGCGGTTTCTTTCTCTTAGGGTACAAAAATGGCTTCAAACGGTACTTTTGGTGCGGGGTCCCATTTGATCAAATTGCTTGTAAGTACAGAAAAAAATAAAATACTTAGAAAGGTATGAAAATTTTAAAAATCAAGTCAAGCACTTAATCGCTCATTTTACTGCTAAGCTTCGTTTTGCTTATTAGCATTTAAACGTAAAAGTGATTGCAATAAGAAGCATGAGCAGCGTAAAAATAAAAGGCCATAAAATCGAATTATGCAATACTACATATGAGGAAAGATAGTCCAAGGGGGCGTATTCGAAGCATCGCTTGGAAGTTGGTCATTGAAAATTCGTAGATGCTATAACCTGGCCTCTGTCTGGCCTCTGGAAGGGATCTACCTCCTCTGCTTTGGCCTCTGGAAGGGACCCATCGCTTCTGCTTTGGCCTCTGGAAGGGATCTACCTCCTCTGCTTTGGCCTCTGGAAGGGATCTACCTCCTCTGCTTTGGCCTCTGGAAGGGGATCCTACCTCCTTCTTTGCTTTGCCTCCATCTGGAAGGCGTTCCACCTCCTCTGCTTTGGCCTCTGGAAGGGATCTACCTCCTCTGCTTTGGCCTCTGGAAGGGATCTACCTCCTCTGCTTTGGCCTCTGGAAGGGATCTACCTCCTCTGCTTTGGCCTCTGGAAGGGATCTACCTCCTCTGCTTTGGCCTCTGGAAGGGATCTACCTCCTCTGCTTTGGCCTCTGGAAGGGACCCATCTCTTCTGCTTTGGCCTCTGGAAGGGACCCATCTCTTCTGCTTTGGCCTCTGGAAGGGACACATCTCTTCTGCTTTGGCCTCTGGAAGGGACACATCTCTTATGCTTTGGCCTCTGGAAGGGACACATCTCTTCTGCTTTGGAATATGGAAGGGACACATCTCTTCTGCTTTGGAAAATGGAAGGGACCCACCTCTTCTGCTTTGGAATATGGAAGAGACCCACCTCTTCTGCTTTAGCCTCTGGAAGGGAACTACCTCTTCTGCTTTGGCCTCTAAGGGTTGTGCATTTGGTCTCTCAAAAGGACATATCACGCTTTTTTTTTTTTTTTTTTTTTTTTTTAAACTTAACTTCTGTTTGGTCAGAGGAACAGACCTCTCCTGTTTGATCTAATGAAGAAACTTCTTCTTGGTCTTTAAACTGGAAAACCTCCTCTTTGGTCTCCAGACGACTCTGCTATCCATCTGAAACTCTGGAAAGGTTTGATTCTTTGTTGGGTATATTTTATTCCATAACTTTAAGAAGAGAGAATACAGCAAGGAGGTAGGTACCTGGCATGAACATGAGGATTTGTTGAGTTGCTGTAGTTAGTTAGTTAGTTATTTTTATTGACAAGATATACAAAATATAAGTACAAACTTGTCCCAAAAAAGATACAATACAAAAAAATACAGAGTAGATAGCTATCTCTTCTTTTTTCTGTAAGTACAAGGCCCATAATGACAAAAATAATACAAACATCAAGTACACATTACATCAGCACATAATATCATATACACGAAAAAGTAAAGAAAAAAACATATCCACCTATAAACCTTGGCTTATTATTGTTAAGTCTCAAACACAACGCTTGCAAGAGAAAAAAAAAAAAAAAAAAAAAAAAAAAAAAAAAAAAACCTACTTGAGAAAAAAAAAAAAAAAAACAGAAGACAAAGACGCATATTATTTATAACTAAGAAGAACTTCATAAACATATGCACACAAATCAGTAATATAATTATTTTCATTTAATAAAGTATTCAAAGAATCGTAACTTAAGTTTGGATATTTATGTCTACACGGCATTGACAGAGGACAACTGATGAGAGCGTGTGACTCGTCCTGAATAGAGCTATTATCACAGGCACACACCCTTAACTCTGGAGGAGTTCGGCTCCACCTACCCGTTTCTATACAAAGGTTATGGGACATTAACCGTAAGCGACTGAAAGCTACGCGAATGTAATCAGCGACATATAATTTATCAGTATATAATCTATGAACTTCCAAGTTGGGATTCAGTTTGCTTCTGTAAGTAACATATTTAGTTGCTGAAGTTGGTCTATTTCTAATTGATGATACGATGTCGTCTAGTGGGTCAATTTGGTCATTAAAGGTTAGGGAATTTTGAATAAATCTGTACCCAGGACGTCAATTATCTAGATGATGTGACGCCAGTTTTAAATCACACCAACCAATCAGTCAATGCCGTAGCGTCGATGATAATAATCGAAGTAATTGAAAGAGGAGTCTATATTGTTGCTCTCTGAGACTAAATCATTCTATTTTAATCACGATTTAAAACATACGTCATCTCTTGAGGATTTTATTGTTATTGTTCTCACTTAGATTATTATATTCCATTTCATGTGCTCTTATGGGTAATTTATTTCTCAAAAAAAAAAGAAAAAAATTGAGGATCAATCAAAAAGAAAATTGTGGTATCCTGCCAAAAATGGTGACGAAAATTGGTTACGGTAAAAACTTATAAGTAGAATGTATTTAGGCAATGAACGTAAGACCTTTATATATATATATATATATATATATATATATATATATATATATATATATATATATATATATATATATAAATATATATATAAAGCAACATGTTCTAGGTCCTTTGTCTTTTCATTTGCAAGAATGCAGTTCGCTGCTGTGGATGTCAGCCTCTGCCAGAGAGTTATCTCTTGTAGGCAGTGGTTCGTAGGGGTAGGTGTCTGTTTCCTAACATGAGCAGATATGACTTGGCCCAACGAAGGATGGTCTCGTATTTGTAAGATTTTCACAATTGATCCATGATCCCTTTTATCTGCCGAGAGCAACCAGATTCGCTGAACAGCAGCACCAGCATGCAGCAAATGTGCCTCTCTGTCGAACTTCTCAGTTCCAGAGGTCTTTTGTTCCTCACTCAGTTGGACTGTAGAACAGTCTCCCAGAGGATGTTGTGCAATTGGAACCAATAAAGTTCAAGCGAAGATTCAGTACATTAGCCCCTTAAGCAAGACTCCTCATATTTTGAATAACTTACAATTTTATTTACCTTTTAATCGTTTTATAATAATTGTCTCTTCTTTCTGTATTTCCTATTACCTTCTGTTATTTCTGTCAAATAAACATCATATTCTCTGGAAGCTTGAATTTCAAGTCAATGGCCCCTTTCGTGGGCTTGTTCCAAATGAATAGGGTTCATCTTCCGAAGAATGAATAATACCAATAATTATATATAAAATCATTTGAAAATATATAAAGTTGCTATATTGCTTATTTATTTTTTATTTTTACAAAGGAATGAACAGTATTATATACATTCAGATCTCTGTCTATATGTACGTTTATTATGGTATATATATTTATATATAGTATATATATATATATTATTATTATAATATATAATATATTATATATATATATATTATACGTTTGCATATTTATGTAGAAATATTTATATACATTATTTAAATTTCATATATATACGTAAGCGTGTGTTTGTGTGTGTTTATGTATGGATGGTAAACAGTTTATACGTCTATATATATATATATATATATATATATATATATATATATATATATATATATATGATATGTATATATATATATATATATATATATATATATATATACATATATATATATACGTGTATATATATATATATATATATATATATATATATATATATATATATATATATATTATAAACTGTTTATCATCCATACATAAACACAAACACATGCTTACGTATATATATGAAAATACTTAAATAATGTATATCAATATTTTTACACACACACACACATATATATATAAGTGTTTGTGTGTGTGTGTGTGTGTGTAGTATGTGTGCATGTGTGCATAAAAGTTCATACACATACAGTGACTATACAGCGACGGTGTAATAATACACACACACACATACGCACGCACACTCACACAAGTAACATAATGATAATGTTATGCTTATCTCCGCCATGGGCCCGCCGCCCACCCGATCCAACCCCCCCCCCCCCCCCGGGGGCCCCCTGTCCCTCGCCAACCCTCCCGCAAAACCAGCAAAAATGAATCCGCCGGAACAAAATGGCGACTGCTAGGTAAAAATCGATGATGGTGCGGGCCACCTTTTATTCAATTAGGACTGGGGCGTTGTCTGTGATAGGTGAGGAGGAGGAGGGGGAGGAGGAGGGGTGGGGGAAGGAAACGGAAGGGGGGTGGGAATAGGTGTCTAATAGAAACGAGGAGTTAATGGGGGCTTCTAATGGTGTCATTTTTCTTAGCGAACGGCGTCACCCTACTTTCGTCTAGTCTTGTCTCTCTTTTGAAGAGTGTCGTCTTCTCTCTCTCTCTCTCTCTCTTCTTCTTCTTCTCTTTTGAAGGAAGGTTGTTTATCCTGGCAAATTCTCCTCCACAGGTCGAGGACACAGCTTTGAATATTCATGTAAACTTTATATACGTAAACCTTGCTTTTGCTCTCTCTACTCTCTCTCTCTCCTTTCGTAGAATGGAAAGAACGAATAGGAGATTGTGGTTGTACTTATACATATAAAAAAGAGAGTAATAGTAGTGCAGAAGATAAGAGGCAATTTGAAAAGCTATTAGATATGCTACTAGAATACAACATTCAACAAATAAATCACCTGCCAACAAGAAAGGAAAATACTTTAGACCTAGTATTTGTGAACGAGATGAATTATGTTAAAGAAATAATAGTTTATAATGCGAATATTTCAGACCATAATGTCATAGAATTAACAGTTCATTCCAAGCAAGTGAAAATAGAGATAAGCAAGAAATGAAAAAGTGGGAAGGATATGGAAAATACAACTTCTACAGTAAAAATATAAAATGGTCAGAAATTAATGAAGAATTAAACAAAGATTGGGATAACATTTTCGTAAGTGATGACATAAGGGTAAATACGGAGATATTATATAAAATATTGGAGAAAATAGTGGAAAAATATATACCGAAGAAGAAAAGTAAACATCATTCATGCATACCAAGAGACAGAAGGATCTTGTTCCAGAAAATCAGAAAGTGGAAAAAAGGTCTTGCAAAAGAAAAAAATGCATGGAAAGTTATAGAACTAAAAAGTAAGATAGAAATGCAGAACAAAAGATTATACAATCAAAAGAAAATGAAAAACGGGACTTGGAAGAAAAAACCCTATTAAATATCAAGCAAAACCCCAAACTATTATACTCATATGCGAAGAAGATGAATAAAAGAAGAATAGAAATAGGCCCTCTGAGAATTGAAGGGAGATTAACGAATGAAAAAAAGGAAATTTGCAACATACTGGCAGAACGATATAAGAGAGAATTCACCCCTAGAATAGATAATGAAGATAATGATATAGAAGTAAGGGATGAAAATAGTGAATATTTAGCTGACATAGATATTAATGAAGCTGATATTGTGCAGGCTATTAATGAAATTAAAAATGGAGCTGCTGCAGGGCCTGATGGAATTCCTGCTATTTTGTTAAAGAAAGTAGTTCATTCTATCGCAAAGCCACTTGCAATATTATTAAGACAAAGTGTAGATACAGGCAAGATTTATGATGAGCACAAATTAGCATATCATTACCCCTACTTTCAAAAGTGGATCAAGACTAGAGGCAAGTAATTATAGGCCTGTGAGTCTAACATCACATATTATGAAAGTGTATGAAAGGGTAATGAAGAAAAATATTATGAAACATTTAATAAAAAATAATTTGTTTAATAAAGGACAACATGGTTTCGTACCCGGAAAAAGTACACAAACCCAACTGTTAGTCCACCGTGAGAACATATTCAAAAATATGAAAAGCGGAAATGAAAACAGATGTGGTTTATTTAGACTTTTGCAAAAGCTTTTGATAAAGTAGACCATAATATATTAGCGAAGAAAATTAGAAAACACAATATCGTGGATAAAGTAGGAAGATGGTTAAAAGAATTTTTACACAACAGAAAACAGATAGTTATTGCAAACGACGAGAAATCGGATGAAGTCAAAGGTAATATCCGGTGTGCCGCAAGGTACGGTGTTAGCTGCAATACTGTTGTTATTATGATTGAAGACATAGACAATAATGTGAAGGATTCGGTAAGTGAGTAGTTTCGCAGATGACACAAGAATAAGTAGAGAAATTACTTGTGATGAAGATAGGAACGCTCTACAAAGAGACCTTAACAAAGTATATGATTGGGCAGAGGTAAAATAGGATGGTATTTAACTCTGATAAATTTGAATCAATAAATTATGGAGACAGAGAAAGAAAGCTATATGCATAAAGGGACCTAATAATGAGACCATCACAAATAAGGAAGCAGTTAAAGACCTTGGTGTGATGATGAATAGGAACATGTTATGCAATGATCAAATAGCAACTCTGTTGGCAAAATGTAAAGCAAAAATGGGAATGTTGTTACGGCACTTCAAAACAAGAAAGCTGAACACATGATTATGCTTTATAAAACATATGTTCGTAGTCCACTTGAATATTGCAATATGATATGGTACACTATCAAAAGGATATTGCACAAATAGAGAGTGTACAAAGGTCCTTTACAGCTAGAATAGAAGAAGTTAAGGACCTAGACTATTGGAAAGGACTACAATTCTTAAAATTATATAGTCTAGAAAGGAGAAGAGAACGCTACATGATAATTCAGGCATGGAAACAGATAGAAGGAATAGCAGAAAATATCATGGAACTAAAAATATCAGAAAGAGCAAGCAGAGGTAGATTAATAGTGCCCAAAACTTATACCAGGAAAAATAAGGAAAGCACACAGGACATTAATCCACTACGCACCAATCATTCGATAACTTGCAGCGTCTAGTTCAATGCGTTGCCAGCTCATCTGAGGAATATATCAGGAGTGAGCGTAGATGTGTTTTAAGAATAAGCTCGACAAATATCTAAACTGCATCCCAGACCATCCAAGATTGGAAGATGCAAAATATACCGGAAGATGTACTAGCAACTCTCTGGTAGACATTAGAGGTGCCTCACACTGAGGGACCTGGGGCAACCCGAACAAGATGTAAGGTCTGTAAGGTCTGTAAGGTCTCTCTCTCTCTTCTTCTTCTTCTTTTGAAGGAAGGTTGTTTATCCTGGCAAATTCTCCTCCACAGGTCGAGAGACAGCTTTGATATACATGTAAACTTTATATACGTAAACCTTTGCTTTTGCTCTCTCTCTCTCTCTCTCTCTCTCTCTCTCTCTCTCTCTCTCTCTCTCTCTCTCGATGGGCTGGACGGTTAAGTTACCTTGTCACTGTCATCCCTGTCTTAAACCCAATATGATTGTAATCCATGAGTACCATTGATTATAATAAGTTATTCTAGTTCCTGGATATATGCAGGCTTTTCTTTCTAGATAATTGTAATGCTCTTTCGTCTGAATACTTTATCAATTGGTTATGCACTCTGTTTGCCAAGTAGCACATGTGCATATCTATGTATGCATGTACATATGTATACACATATAGCAGATATATATATTTAACTCTGTCTATATATAATATATATGTATAAATTTATATATTAATAAATATATAATTATAAATACATATATATACCTATATTTAAACTCTCTGTCTATATATATATATATATATATATACATTTATATATATATATATATATATATATTATATATATATATATATATATTTATAATGTATATACACATAGGCCTATATATAAGTGACAGGCAACTCACTTTCCTCAGAGCTGGGCTAACGGATGCAGTCACTTTTTAGAACTAGTGAGAATTGTAGGGTAAAACATGGGAAAATGAAGCAACGAGAAGATTTGAGAGAGAGAGAGAGAGAGAGAGAGAGAGAGAGAGAGAGAGAGAGAGACGCAGTACTATATAGCTAAAGCGGAAAGTGAACTTCAACAAACTGTAATATGTAAAAACGACGGAAGATCTCCTTCTTTTGTGCACTACGCAAACAATGGCCTTTTTTTACGTTTTCCAAAAAGCCATCTAAAAGCAACTGGGAAAATACATTATTGTGCTTCACACACACACTCACAAATAATAATAATCTTAGATTCGAACTGGAATTCAGCTCCATTTAAAATCCTCATGAACACTTCCCAAACCTTCACGAAACAGAACCGAAATCCCTAGATAAGGTTTCTCAGGCAACCCTTTCTTTCATATTTCACAAGAGAAACACAGACGGACAAGAATGCCTAAAAGAAGCAGTCATCCAGGTAATGCAGGCGATCTGTCACTCTCCTGGTCTATCTTAAGCGTCACGGAGCCTTGATAAGATACCGAAGACGACCGCCCATCAACCGGTGCTAACGACCACACCTGAATCTTTTCGTAAAATTTTATAAAGATCTCTCGTTCTCTCTCTCTCTCTCTCTGTCTCTCTCTCTCGCGTCAGGTGAGTGTACCACTTAACAGCGACATAATTATACCCCTTTCTGCGGCCTACTTACTGCTTGAATAAATTTAGACGACGCGTGACGAATGAATTTGACGTCGGACCACGACGAAAATCGTCAAGAGGATATGAAGGGAAGTTTCACTACGGAGGAATCTATCTATATAGTGAATATATATAGATATATATATATATATATATATATATATATATATCTAATATCTAACTTTCACCCTAAGGGAATTATACATATGACGAGACCTCCTTCCCTGGCAAGGATTCGAACCTATGCCTTTCCGGGTAGGAGTCATCCATTCATATCTTTGTAGCGCCAGCACATAAACCATCTTTGGGCAGTAAGATAGCAGCAACCAAGAAAATTTAGCCATTAATAAGCACACACACATTATATATATGAAATTGCAATAGCCACAATGCCCTCTTAACTTCTCAGATTCTTTGCTCTATTTTGGATACGCTCGTCACTACAAAGCCTTAAGCTCCATCTGCAAAGAAATATTGAACAAATTCATGTAATCAGTAAAATGAAATAAATGAAAAAAAACTCTATTACCACACTTATCTAGCAAAAAGTTCCCTCAAAACGCATTACAGCAACACGAATTTCAAAAACAGATGCCCCCTCGAATACGTGAGAATGGAAGCCTGCACAAAAAAAAAAAAAAAAAAAAACTAACCAGGTATTCACTGGAAACAACACTGGCCTCCTATTTCCCTCCCCCTTAAGCTTCAAAGCATCCCCTACCCACCTTGCCCACAACCCCCCAAAACCAAAAAACACCCACATACACAATGGACATCATCGTAGGAAGACAGGAAAGTTATAATGGTATTAATTAGAGGAGACCCGAATGTTGGTTAAAATCATTTCTCCCCTTTTCAGCCGATGTTTTTTTTTTTTTTTGAAAGGAAATGTTATTCAAAATGAGTTAAAAAAATAAAGGGTGAAGGATTAAATGACGCTGTGTGCTAAACAGATGTTTTCTTTTGACGAGAGATGACACGTCATGTGTCAAATGTATTATCATAATGTAGCGTGGGATTTGATCAATAAATTGATTCATTAAAACGCTTAAGAGTCTCTATGGGAAAAGAAATGCAATACCTATTATAAGATGCATTATCACGAGATATTACAGAGATGTGTTATAAAAACCAAATATAAAAAAAATGCAAGAATGGCTAAGTATATATATAAAAAAGAACAGTTTCCAATATAGAATGACTGATTTTACAACGTGAATAAGTCAACGACGAAAGTCCTTAAAATATGTAAGAACTGACGTGATACATTTACAAATAACGAAGTTTCAAATGTTTTCTGTCCTTCCGTTTATATCTCTCTCCTCATATTTCACAAACAAATATAAGGCTGACCAAGGATTATGACTACAGCTTATGTTAAAGGATTTTGCAAACGGAAAGAAAGACAGATTTTTCCTTGCTCACACGACTGACTACTCGATAGGGTCGACTCGCTTTTTACCTGTTTACAGACTCCTATGTGGGAATGGGATGCCTCACAGGTTGCAACAATGGACAAGAAATCCTCAGAAACCCTCAGATGAACAACTGCGTATACGTAGAGTTTAGGACAAAGGCCAAGCTCTGGGACCTAAGAAGCCATTGAGAGTAGGTAGGTTTGAAAGGTGTAACAGGAGAAATGGCAGTTGCATCACGAAATAATTGTCAGGAGAGGATGGATAGCAAGATGGAAGGGAGAGAATATGAAAGGACGTACATTAAAATGAATAAAACGGGTTGCAACTAGCGGCCGAAGGGACGCTGCAAAAAACCTTTAGTAATGCCTACAGTGCATCACGCGAGGTGCACTGATGGGACTACCACCCTACAGGGGCAACGGGTTTTAGGACTCTTGAATTGAAGTTTACCGTTGTTTTTGTTTCCTTATGGTTGACAGATAATCATCAATGGCGTCTACTGATTTCCGCATTGCGAAGTTTCATTATATATATATATATAAATATATATATATATATATATATATATTATATATCTATATATATATAAAAAACATAGTATACTTTGTAAAAGACCCACAGGGCTGCCCCACTACCCCACTATACGTGCACCATACAAAAGGAGACATCTCTCTCTTATAAAACTGTCTACCAAAGGAAGCCTTTTGCCTTTTAGCTGAAGACTTCTAGGATTAACAAACATGCCATTTTTTTTACGAGGTCTATCAACACCCAACCATACGAGCTAGAATCCGACTAATAGAATTAAATAATTAAATCCCATTTTTTTTTGGAAGCGCCAAGTTGCCTAAGACCCAGTAACTTGAGCTTCTAGCTGGCTCTGTCCCAAGAAACAACATTACTCTTATGAATTGGTTACTTACCGTCTCCCCAACTTTAGGCTTCAAACGATGGCTCTGATTTGTCTCGTAGATGCTGATGGCGACCCTGTTGAAACATAACCTGATGTTACAACGATTGAGAACTATAGCAATAATGATATATATTCTTTTTTAATGTTTCCATATTCACTATTTCAAGCCACAAACGATTTCACGGAAGACCTGGTAGAGTATTATTATTATATTATTATCAATATATTATTATGATTATTATTTTCATTATTATAATTATTATTACAGATTTTCTTGAAAATAATGGCTATTTCAGCCGCGTTTATTTTGTATAATATATTCAATTTGATATGAATCCCCCATTTGGCGTTTTAATAGCCAACTTGAGTACAGAAGAAAAGACAGTAATAAGAAGAAGAGAGAAACTTCTATACAAAATAAACGCGGCTGAAATAGCCATTATTTTCAATAAAACCTGTATTAATGAAGGTCGTCTTCTAGAATATTATTATTATTATTATTATTAATTATTATTTTTTTTTTTTTTTTTTTTTTTTTTGCTCTATCACAGTCCTCCAATTCGACTGGGTGGTATTTATAGTGTGGGGTTCCGGTTGCATCCTGCTCCTTAGGAGTCCATCATCATTATTATTATTATTATTATTATTATTATTATTTTTTTTTTTTTGCTCTATCACAGTCCTCCAATTCGACTGGGTGGTATTTATAGTGTGGGGTTCCGGGTTGCATCCTGCCTCCTTAGGAGTCCATCACTCTTCTTACTATGTGTGCCGTTTCAAGGATCACACTCTTCTGCATGAGTCCTGGAGCTACTTCAGCCTCTAGTTTTTCTAGATTCCTTTTCAGGGATCTTGGGATCGTGCCTAGTGCTCCTATGATTATGGGTACGATTTTCACTGGCATATCCCATATCCTTTCTTATTTCTATTTTCAGATCTTGATACTTATCCAATTTTTTGTTTTTTTTCCAATCTCTTTCTCTTCAACTCTGGTGTCCCATGGTATTGCGACATCAATAGTGATACTTTCTTGACCTTGTCAATCAACGTCACGTCTGGTCTGTTTTGCACGTATCACCCTATACGTTCTGATACCATAGTCCCAGAGGATCTTTGCATGATCGGTTTCTATCACTCCTTCAGGTTGGTGCTCGTACCACTTATTACTGCAAGGTAGCTGATGTTTCTTGCACACGGCTCCAGTGGAGGGCTTTTGCTACTGAATCATGCCTCTTTTTGTACTGGTTCTGTGCAAGTGCCGGGCATTCACTTGCTATGTGGTTTATGGTTTCACTTTTCGTATTGCACTTCCTACATATGGGAGAGATGTTATTTACGTCTATCGTACTTTGAACATATCTGGTTCTTAGGGCCTGATCTTGTGCCGCTGTTATCATTCCTTCAGTTTCCTTCTTTAGCTCTCCCCTCTGTAGCCATTGCCAATTGTCATCGCTGGCTAGTTCTTTAGTCAGTCTCATGTATTGTCCGTGCATTGGTTTGTTGTGCCAGTCCTCTGTTCTTTCTGTCTTTCTCCTGTCTCTGTATATTTCTGGGTCTTCGTCTGCTTCTATTAGTCCTTCTTCCCATGCACTCTTTAGCCACTCGTCTTCACTGGTTTTCAGATATTGCCCCAGTGCTCTGTTTTCGATGTTGACGCAGTCCTCTATACTTAGTAGTCCTCTCCCTCCTTCCTTTCGTGTTATGTATAGTCTGTCCGTATTTGCTCTTGGGTGTAGTGCTTTGTGTATTGTCATATGTTTCCTGGTTTTCTGATCTATGCTGCGGAGTTCTGCCTTCGTCCATTCCACTATTCCTGCGCTGTATCTGATTACTGGCACTGCCCATGTGTTTATGGCTTTTATCATATTTCCGGCGTTGAGTTTTGACTTGAGTATCGCCTTGAGTCTCTGCATATATTCTTTCCTGATCGTGTCCTTCATCTCTTGGTGTTTTATATTTCCTCCTTCCATTATTCCCAGGTATTTGTATCCTGTCTCATCTATGTGTTTGATGTTGCTCCCATCTGGTAGCTTTATCCCTTCAGTTCTCGTTACTTTGCCTTTTTGTATGTTGACTAAGGCGCATTTTTCTATTCCAAACTCCATCCTGATGTCCCCAGATACAATCCTTACAGTCTGGATTAGGGTATCTATTTCCTTGATGCTCTTACCATACAGCTTGATGTCGTCCATGAACATCAGATGGTTGATTCTGTTGCCTCTTTTCTTGAGTTGGTACCCGGCATCCATCTTCTGTAGTACTTTTGTCATGGGAATCATGGCTACTACGAAGAGTAGTGGGGACAGTGAGTCGCCCTGGAAGATCCCTCTCCTGATATTAACCTCTGCTAGTCTTATTCCAGAGCTTGTAAGTATTGTATTCCAGTTGCACATTGAATTTTTGAGGAAGCTGACGGTGTTTCCTTCTGCCCCATATATTTTCAGGCATTCTATTAGCCATGTGTGTGGTATCATGTCGAAGGCTTTCTTATAGTCTATCCATGCCATGCTTAGGTTGGTTTTCCTTCTCCTACTGTTCTTCATTACCATTTTGTCTATCAGGAGCTGGTCTTTTGTGCCCCTACACTTCCTTATTATTATTATTATTATTTTTATTATTATTATTATTACATAAGAATCTTCAAGGAACTTTAACTTATGAGCTAAACATTCGCAGAAAAAGAAAGTTTATATGCTACATAAAAAAGAAAAATATCTACAAAAATAAAAAAAATATGGTATACATAAGAAATAAGAGTTATCAAAATAACTTAGATTTTCTCGAGTTTTAGTTGGATTAACCATCAGACAAATGAAATATACGAAAATAGACGTAAAATAGTGCTTAGTCACACGAGATATGAAGCGTACGTGGACGGCCATGAGGATAGAACCAAGGTATATAGAATAAGGCTATATACCTTGGATAGAACATGGCCGTCCCCTAATTAAACGAACGGAGCCACGTCCAATGGTGACTCAAATCACTGAAGAAAAGTTCTGCTGTTGTGAATTTCTGAATAAAACAACATACGAGACAATACTGTAGCAATATTCAAGGCGATAGGAAAGCAGAAACCACAGAGAGAGAGAGAGAGAGAGAGAGAGAGAGAGAGAGAGAGAGAGAGAGAGAGAGAGAGAGAGGAAAACATTTGATCACTGCGCTGATGTAGATATTTTGGAATCTACATAACTTTTCCATGGGCAGTAGTTCAGCCCCTACAAAATTTCCATGAAGTTCATCAAGGTATTTTAGGGATATTTTATTGAAAAATAGGAAAAATTTAGATAGGTTGTTGAGAAAAGAAAAATTTAGAGATATCCTATAAGAGAAATTGTTGTTGAAAAAAAAGAAAATTTAGATACTGAAAAAAATAGATATTAAAAAAAGAAAAATTTAGAGCTATTGAAAAAAGATAAATTTAGAGATATCCTATTGAAAAAAGTTAGCTATTGAAAAAATTTAATATTGAAAAAAAGAAATATTGAGAGATCCTATTGAAAAAAAAGAAAAATTTAGAGATATCTTACATAAAATAAGAAAATTTAGAGCTATCGTATTAAAAATAAAAGATATCATATGGAAAAAACAAGAAAAATTTGGAGATATCCTGTTGAAAAAAATAAAAAAAATTAGATATCCTATTGTAAAAAATGAAAAAAATGGAGATATTCTATTACAAAATATAAAATTTAGAGAGAACCTACTGAAAAAAGAAAATTTTAGGGATATCCTATTGAGAAAATGAAAAATCGAGAGATATCCCTTTGAAAAGAAGAAAAATTTAGATATCCTATTATAAAAAAGAAAAATTGAGAGAGATCCTACTGAAAAAAGAGAGTAAAGTTTAGAGATATCTTATGGGAAAAAAATATCTTACTGAAAAATGGACAAATTTGGAGAAATCATTGAAGAAGAGAAAAATTTAGAGATTGAGAGTAAGAGAAAAATTTAGAGATATTCAGTAGAAATAAGAAAAAATGGGAAAAGAAAAGACAAAGAAAGAACCCAGAGAAATTTCATTCCCCCTGGTAGTGAGTGATTCCACTGACGAACGAAAGTGGATTATCCTTTTACTTTTTCCCCCTTTTATCTCAAGAGACTTAAGGGGGGGGGGGGATTGGCGAAATGGGAAAAAAGGGGGAAGAGGTGGGTGTTACTGGCTGGGGGGGAGGGGGTTTTGGCAGGTGGGGGGGAGGGGGGGAGGGGGGGGGGCGTTCCTCCCAGTCCCCCTAGCCCGGCACCTCCTTGGGGTTGCAGTATACTGCTATAAGAGATTGGTCGCCACCCGTCAAAGTCAGATCCAACTCAATTCGACTTAGAGTCACCCTCACTGGCTCCCAAGGAGATTTTTTTTCTTTGTGCTCTCTCCTCCTCCTCCTCCTCCTCCTCCTCCTCCTCCTCCTCCTCCTCCTCCTCCTCCAACCTCCTCTCCTCCTTCCTCCTTCTTCTCTTTGTCGCGAAGGAAAGGGTATAGACAGGTATGTAAGGAGGAGGAGGAGGGAGGTCCGTCCCACGACGGTGGGTTTGGGGGGGAGGGGTGTAGAAGAAGGGGGTGGGTGGGTGGGTTCAGGGGATCAAGGAGTTATCATATGGACGAGAGAGGTCTGATGTCAACTGAGATGTTAATGACCATATTGTTTTGAGTCGTTGCAGTGAAGTGACCTCACAAGAGAAGGTGTGAGTTGATTTTTATATTTTTTTTCTTTATCTAAAATTATTCTCAACTTTTTTCATGAAATGGTAGTAAAATCTCGTTTTTCACTGCCGTTTCCAATTAACAAATGTAAATGAAAAGGCGGCAGAACGGCTGTCATTTCTTTGCTATTATCATTGTGATTACCATAACTTTGTTTTTCACCAAGACTCGTCAACTTGTATATATTAAATACAAATTAATAGGTCTTCATGACCATACACATACACACACAGGTATATAGGATAGGCTAAAGCGTCATTGTAAGTCGTGAGTTCTCGTGCTGGGTGGTTCGAGCCCATGAGACGACGAACTTCTTGTCAAACGAAAAATTCCTCTTCGGTTTACATGCATATGAAAAATATATTATTTCCGAGGTAGAACGAATTGGATATTAAACGACACTTGTAGCTTAATGCTTGTATATAAATCACGGCGATTCGATAAAAATTCAGATATATATATATATATATATATATATATATATATATATATATATATATATATATGTGTGTGTATGTGTAATATATATATATTATATATATATATATATGTATATAATAAATTAAAATATATCTATATCTATATATGTATATATATATAATATATATATATATATATATATATATATATATATATATATATATATATATAATATATATATACATACATATAAAGGCGAATAGTGTCAGATCCTAAGCAGTTGCCCCTGATACCTTAAGCCGTTATTTATGTCAATTAGATAAAATTATCATAATATTTCTTACAAAAACCCAACACCAGACAAAAAAGATTCCCTATTCAAAATTGTCGAACTTCTGCGATGCAATATTTCTGAGCAGGTGTCGTAAGATCAGGGCCACCGGCGAGAAAAGGCTTTTATCTAATCATATTCTCTTACTAATATTTCAATCTCATTTGATAAACCACATCCGATACCTAATTCACTTCTAATAATAATTTTCCAACTGCAATACCAGAATCATACCCGATACCTAATTTAATTCACCTACTAATATTATTACCACAATTCCAAAATCAGATTCTATTGCTAATTTAATTCACCTTCTAATATTACTACCGCAATTGTAAACTAAGACCCGATACCTAATTTAATTCTTCTACTAATATTACTACTACAATTCCAAAATCAGATTCAATAACTAATTTAATTCACCTACTAATATTACTACCACAATTTCAAAATCAGACCCGATACCTAATTTAATTCTTCTACTAATATTACTACCACAATACCAAAGAAAGACCCGATACCTAATTTAATTCTCCTAATATTACTACTACCATAATTCCAAAATCAGACCCGATACCTAATTCAATTCTAATACTAAAATTCCTACCACAATACCAATGTAAGACCCGATGCATAATTTAACTCACCTACTAAGATTACTAACACAATTCCAAAATCACACCCGATGCATAATTTAATTTACCTACTAATATTACAACCGCAATGCCTAAATCAAATTCAATAACTAATTTAATTCTCCTACTAATATTCCTACCACAATATCTCAATCAAATCCTACTGACACAGCTTTACGTAAATTCTCGCTACGGCTGCATGCAATGACTCCTGCCATTTCAAAAATCAAAAATGGCCGAGATCGTTCCACGTAGATCGCATCGGATATTCCGAAAACTCTACTTCAGCTAAGGATATTTCTCAGAATTTCAAGTTAATATGATTTCGTCAAAAGGTAGATCCATCAAGAGCTGCGATCTCAAACATTAAACGGAATATCAAAGTTGTGACATTTTACGATATTTATTTTCTTTCGTGTTCAGATTTAAAAAAAAAAAAACAATCTGACTGCATTTGAAGTAAGAAAATATACCCCGCCGGTAGCTATTGTCCATTAGGCTTGAAATTAAGTTGCTTTTGTTACCATTTGGCTGTGTCGATATTTATTATTATTATTGATCTTCTTCCCTTTACGTCATTTTTGTAGACACATGGCAGGTAAGGGGATTGGTGATTATTTCCCCAAATATATATTTAACCACGATGTATTGCTCAAGGTTACAGGTTAATAAAAAAAAAAAGAAAAAAAAACAAAAAAAAACTTTTAACATTTCCCCCTATCTACACAGGTCTCAGTAAATAAGAGAATCGGAGGTTTCTGGTCATTAGAATCTTTGAAAGTATGTGTGAGAACACTAAAAATCTAGGAAAAAATCAGCAACTTCTGGAGGGGGAGGTACTGTGACCACCTCAGTTTGCTAATAACTTTATACTCGCTTATTCCTCTAAAGGCTTATCATTCTTACAGCCGTCTCTATTATCTCTTATTAGGATTCTAATTATCTCTTATTAGGATTCTAAAAAAACTAATTATCTCTTATTAGGATTATAAAAAGAACCAGTCATTATAATCCTCGTCTTCAGAAGCTTTTAAGAGATCGCAGTGTGATTTCATTATGTAATCTGGATCTCCGGAACGGCTTAACGGATTTCGATGAAATTTGTCACGATTAGAGATCTTGGTGGGAAGCCTCTAAAGCCACAGTTACATCCCGGTCGGCTGAACATTTGAAGAGTTATAGTGGGCTACAGTGGTTTTTTTTGTGTACTCCTTGTTGCTGGTCTTTACTAACCGCCAACTACCCTGCGGTTTTTATTTGTGTTGAACAGGTGTATACAGAGGTGCGTATTCGTCAGAACAGGTGTCAATAAAATTATTGTCGTATTCGTCAGACAAGTATCACTGAAATTATTGTCGTATTCGTCAGAACAGGTGTCAATAAAATGATTGTCGTATTCGCAGAAACAGACGTTCACTGAAAGATTGTCGAATTGTAGAGAACAGGTGTCCAGAAACGATTGTCGTAAATTTGTCAAAAACAAGTTGTCACTGAAATTTGATTGTCGTATCGTTCAGAACGATGTCACTGAATGATTGCGTATTACGTCGGAACAGGTGTCACTGAAACGATTGTCGTATTCGTCAATACAAGTGTCACTGAAATGATTGTCGTATTCGTCAGAACAGATGTCACTGAATGATTGTCGTATTCGTCAGAACAGGTGTCACTGAAATTATTGTCATCATTATTCTTATGATGCTGTTTGTTGCAATCACGAAATGGACGAATTTTCTTAATATTTGTCAACAAATGCCTCTTAACTTTTTCTTCAGTACTCTCACTCCAGTAATCATGGAACCTGGACAGGAAATGTATGCAAAGACTGACCTCTCTAACTGGAAGACTGAAATATGAAAGATTCAAATCCCACAAGCAAAGCTTTGAGTCTGCCGGTCGGATTCCACGTTGACAAGAAGTAGTAAAAGTATCCAAAAGTCTTAGGAAATCAATAAGTCAAGAGATTTTTAAAAGCTAATGTTAAAGAATTTTATTATTATCATTATACTGTATCAAGAAGAACAAACCTTCATAAATTCCAAGCATAAATAGCTATTAACTTACAGAGCAAGTTTTCGTAGAGTAGAGAGACGCCCTGAATAACTAGTCAATTATAAATAAATAAATGAAGATATTGAAGATTATTCAGCTTAATTTCGTAATACATGAATGAACAGAGATGCCGCTTCTTTATGTCTTAATTCCGTTTTGGCAACATTTCTGATTGCAATTGTACCCTGAACCATCAAAACAATGGAAGATGTCATAAACTCAATCGTGAGACAATTCCGAACGAAAACTGTATCATTAGTCGCCTCTGGAGACCATTATGTCATACATCTGCATAACCAACGTTCCTGTATACAGGACGAATGCGCCACGGAAACACGAGAATCTACTAGAACCCATTAACCTACTATGTAGGAGTTGCATTCGCAAGCCGTTTAATTAGTCACTGCGTGTCCATTAGCCCACACATTAGCATAAATAAACCTGTTCTGTCCCCATCTATGCATCAAGAAAGCAGAAGGGAGGTTTGAGTATGTTCAAGCAAGAGCAATGCTATACCAGATCAGTAAACGAACTTTAATCAATGTCGGGATCATCATCATCATACGCACTAGCACAAATGCAGCAAGAAATCTACAGAAGGCTTTAAGAACACATAAACAAGCATGTTGTTATACTGACCCAGCAATAAAACTGTCACGTGGAGATAGTCTTTTTGTCATGTCTTTTGTTTCTGAGTGTTTTTTTTTTTCGCGGCCTGATATCGCGAAGATAAATGACCCCAAAGCAGCAGCAGCAGCAGCGGCAGCAGCAAGCATTTAAAAATGCAGACACCTTCGTGAGGTTCAGTCGTTTCCACTCACCAGGTAGAAGGGAGAGAGAGAAAATGTCATCTACTTTCCAATTCCCGGGCGTTAAAAATAACTTATTGCAATCGTAAACTGTGTAAGTAAACCAGAACGGCACTCTTGGGTCTGTTTGAGCAACAAATCCGTCAACTTCATTCATTTCGTATGCAAAGCCGAGGATGATGGAGGAGGAGGAGGAGGAGGAGGAGGAGGAGGAGGAGGAGGAGGAGGAGAGAGGGAGGAAGAGGGATGTCCAACTGAATCGCGTTGCCAAGTTACTTAATGGCGCTAATTATATCGGAAAGTTCCGAAACATTATCCAACTTGAGACGAAGTTGGGGGAGAGAACTCGAGTTTCGAGGTCAAGTCGACGTTCCGGATACTTAAGTAGGCTCAGTTTGGCGTCCTGGAATGACAGACAATGCCAGGGAACGGGAAAGAAGTTGCGCCTGGAAGTACCTTTCTTTCCTCTTCTGCTGTAACGACGAGGACAGGGGTTATTAGCAGGTCAGTCCCAGCAGGTGCACTTTGGATCTTGCTTATTGTTGACAGGTGAACGTGAGTCTTCGCTTTCTTTCTGTCATTAGCAAAATCGTCTCGATATTCGCTTCGTTTGTCTCGCCAACGGCGCCGTCTTGCAGATCTCGTCTTTTTTCATTTCTAATTCTACTGTTTATGGCTGCAAGCTAGAGGGACTTTATTTCTCTCTCTCTCTCTCTCTCTCTCTCACTCTCTCTCTCTCCTTCCCCTTCTCGTCTCTCTATCTCTCCACTCTCTCTCTCTCGCTGCCCAAAGACCTCTTTTACGACCAGGTGGAGACTGTTAGCCTGAAGAGATCACTCACTTGATGCCACGGGCCATGCTATGACGAAGTAACGCAATTACCCAAAAAGCATGTCTGCTGTTTTTTCTACCCTTTGTTTTTTAATAAATAATAAATTGTCTCTTTCTATTGAAGTTTTCCTTTTAAGGCTTGGGTGGGCGTGAGTGACAATAATTTTCTCCAGCGAAGGTTTGAAAGTGGGGGAGGGGGGGGGAGGGGGGGGGTGGGAAGCGGAAGAAAAGGAATTAGAATGGAGTTTTCCTGTCGCAAATGAAATACGCGAAGGAAATGATGCTAACTAACCCACCTCCAATTGATGCAGTACCAAAGCGATTTCATAACGTATCGAGACTTCGCTACCTAGCATCGGAAAAAGCACTGTCACCGAGGCAAGTAATTGACGCATTTCACACCTCCATGATCCAGGGTGGTCGCTTATTACCTGAGTCATGATCAAGGCAGTAAATACTTGGTATTTCCTCTCTCTCGCCTGATCACCCATGAGGGATTGGTCCCTTAAAAGTAGTTATCCTCTGCCTTGAGTAGCCTCGGTGCTAGGACACTAATCACAGAGAGAGAGAGAGAGAGAGAGAGAGAGAGAGAGAGAGAGAGAGAGAGAGAGGGGAAAATGTCACTTGATAACACAAGAGCTCGGATGACTTGAGCATGTTCATGTTACTGGATTTAACTTTGTTTACTTGTGTCACTGACAGCTGAGCATCATCACTAGAAACCCAACTTTTAGGACCTGCTCTGGAGGTCTACAAAGAACCACCACGGAACTGAAAGGAAAAGGTATATTTCATTTGTTATTCATTTCTAGTTCGAATCGGTTGGTTTCACAAATGGCTATTATTCTATGGAAGCTTCTTTTGCAGGGAAAAGGTCTATGGGTTTGTTTTGATGATTATGAAAAAGTGTACTTCATGCTGTAAACAATTATGACGATACTTGAGGTCGCGAAAGCAAGAGCCGACTATATTTCACATATTGAAATGGGGTCCGTGGTGAGAAAGACTAGCCCCGGGCTGGACGACAACAGTCTAAAAGTGGGATTTATTGTTCGTAGACTGTCGCTGCTACACGGAAAAATTACGCTTCTGTGTTATTCCCAACATATTTTCGAGTTACATACAGACATGACGTCGGACGTTCCACATATGGCTCAGCATACATCCAATTCTTCACTGAGAAAAATATTGGCTAATTCATGTAAGGTTTGAAGGCGAGAAGTTAGAAAACTCAGTCTTTAATATCTTATTGTAACGACCAAAACTAAGAGGTAAATAAAAAAGGCGTGCTAAAATCCACGGTCAAATAGGGTCGTATCACCAGCGAAAATCAAAATAAATGCGCTCTATTTTATTAGAAATAATTTTCCTGTGCTGTTTAACATGCACATTATTTTTTTACATTTTCATTCTAATTAATAAATCATAAATATCCTATCCTACAATTCTTGTATCTCTAACTCAACGCAAAACACCTTTATCAACCTTTTTAGGCTCTTCCATATGGCTTTCCTACCACCCCAACAAGAACAACAACAGCAAGAATAACAATGAGAACAAGAACAACAGCAATAAAGTAGTTTGTAGGCTTACTTCCCGAGTAAGCGAAAAAAAGGTATGCACACACAGACACCGCTTCCTTTGTTCGCTAAGAAGCCTTCTGGTCCTCTGCGTGACCTAGGATATTTACAGCGACTTCGACCTGACGTGACCTGAGACAGTAGCGTCACATTATGCATATAACCTGTGCTCAGGCTTAAGCCCTGCTCAGGTCGGAATTGGCGAGATCCCCCAATTACTTGCTCGTCACCGTCACTTTTTTTTCTGTTTTATTAGGGAGGGATAATGGCTCTTGAAAAAATCAATGGACAAGCTCAGAGGTATCATAAATGTAGTCACAAAGGTGTTTATTTAAGACAATCACGCTGAATAAAAAGATTTAGAACTCCTAAGGTTTCAGTGAATCACCTCAGGACACATTTCGCCAATACCCTCAAGTTTACGGGATGAAAAGGAGCGTAAGATTGAAAAATTAAAGAATAAAGCGTAAGATTGAAAAAAAAAAAACGTAAGATTGCAAAAAAAAAAAAAAAAAATAAAAAAAAAAAAAAAAAGCGAAGACGCAAAAAAAGGTGTAAGATTGCAAAAAATAAATAAAACGTAGGATTGCATAAAAAAGTAAATAAAACGTAGGATTGCAAAAAAAAGTAAATACAACGTAGGATTGCAAAAAAGCATAAGATTGCCAAAAAGCGTAAGATTGCAAAAAAGTGTTAGATTGCAAAAAAAGCGTAAGATTGCAAAAAAAACGTAAGGTTGCACAAAAAAGTAAGATTTCACAAAAAAGGTGTAAGACTGCAAAAACAGCGTAAGATTGCGCAAAAAAGTAAGATTTCACAAAGGTGTTAGACTGCAAAAAAAGCGTAAGATTGCAAAAAAACGTAAGTAGGACTGCAAAAAAGCGTAAGATTGCAAAAAAAAACGTAAATAAGCTTACACAAAAAAGCGTAAGATTGTAAAAAACCGTAAGACTGCAAAAAAAAAGGCGTAAGATTGCAAAATACCTAAGATTGCTGCAAAAAACCGTAAGACTGAAAAAAATGTGACCCCAGAAATAGTTTATGAAACGTATTCGAAAGCTTTTACATTTATGTATACTTGGGCGCCTACATGCATGTAAAAGCACGAGCGGTGTGCGTCATATTCACGTTCATGTGAGTATGGCAAACAGATGAAGGAGTCGACCAACATCATGGAAAATGTCCAATATTCTCAAGCCTTTGCAATAGATGGAGAGGAAAGAAAATAATGATAAAAGAAAAAAAACCGTGTTCATATCTGTATCACGCATATCTGTGTGTGTATTTATCAAGCCTGGCAGAATATATAAATATATTATAATATATATATATTATATTATATAATATATATATATATATATATATAATATAGTGTATATATGTATATATTACCATATATATATATTATATATATATATAGATATATATATGTGTGTATATGGTGTGTATATATATATGTATATATATATGTATGTATGTGTATATATGTATATATATATATATTATATATATATATATATATATATATTATATATATATATATATCATTGCGCGCGCGCGCGTTTCGTATAAACCCAAGCAAATTTTCAGAAAGTTATTACGAAAATCTTGTCAAAAAATTCCAGAAAAAGGATAAAAAAAAAATTATAATTCTAACGAAATCATATATCCCTGTGGATGTATTATTGAATTTCGTTCCATAATGCAAGCACAGCATGCATGAACACATTTAGGAAGGGAAGATTATTAGAGACTTTTCGTATTCATTCCTCCAGAAACCGTAGGAAGGAAGTACTCCTGCATGGCCGCCGGCCTTAACTGGCTTTCGAGTGGTCATTTGTCTGAAGCAAATGGAGGAAGTCTGTCATGATTCTCATCAGTTAAATTTCTCGACAACGGCTTCAGTTCGCCACGAGAATGACCGACTGATTTGTCCGGACAAAATGGTTCCCAAAGAATGATGGTTAAGGACTCCTGAAATCTATCTTTCCCTTCGCATATAATACCAGGAGGTAACATCAGTTTTCATATGAAGCTGTCTTCAGTACTCAAGACTCGTGAAATATATCTAAACCCTCGCATGTGATTTGATACCAGGAGGTAACATCAATTCAGAGCAAAACTAGTTCAGCATTCAAATGAAACTGCCTTCAGTATTCATTCTGATTTTCAGCGTCTTTCATGTGATTATAAAACCTATTCCAGTTACCGCTGCATGTTAAAAAGCTTTTCGCACGTATCCTATACGGATGTTAACGCTTTTTGAAAGACAACAATATTATTAATATAAATAATTAATAATTCGACATTTGGAAAGTAAGTTTAGTATTCTTCCTTCCAAGAACTTGTATTCGACTGCCTGATTGATTGACTTGACGTAACCTGGCGGCGCAACGATGATGTTCATTAACGTTGACCAAGAGTTCACAACAAAAGATAAAAGCGCCTTAGTGGCGTGATCGGTGTGGTCTTGACATGCCACCTCGGTGGCCGCGAGTTCGATTCTCGGACATTCCATTGAGGTGTTAGAGATGTGCATTTCTGGAGACAGAAGTTCACTCTCGACGTGGTTCCGAAGTCACGTAAAGATGGTCCCGTTGCTGAATAACCAGTGGTTCCATGCAACGTAAAAACACCATACAAACAAACAAATATACAACAAAAGAACAAGCTCGCTTATAAGTTCTAGTGGAGGTTCATTTTCATTTCAAGGAAGCATGGCTAAACACGAGTAGCAACTAGCTATTCAAGCGCAGCATATAATGTTCAGAGTTTTGGACAGTCGTGCGAACCTCGCTGAAGGAGGAATAAAAGTAAGCATACATTATCAATCTTATTTTTTTGTGAGGTTAGAGCGTCTCCACCTGTGGCAAATTAGAGTCAGGACTTGTGCAAATCGAGGTAGTTTAAATAAGATTACAAGTTTGCTGTAAAGAGGCAGTTAGGTAGAAACACTGAAAAGAATACAAGCATCAACACAACCGAAGGTCTTTTTAGCAGAATCCAAAAACGAATTCAGAAATGAAAGGCGGACGCAAACTTGAATTTGAATTACGAAGGAACTTATAAAGCCAAAGTTCATGAGCGAAGGAAAGGACGAATTGCAAATTATTGAGAAAAATATAGACGGGAATAATGCAAAGCAAAGCAATAAATGGTGAAAGATGATTTTTATGAAATTGCAAAGATGACCAAAATTTGAACGGATTAGCGTATTTCAAAATAGCAGCTTCTAGATGATCGTATAGGCATGAAGACAAAATGTAGTATGATATCAAACGCGAAGTTCATGAGTACTATCGATCAACTCAAATAAAAAGTGTATTGTAAAAAGACCGCTGGGAATTAATATACAAACACTGTTGTAAAATATTTTGGAAAAGAATGTAATTGGAAATAAAAAGTCAATTGGTTTTGAATTTCTGAGAAGATTGTATTTCTAAATGAAAAAGAGTCAATCTTGAAACTGGTCTTGAATTTCAGATTTGTGAATAAATCAAGTTTCTCGAAAAATTCCCCGTGATGAATTGTAACAGTAGATTTAACGTGACGACGGGTGAATATAACGACCGACTCTAGACCAACCAGAATCCCATACTGAATTTCATTTCATTTAAAATCGGATTCTGTAATGTTCAGAAGACGAATCCCATTCGGAATTTCAGTTCAACAACTGAAACGCGAATTCTAAGATTTAGTTGGTAGACACCAGGCGACGAAGAATGAATTTGGGATTCATGAACTATAAGGCAGCAGAAAATGAATCTCAATACAGCAGAACTCAGCGAATGGAAAGAGCAAAGATATGATTTGTAACGAGAGAGTCAAATGAATTATTCTGTGAAGATAGGGAAAATACGAATGAGATTACAACACAGCGGAAGAATAATGCAGAGTTGAATATTTACAGAAATGAGGAGGAGAGAATTCCATGGGTCGTAGGTTAATAATAATAATAATAATAATAATAATAATAATAATAATAATAATAATAATAATAATAATAATAATATCGTGAGTCTTGAAAAGGATAAACAAATCCATAGCTATGTATATTTACATAGGGAAACGAACACATTCCCAAAGTCTTTCTGTACAGATTTAGCTTTCAAAATATGTACATATACATCACTGTGGATTGTCTCTCCAATAATACTAATAATAATAATAATTAACAATAATAATTTGAGTTCGGTTCATGGCAATATGTAAATACAGATGGCAATCAACAGTTAGTACAAAATACAATAAGAAAAAAATGGTGGAACAGTAAAACTACTCACAACACTACTAAAATGAGTAATATTAGGATAATCATTGCACATGCGACATGCATAAATAGAATACAGTCTAGTCTAGTTGATCACCTTGAAGTGAATTCATAAGGAAATAAAAAAAAAAAATAAATCAAACGGTAAAAAAAACTTATGAAAAGAAAAATGAAAAGTGGAAATAAAATACTTTAAGAACACGATTTTTCAAAAGGATATTCAAGTAATGTTAATTATCAAACTCAAAAAAAAAAAAGAAGCAAGAATGAAATCAGAAGATAAATTTTAAAAAGTTAACAGCGAAATAAAAAGTGGAAATCAGATACTTTAAGAACTTGATTTCTCGAAGACGTATTGAAATGATGTTGATAATCAACCTAAAATTAACACAATAGTAGTTCAACGATGAATCGGAAGAAAATGAACTTTATCTAATCGTAAACATCAGAGGAATTTCAAATAAATCAACAGTAGATTGCAAAATATGTGAAAGTAAATTAAAAGTTTGAATTGATATACATAAAACTTAGAAATGAATATAATGGCCACTGAAAGATAAACGCTTTGATGAACCACGGATGGAGATCTGTTTGACACAAAGATGATTCCTTTGTAAATATTCACGAATGGGAATCTATTCCAGTCAGGGGTCGGTGACCTTGTTAGTTGCGACGTCAGTGTTACCCAGACTCTATCAGCCTATTGGAGAGGCTAAAAATCATCAGAAGGCGAAATATGCGACCGAGTTGTTGAGATGGATACCAAGACGAAAAACTCATGGCACGAAATGGAACCGAAATGGGAGGCTGGAATCGAAGATGAAGTTCAAGTGAGAGAAAGCGAGAGAAACGCTTTCTGAAGGGAATAAATGGGACACGAAAGATGAAATTAATTCAGTTTAAAAGCACAGTCTAAGGGGAGCATTATAGGAAGAAATATATGAAAAATATTAAATCATTAGACGAAACATAACAGGAAAATCACATATTGCAGGAAAACGAAGTGAATAAATGAGGCATGAAAAATAAAATGAATCCAGTTTAAGTGAAGCACAGCCTAAGGGGAGCATTATAGCAGGAAATATAAAAAAATAAATAATTCAAACGAAACACAATAGGAAAACAATGTACAATATAAAAAATAAAAAGCAATTTAAGAAAACCATAACCAGAAAGACACTTATTGCAGGAAATAACAGGTAAATGAAAGATGAATGCAATTCAATAAAAAAAAATTTACCAGAGCGATTATAGAAAAAGCAACTGTCTACAAGAATGATCTATTATGTGAATTTGGAGATATCAAGAGCCAAAGCTAGTAACAAGAGGAACCCAATGCCCTTCATGTTGCCCAGACCCAAAGTGTGGTTGGGGGTAAGGGTGGGTCCCAGAAGGAAGTGCTAACCGGGACAGGGTTCGGATTAAGCATGCATGACAGAGGCGTGACCCCATGTTCAGTGCGCATGGCAAGTGTTCAACCATGGATGGGGTACGGGCCGAGTGAATGATTTCGGGCACGTGGGCACCTGATACCCAAGGGACGGGGGACTGGCCGAGAAGGAAAAAGGGACAAGGAGAAAGGCAATGCATGATTTACCTTCACTGAAGGAGAACAGGAGCGAAGGGCAAGAAAAGGGATAAAAAAAAAGGGGGGAACGAATGAGGTGAAAAGATTGCATGACTCTACTTCTCTGTCATGTCATAGCAGAGATGTTCTTTTCCATCCTCTCTCTCTCTCTCCCCCCCTTTGCTTCTTTGTCTATCTGCCTGTCTCTTTCTGTCTCCCAGTCTCTCTCTCTCTTTCAGTCAATCTTTCTTTCTTTGAGGAGCCAATGAATTTCTGCATTCCAACATGGCGCTATTATTCGGTTAGTTCATTTTCATATCCATGAGCATCAAGATTTTATCATGTTCAATGCATGGCGTGTGAGTTGTCGTTCTACAATCTGGGTCCTTTTTATATATATATTTATAAGAGGTTAAAATAGTTCAGACAAACTATTCAGGGGAATGAAATATTGCTGACGTACGGCCATCTTAGTTGTTACACCAGGAATAACATCTGGATATTTTATCCAAATATCCAATATTTCATCCTTGAGATATTAATGAAACATTCGCGATGTGAGTGTGTAGACTGGAATATCATGTGTGACTCATACAAGGCGTGATTAGAACTCCAGCTTACTTGGGCCCGTACTAAAATCTATGATCAAATAGAGGGTTGTTTCACCAACGAAAATCAAAATAAATACGTTATATTTTATGAGGAATAATTGTTCTGTACTGTTTAACATGTACATTATTTTTTACGTTTTCATTCTAATAAACTAATTATTAAAATATCATATCCTAAAATTCCTGTATCTTTAATTCAACGCGAAACACCTTTTCCATAGACCTTTTCTACTCCCCAACAAGAACAACAAAAACAATAACAACAAAGTAATTTGTAGGTTTACTCCCAGACTATAAGCGAAAATGAGAGCCAATGACATACTAGAACTTAAGTACAACAAATAATTAACACACATAACAAAAAGACAACAAAGTAAAAGAAATAACAGACCTGCCTTTCTTGGTAACCTCCCGAGACCTATACCTACCCAGAATGGCACCGACATGAAGCATTTCACCTCCTTTCTCCTTCCTTCTCCTCCCCCTTCCTTTTTCTTCAGCTGAAGGAGCGAGCGCATAGCCGAGGACCCATCCATGACCACGATCATAATCTATATTTCAGCCACAAAGGAGAGGCGGGGCGCCCATGGCATTCATGCCGTTTTATTTATCTTTCGCCGCCGACAAGCATAACCGCATTCATGACTGCATTCCTGAAGGGTCTGCGAAAGCACTCATGCCACCCTGCTCCCCCCCCCCCCCCCAACCCCCACACAACCCCGGCTGTTCCCTGCCCCACCCTACCCGTCCGAGGGCCGACCGAATGCCCGGGCATCCATCCTCCATCCAGTACCCTAGTTGAGGCAGGCAGCTGCCGCATGCAAGCACACACAAGCAGACGAACGCACGCACTTGCATGCATACAAACAAAGCCAGGTATTTAGTCTCGTCTCATGGCTCTCTTGTATACTGAAAGGGGGGTATGGGGGTAGGAGAGTGGGGGTGGTTGTGTTGAAGAGGGTACGACATGAGGAGGAGGAGGAGGAGGAGGAGAAAGAGATGGAAGCTGCAAGATAGAAGAGGAAAGGAAGAAGACGGAAGCAGAGAAGGAAAACAACCGGTGAACGTCTTGCTTTCAGATTGCGTTCTCGAAGTCCTGTCGTAGCTGAGTACTATATATGTTTCATCTTTATATGACTCGTTGTTCCTCACGAATCCTCTTTTTCGTCCAATTAGCGTCAGTGTTGGGTCGCGTCGAGAGGGGGAAAATCTTCATAATTTGCAATAACGGAAAAATAACGTCTTCAGCCTTGATTTCTCGTGGAAGCTATTCGAACTCTCGTCAAGTTTTGGTATCATTTCGTTAAATTTCGTTACTTTGCTCATATAGTCATCGTCGTTGGTGCTCGATGTGTCACGAGTTGTAAAACATTAATAAGAAAATTGTTATCCTTCTCGATAATCGGAGAATCAACGGATGCTTTTTTTAAAATCAATTCTGGACTTTGCATTCGGGACCGGACCGGGAAACACGTAAAAGACATTATACGAATAACCAAGAAACATATTTGCAAACTAAACTAACGATATATGATGGTGCTTTTCATTATTATTGCACAGTTCGAAGACGGACGGAGATTTCATTTCTCTCTACAAAGATATCGGAGTGACACGAAAAGATATCTTTCTTTCGTCGAATCCCGCCCACCGATGTACTCCATCCAGCAAAGTAGGTGCTTAAGGTAATTAATTATCAGTCATTCTATCATTTTTCGTCACGTCTTAATCAGTTGCAAATTAAGTCGTGCTTAGTTCAAGAAATCACAGTAACTTGAGTCTCCACGAGGTAGCATGCTATTAGCTGTAAGTAGTTATTCTATCATGCCGAGAAAATTGCCAGGGTAATAGGATTGGATTAAACAAAAATGAACGTAAAACGGGACTGATGTCATTGTCAGAAATCTTAATGACACTTGCAACAAACTTTATCTTGATGGAATAGATATACTGGGTCATGATGGGTCCCGAATATCAACAGACCCGAAAAAAAAAGAATAAAAATAAAAGGAAGGCCTGAGTAGGTTCAACAAAATTTGTTTAAAATTTTGGCAATCTTGTCCAAACTTCAGTGAGTCTTGGCAAGGCCACAAATCCCAAAGAGTAAGAAGTAAGGAAGTATACCACGTCTGAAATAAACGGGAGGGAAGCTTTATTACACACGATTGCAATGATGATACTGGCCACGGCTTTGATAATAATGATAAATATACTAAGCAATGCAACCACAGTTACCAAATATCATGTAACTTTCTCATCATACAGCTGTTATATTACTTACTATTTCTATTTCACACTAAAATAAGACATTATTATTATTATTATTATTATTATTATTATTATTATTATTATTAGGAAGGGGGCCTACTCTGAGGGCTGTAGCATTGAATATTATAGCTGTTTCAACGGCATTTAATTTATACAGAATCTTCTCAATTCTTCTTATTGTCTCTTTCTCATCAGCATGTAGCTGGTATATCAGGTTTCCTAAGGACATATAAAGATTTCAGTTGTCTTAGCTTTATTTCGTATTTTGACCAAGCATTCATAGAACAAGCATGGACGGTCATTGACTTGCCAAGCATAACTTTCTCAGGACAAAATGCCTTTGCAGTATAAGAATTAAGAGAAAACAACGTATATCTGTCCATTTTGGTGCATCATTCATATTGCCCACCTCCCCTATAATAGCATGGTCGGAGACAACTCTAAAACAGTACCAACAACAACAACAACGTGATAATAAGGTAACAAAACAACATCATCAACAACAACTACAATATGATAAGAATCTTACGAAAAGAGGAAACCCTGGTAATGAGAAAGCTCCATTTTCAAGAAACAGTCGTAGACATTCCAACTTCCTAAGAGTTCTCGGTACCAGGTATGAATGAAAACAGCTTTATTTGTTTTAAGGGCCATTATCAAACAGATCAGAAAACTACGAGGAAAACCACGAAGTAGGAAAGAAGTGGGATGAATATTATGCCAGAAAAGCCTGGTTCTTTTTTTATCTCTCGGCCCCAATTACCTCGCAATTCGCGACAGGATTATTCTTCTTCTTCCAGGAATAACAAGATTTCATTGGCCCGCGCGAAGCCTTCATGGGGTTTCCAGCTTCGAACGAGAATTGAATTACCGCGATCGTCTATTAATCAAGCGAACAAAACGATCAGGCAGGGGAATGATAACTGAACACTAAGGAGTAAGTCGAATTAAGTCGCATCTAGTTGACAAGCGTTACAATTTTCCTTAACACTTATGACCTGCTTCGATTTATTTGTCGATTCGTTTAATATCCAAAAGGCAGTCTAACATCCCTCCCCCCACCTTCGAAGTGAAGCACAACTCTTTTTAAACTCGGCAGTATTTTTCTCGTTTCCTTCGGACCTGGGGCAAATACAAGCATAGGTCATGAGCGCTAATGACCTGGGTGTATGTACAGTGAATCACGGTCTACCAGCAAGTCTTTATACATTCTGGGAACTAAGTTCAGTAAATGATGTGGCTAAAATAAGCACAATTACTTCCGCTCCAGCTATTTGAGAGTCGGGATTATTCTGTTACGCGTAGCGTTGGAAGTCACGTTCGTTCTCACTACGAACATGATAACTATTTTCACGAATGCCTTGATGAACATGGGAGGGAGGACGATGAATCACAGCTGAAATTCCTATTGAAGCAGGGAAGAGGGGAAAGAATATGGTGACTGCACTCCATTTCTTTACCAGGTTGCATCGCGTGCGGTCTTTTTTGTCCAAGGCTTATTTTTATGCTGCATTTTCTTGCTAGTGTTTACAAATTTAGTCTTGTAATGATTCATCTCCTTGCTTTATAGTTCAACTCAAATTCGCATCAGGCTTTTCCTCTTGGAAGCTTTCTTGGTGATTCTATTCCTTGTTCCTGTCACAATTTTTGAATAATTCTGCATTTTTTTTCTTAGTTCCAGATGTCTTAAGATTCTGCTTTCGAAAACCACAAAAGTGTAGCGTTTTAAACTGGATTCTTTTAACATTTTGGTTTTTAAAAGGAGATTATCCAGAATACTTTCTGGCATAAATTCAAATGTCTACATTTTCCTTTTAACTGTTTAATCGGAAGTCACAATATTTACGGTCTCCGACACCGAGAAAATTCACTAAATCCACTAAATCCAAAGTGGCTGACATGTGCCATTTCAGCTACTCTGTTAATTGGGTATTTTTCTGTCTCGAGTCATCGCATTTTTTGCTTTCGTCATCTTCTGTAATGAAACGAGGTCTCTCTCTCTCTCTCTCTCTCTCTCTCTCTGTTAGACGCTTCTGATAAGTCATCGTTCTAATACTCGTTCATCCTGACTCTCTCTCTCTCTCTCTTCTCTCTCTCTCTCTCTCTCTCTCTGAAGAAAATGAGAGCATATAATCCAGAACTGAAGGTGTAAAAAGAATACGTTTTTGTTTCTACTTCTTTTTCTTCTTCCCCTTACAATCCCCTCTTCTCTTTGATGGAAGCAGGGAATAGGAGACGCAGGAAGAACTGAATAAAAAGAATGGTCTTCACCACCAAGGAAGAATGGGACGCCAACCAAATATTCTTACCTTGATCAGGCTCGGAGAAACAAGAAAATGTACAGGGTGGAAGGGAAAATGGTGGGTTGTAGGGGTCCTCTCCATTTCATTGCAATACTGAACCTCTAAACAACTCTCCATTTCTTTGCAATACTGAACCTATACAACTTTGAAGTAAAAGGAAAGCTACTATAAGGGCCAAGAATTATTGTGAAAGTCGTTGGATATTTCTGAAGGATGAATGGGTTAATTTAAACGCGCGCGCGCGCACACACACAAACCCAAAATATGGATCACTACCTTCAAGCCTCTCCAATGCCCACTCAGAATTCATCGTCGTAAGTTGGATATAAATAAATATTTCAGCTCATTTCATTGCAAAGACCAGGAGAACATATGTTTCGAAACCCAACAATCTAGAATAGAGAGAGAGAGAGAAGCCCTAGTAAAAACTTAAAGATTAAAAAATCCTTATAGTAGACAGAGTCTTCAAATGAAGATAGCTTTCGGGAATCTGTTCGGTTCCCCTTATCAATAAGGGGAACCGAACAGATTCTCGAAAGCTATCCTTGGAGTTTTAAATTTAAATATATGTACATTTACATAACTGTGGATTTGTTTCTCCAACGTAAAGATTATTACAAAAATTACTTGTAATTTACGATTCTGCTTTGAGAAACAGATATCATAGCTTTGAAAATGTCGAAGCCATTTCATTAGTGCTTAAACCTTTAATGATTTCTATCAATTCTGAATGACGCACGTTTAGGCCTCTTCCGATTCTAACGGTATTACATAGTGATACAGTTCCAATGTCTCATTAACTATTCGTCTCAGTTTGCTGGATGAGTTCATAGGTCTAAATCAAGGATCTTATATATACTTTTTAAAATCACCTGCCCACATTGACAGGCGGTTCCACCTTCTTATAAAAACAACGAACCACTATCGTCCGTTTCAAAGAAAGCAGCTGCGATTCAGGCAAAATTTTATCAGGAAACTGTTAGCTAAACAGGAAATTGTTGTTTTGTTAGTTTAATGAGTTTCTGTCTTTTACGAAAAAAAGCTAATGGTTCAGGATTCGGTTATTTGGCCGATTACAGAATCTTCTGTTCATGAGCATGGAATTTGGTTTAGAACATTTTGAATTGTTATTTTGTTAATTTACTAAGTTTCTGTCTTTTACTAAAAAAGTTATTGTTCAGGATTCGATTATTTGGGCATTACAGAATCTTCTGTTCGTGAGCAGGGAATTTGCTTTAAAACATTTTGAATTTCCTTCGACTATGAAGAAGTCAGAGTTTATACTCAAGCTACTCCGGAATTATAAGAGGGTCGCATGGACTGTGCCTTAGTATATAACATGAATCACGGCTTCTTATATAATGTAAACACAGGTCAGCCGATGCTAGCGTTTTTTATTTTTATTTTTTTATTTTTTATTATTATTATTATTTTTTAAAGAGCGCTTGATTTCTCAATGATGCACATGAGTATAACGTAAGAATTCTCTTAGCATTGACAGGATTAGTCATAAACGAGGACTGTTACTCAAATAGTTACCGACTTTTCGAAGACTAATTTTCAACTATAAAACCTAGACCTAATAATGTCAGTTGATATCTAGGAAGCTACGCTGAGTAGTCGACTTTATAATTACGACTTACTCTTGATATTCGCCGCGAATGCTTGTTCTGAGAGAGAGAGAGAGAGAGAGAGAGAGAGAGAGAGAGAGAGAGAGAGTACCCATCACCCTACGAAGACAATGGAAGAACGTTATTTCTAGACCGACAATTACTTCTCCCGTGAATTTTAAATGTCATAACAGTAAAAAAATAAAGATCTAGAAGGTAACATTTTATCGAGGTCATAAAAAAATTGAAATTGCAACATAAAAACGCAAAGCTGGAAAACAAAATGAAGGTTGAAGATATTTCTTAAGATCCAATGGGATGGAACGGGCAACCCGATACAAAATACATGAATAAAATCAAAGTGACTTGATAGTAAACAAGCGAAAAACTGCGATTTTTTATAATAAACCAAAGGGAATCAAGAGGACTTGACTTAAAATCCAAGGAAATCAAGAATAGTGAATTGAAAAAAAGCTTCGAAATCAAAACACGATACAGAACCCTTGAAATTCGAGAGGCCTTAATATCAAACTTATCAAAATCAAGAGCATGTGACATCAGGCTAAAAAAAAATCAAGAGGAATAGATATGAAGCTTGAAAAATTAAGGGTACTTGAATTCCAACACAGGAAAATCGAGACAGCGTTACATCAAACCTCGAAATCATGAGGAATTGGCATCGAATCAAAAGAATATTATGATAATAATTGTATGAAAACACATTCAATTGAAGAAGTCTTGATACCGTACCCATTAAACATCAAGAAGAATGCGATATAAAAAAAAAAACTTGATAATGAAAAGCAGTTGATCTACAGCCAGCGCAAATCGATGGGTCGTGACATAAAAAGCCATGAAAATAAAGAGAACATGAAATGAAACTCATGAAAATCAAGAGGCCTCACGAGAACATGCAGAGATGATCAAGAGAAAGATATGAAACCCATGAAAATCCGTGGGTCATTAAATGAAAATAAGAAGAATCAAGGCAAAATGAAATGAAAACCACGATAGTCATAAGGACCTGATATCAAAATCATTATTATAATCAGGAGAGCTTGCTATAGAAAGAAGAAAATCCGGGAACTTTAAATCAGGTTTGTCCTTTGACCCTTCATCTTACGATAAAGGTCAACCCCACTTGAAAAACCAGGGAAAAATTAAGTCGGGAAATAACACAGATACCAACTGCCTTATTTATTATAAAAAAAGGATATCAATACACTCAGCATAAATGGCCAATAAAATAAAAATATTCATAGGTGGTAGAAAAATACTATAGTATAAGAACGGCTTATAACGAGTTATCTATTTATCTTTTGAATTCGGCATCTGCGATGGTATTGATCTAACCTGTCAAAAAAATGAAGAATGACTTTTACTGAATCTTTATTAAAGAAAGGAGATTCTTTAAAAGTATTTATCAAGCCAATAAAAGTTATTTGGAACTTTTGCAAAGATATCTAATAAATCCAGAATAATGGATTACGAGTCTGCGAGAATATTTAGCAAATTGGGGAAAGAGAATCTGAAACCTGCAAAGATATTTAGCGAGGATGTGGAGCACGGAATTAAAACTCTGCACAGATCTTTGGCAAACCGCTGCTGATAAGAAATCGGGATTCAACAAGGGAATCAAGGAAAGGAAACTGGGAATCGGCTATGACATTTAGCGAATACGGAATAAGGAATGAAGAATTTGCAAAGATGTTCATCACACCTGAAATACAGAATTGGGACACTGCCAAGCCATTGACCTATTCTCAAAAATGGGCCAGTGAGTTTCTCAGACAAGTACGGTCGACTCTTTAGACTGGAAAAGAGATATCCGAGAGTGTGAGCTAAAAGAATGAAAAGAATATAAAGCGTATAGTAGAAAACAGCTTTCAAAAGAGTGATTGAAGCACACAGAGGAAAAAGCGTTTGCCTTACCTTGTTTTTGTAAATGACTGCGGGTGGTACCACGCGAAGATTGTTTTTTGAATATGCCAAATTTTCCTCCTAAATGTGTCCCAAATAATAACTGTACCCTGAGTTTTTACTAACAAAAAAATGGCAGTTTTGATTGTGACAGAGTGGGGAAGTACAAAGCTGCTTTACATTTTCGGCAAACTATGCATCAAGCAACGAACAATATCCTTTATCATCGCAAAGCTGACGAAGTCACGCACGTTTGTCGAGGAAATGGATGCCACATTAGCACGACCATGCACGACTCCAGCTTTGCAATGGAATTATCGACAAGATGCTGAAATATACCAGAACACGGACTTCAATCCAACTGTCCTAAATTAAGAGAGACGCTACGGTAGATAAGCGATAAGTTTTAAATATTGGTGAATGATTCATTATTAAAAAAATATTATTAAAAAACTTACTAAGGAAGAGGAGAGAACGGATTCTTACTTCACGTATATAAAGGCATCGCAAATATGAAGGTCGTCGATGGCGATAGTTAATGTTGAGATTAGGAAGAAGGAACTAATAACTAAAAGACGTTTTAGAAAAGAGCTGTTATCGGGACCAAATTAAAGAAACCTAAGAGGATGGAAATGACAATGAATTAAGATTGGACGCTCACCAGAAGTACCGAATGTGAATGTGACTTTAGAACTGGAGAGCAGGAGGATGGAAAAAGTGGATTACGTCTCTGGGAGCCCTTGAGTGATTAGCACTGAATTTTAAATCAAAATAAGGGTTTAGTCAAGAAGGAAAATCTGAAATGAGTCTTCGAAAATGTGGAGAGTAAAGAAAAAAAAACACTGAAATGAACATTCGAAAGTGTGGAAAAAAACTGAAATGAATACTTGAAGAAGTGGAGAAACAAAAATTGAAATTAATGTTAGAAAAAATAGAGAAAAATAAAACTGAAATGAATCTTCGGAAATGAGAGAGAGAGAGAGAGAGAGAGAGAGAGAGAGAGAGAGAGAGAGAGAGAGAGAGATGCTGAAATGACTTTGAAAATGTAGAAAAAAAAAATTATCATAATTTTCGAAAGTGTGAAAAAAACTGAAATGAATCTTTGAAAAATGTGGAAAATAAAAACAAATGAATCTTCGAAAATGTGGAGATCTTAGCAATGAAAGATTAATACCAAAGACCGAGGGTCGGGGGAGGGGGAGAAGGTAAGGGGGCGGTGAGGGTTTATTTCTGACTCCAGATATACTATGTTGATAGAATATGTGAAAAGAAACTCAGGATAAGTGCAGGCTAAGGATGAAACTTTCTTGTACGAATACAGGAGGGTCGTGCCCTTAAACAACTTGATGGTGAATAGTGTATGTCAGTAATGGAGGAAATATTAGTGGAGTCATACGACGCTAATAGTGTTGTGTTTATACATTCATGGTTTAGGAAAAAGCGTTTTCAAGGACAGACCGAAGGAGACGGAGGTTATGAGAACAGGCTGAAGTAGACAGAAATTATGACGACAGGCAGAGGTAGACAGCGGTTATGATGCCAAGAAATGGCCAGCTCTGGCTAAGAGAATAATGGCACCTAAACAGTCCATGAATATACGAAGAAAAAGTGATAAAAGACTCTGCAGAGGTAGAGAAAGATTATGAGGAAGAGTACGCAGTTTATGAAAACAAGAAACCCCATGGGGTGTTTTCCTACAGATGTTATATGGACATGTTGAGGTAGGCAAATACTTTAATGATGATGACCAGAAGAGGTAGACATAGCTAGATTATGAAAATAGATAGTATTTGAGAATAGGCATAGGAAGGCGAAGTGCAAGGTTACGAAGTTGGCCAGACTCAGGCCGAGACTGCGAGGTCGAAGTTAAGAGAATAAGGAAAAATATACATGGGTAATAACGATAGTGAACAGTAGACATATTTTATGAAGGTCAACAGGTTATGAGAAACTATAGCTTTAGGTTATGAGCATAAGTAGAACCAGGCAGACGTTCGAAGGACATGAAAATGTTTTAGTAATTATGACAAGGCAGACAAGCCATGAAGGGAGGAAGGTGTGAAAAAAAGACCATGACGTTGAAAGTTTTGCTTTAGAATGAAGAGGTCATGAATGTGTTTTTTTTTTATTTTTTTTTTTTTTTTTTTTTTTTTAAAGGTCGGGAAACCATATTGGAAGTGTATGTTATTAAACGAAACCTTGTTTATATACGGTTTGTATATACATATATATATTATGTATATGTATATAATTTATATTTAATTTTTCACAGGAATATATATATATATATAGTATAAATATATATTCATTATATATATATATATATATATATATATTTTCAGGAATATATATATATATATATATATATATAATAGATATATATAATATATATATATATAGATATATATATATATATATATATAATATATATATATGATGTTTATAACTTACCGTATCTGAAATCTCTGCATAAAAATGCATAAATGTGCATATGTATGAAGGTACTTTTTTTTGTCTGTGTCTAGAGAGAGAGAGAGAGAGAGAGAGAGAGAGAGAGAGAAGCAGCTTGTCATTCTTATGCATTTATGAAACGTTCAGCAGATGGAGAACACAAAGCGATTGCTCACGAAGAAGAAGAAGAAGAAGAAGAAGAAGAAGAAGAAGAATGAGAAGAAGATGAAGAAATTACCCGACAGCATCATGACAGCAAGAGGCTAGCTGGACTCGCCTAAGTATATATACGACAAGTTCTTCTTCCGAAGGTTCCCTTCGCCAAAGGCTACGAGTATCTGAAAGATGCTTTGGTCATCACAGTTATTCTTATCCACAAAGCATGACGGGACGTTACGTTCTAAGACAATGCAGGGCGAAGGTCGGAGTTCCCCCGGGTGAGAATCTATTGGAAAACGAGGAGACGAAAGGATGGAAGAGACGCATCTGCAATTTTTTTATTTTTTATTTTTATTTTTTTTTAATTTTTTTTTTAACGATGCTTTAGAACTTTCCTTCCTCAAGAGACACGGCATCCTTTCCCTCGGGGTGAAGCCCTATTTCCTGTTCCTGCTTTTAAAAATTTTAAAAAAAAATTTATTTTTATCTTTATATATTTTTTTATATTTAATTTTTCTGTATATGTTAATATTTTTTCTTTTTATATTTTTTCTGTTTATATTTATATATTTTTCAGTTTATATTTATTTTTATCTTTTCAATTATATTTTTTCTTTGTGTATCTAGATATTTTATTATTTTCATTTTTACACTCATATTCTTTTATATTTATATTTTCTCTGTTAATATTTTTCTGTTTATATTCTTATATTTTTTTGATATTTATTTTTTTCTTTCAATTTACATTTTTTCTTTTTGTATTTAGATATCTTATTATATTTCATCTTTATATTTTCGCGCTCTCGATATCAAATTGGACACTGCTCTACCAATCTCATTGGTCTTTCCATGATAGAAAAAATCTCTAATCTCCCTGTATTTCTTGTCTCATACAGTCACGGAGGACAACGCGACACGTATAGGTCTGTAGGAACAAGACCTACTATGGAAAATGAAAGGGCTCGAAGGAAGTAAGGAACTTCCACGCTTCTAGGAACAGGGAAGATTATAGAATTAAAATAAAAAAAAGACGCCCGTTTTAAGTGACATAAAAATTCAAAATATTATGTGACACTAACCTCTGGAAAATGTACAATTTAAAGTTTACAGAAATAAAAGAAATACATAAAAGGGATTGGGGGGAGGGGTATAAGGTGGGTATAAGTGTAAGGGTAGAACACCATTTAAAGCATCAGAAAAACTATCTCACTTTCTAGAGAAATATTTCTCTTGAACTAAATTGCCCATAAAGTTATCATTTATATATTCTCCATCCTTAGCCTCTGACAAGCTGATGTATTATATATTCTATAAACTTACTCGTCACGTTCTAGATTCATTCCATGCTGTATTAAACATTCTGGGGAAACTCCTCTCTTTAACTCAAAACATTCATTCGCCAAATAATTCTCCTGAACTAGAATGCTCATAGAGTTGTAATTTATATACTATTTTCAGGATGGCATTCAGAATAGACTCCATCCTTAGCCTCTGACAAGCTGATAGATTATATCCAACGACTACGTATTCTATAAACTTACTCGTCACGTTCTAAATTCATTCCATGCTGTATTATAACATTCTGGGGAAACTCCTCTGTTTTCCCTCAAAAAACTCATTCGCCATTTTCTCGGCACCGCTACCCTCGTCCTTCGTGATATTTGTCGAGTTATCTGTTCACCGAAATGGCAGTGATTTTGATCGCACCCTCGCATGAGACTTGCCGGAAACATCTACCCCTTTTTTTATTTCTCCTTCGTATTTTCATTTCCTCTATCTGCTTCTAGAGCTCTCTCGTCGACGCCTGGGGCTCGGATTATTTCAATTTCTGAAATGGGAGTTGCAGCATTACTGCAAATTAACCTCGCAGTTGTGCCTCGTTTCTCGACTACTCCACGTTGCTTTCTGATATTACGCACTGCATTTCCCACTGCATTTCCATTTCCGCAGATCCGCAGACTTTTTATTTTTAGAATGTCATTGTTGGGCTATACCACTTCCCGAGACTCCCTGTTGCTGCATTACATCTTCCAATTGTACGAGGTGTCGAGGTGAATACGAGGTGTAGAGCGTTTACATCCTCATTTTGTCAGGTGGTGCGTGAAATATCTGATGGTCTCAAAAGATACGTTCATGTCTCGTAACGTCTGATTTTCTAAAAAGTTTTCTGTAAAAGAACACGAATGAGATGGCTATGTCTTTCCTTCCGAACTTTTTCAGTCCGCCCCTCAGATCTTAAAAACTAATGAGGCTAGAGGGCTACAAATTGGTACGTTGATCATCCACCTTTCAATCATCACACATACCAAATTGCAGCCCTCTACCCACCTCGGTAGTTTTAACTTATTGATGGTTAAAGTTAGCAACAAAGGCCACCACCGGACCGTGGCTGAAATTTTCATACACCATTCTACGCTGTACAGAAAACTCGATTGCGCATTCTTCGGCGCAATTTTTCACTTGTTTCTTCATGGATCTGAATATCAGAGCTTCACATGTCTGAAATCAGACATTAGTTTCATGCGTCAGAAAATCAGATTTTGATTCCATGCGTCTGATAATCAAGCTTTGGTTCCATGCGTCTGAAAATCGGACTGATTACATGTGTCTGAAAATTTGACTGATTCCGTGCGTCTGAAAATCACTGATTCCATGCGTCTGAAATCAGACTTTTGATTCGTGCGTCTGAAAATCAGACCTTGATCCCATATGTCTGAAAATCAGACCTTGATCCCATAAGTCTGAAAATCAGACTTTCATTCCTTGTGTCTGAAAATCAGACTTTGATCCCATGTCTGAAAATCAGACTCTGATTCCATGCGTCTGAAATCAGACTTCGATTCCATGTGTCTGAAACGCAGTCTTAGTTTTTTCTTCTTTTTGCCATTATGATCTGGCTGACGTCACAACAGCCATGGTCATCGACGAAAACTATGCCTCTCTGACAGTTGAAAGGTGCATATTTTAATGTAAAGGCCGATGGGAGGGGTAAATAAAATGCCGTTATGTAGCGCAAGAAATTTCATTCACCTAAATGTAACAGGTTAAAGTTATATCTATGAATATTAAATTTATATGAACATCATAAATATTTGAGCCGATTTTCGCGTATATCACAACAGCCCCCACACATGTGGAGACGTGATAAATATCTGAATAACTAAATATCCCACGGCACTTAAATATCGCGGAAGCCTAATTCAAATATCATGTCTCCAGATATTAAACGGTTCATTTCCGTTTCGGGATATCTGGCAGGATATTCGAACG
>NC_087218.1:7736803-7739303 GCF_015104395.2 Macrobrachium nipponense
ATGTATGTATGTATGTATACTGACACATACATAATGTAAAAATCACACAAACGATTTTTAAACATATATTTTTAAGTTTTCCAAATTTTTGGGGGGTTCATATTTGCTTGTTTCCTGAGTAAATGCTTATAATGTAATTGCTTCACCTTATTTGCTTTTCTTCGATGATTATCGTAGTTATCTTTTACTTCAATAATTATTTTTCCGTACAATACTTATTGGACTTTTGAGCCTATAGCATTTTACTTTTCCAACAAAGGTTGCAGCTAGTATAATAATAATAATAATAATAATAATAATAATAATAATAATAATAATAATAATAATAATAATAATAATAATAATAATAATAATAATAATAATAATAATAATAATTTTTTCTGTACTGTTTAATATGCACATCATTCATTTTCTAAATTTTCATTCTAATAAAAAAGTCATAAAATATCCTATCCTGAAATTCCTGCATCTTTAACTCAACTCCAAACACCTTTTTCAGGCCTTTTCAGGCTCTTCCGTAGACCTTTCCTAACCCCCCAACATGAGCAACAACAGCAAGAGCAACAACAACAACAACAACAACAAAGTGGTTTATAAGCATATTCCACGAGTAAGCCATAAAAATAAAAATAAAATATTATTTATGATGTTTGCGAGACTGACATAATGAGGAAGTTCTATTTTTGTATTTCACTGATAAAGCCAGACCTTCCGAATCAAGATCAACATCTGGAAATCCATTTTACTTTGACGCTGGATCACATATTTGGAACGTTTCGTTATCCCTAAATTTTTTTGTAGGAAGGTTCACCTCCTGTATTTCCGTGATAGAGCCAAACTATCCAAAATCAAACTAAACACTGTCATTCCTACACTTTGGTTAACATAATTAGAAAGTTTAATCACGGCTGTTTTACTAATAAAGCAAGGCTTTCCAAATCAAGCTAAACTCTACTAATTGCTTTTGTATGGTTATGATAATTATAAATTTCCATTTCCTGTTACTTTGCTAATGATTGATAGAGAGCTTTTTGTTTCCACAGCAGTTGCACTACTCGATATGGGACCTACGAGGTCATTCAGCGCTGAAACGGAAATTGGCAGTAAGAAAGCTTGAAAGGCGTAACAGGAGGAAAACCTCAAAGCAGTTGCTCTATGAAACAACTGTTTGGAGAGGGTGTAACGTCATATAATAAGATAATATGAAAGGAGGTACAGTTAAAGGAATGAGAGAAGTTGCAGCTATGAGCCATGGAAGGGATAATGCAAAGACCCTTAAGTGATGCCTACAGTACACCACGTGAGGTGCGCTGACGGCGCTAACACCCTACGAGGGTAAGCGAGATAAAACATGAAATTCAATTTACTCTGGCTAAGTTAATCGGTAAAACTCATTACTGACATTTCGATGAGAAAACAAGGCAATCCAAATATAGATTATCGCACAATGCCTTTTACTCTGGCTAAGATATTAAGAAAATCTCATTTATTGTATTTCGTTTGCAAAGCACAACTTTGTGTGTAAAGATAAGCAATGTAATTTATTTTAGCTCTGGCCGAGATGATCAGAATTTTCAATTTGTCAAGATATTAAAAAAAAAATTATTTCCATGTTTCGAGGATAAGCAACTCCCAAATGAAGATAGCTAGCTGTGGAATTCCTTTCAGGAAGTTCAGGATATTTAGAAAAGGTCATCTTTCGTATTATATCTAACAAAGCAAGACTGACCAAAGTATAGTAACCTTATAATTCCTTATACTCAAAGAAAAACAATGACGAACTTTTTTCAAATATTTTATTGATATAGCATGATTTATAAAATAACCATAAAACCTTTCGATTTCTTTCGTTCTAGGGAGTTTGATTCAGCTGTCAACAACAGTGTCATCAATGTTAAGATGGTAAGAGAACTTATTAAAGATTATTTAAAAAAATTAAATTTACCAACTGAATAGTTTTTGATTTCCAGCAGAAAAAGTCAGCTTTAACTTAAAGTGTTTCTCAACTTTTCTTGGATTGTCTTGCTTATTTTTGCGAATACTTACTATTTTTAAATAAATAAATAAATAAATATAAATTAATAATAATAATAATAATAATAATAATAATAATAATAATAATAATAATAATAATATAATAATAATAATAATAATTGTCAACTGTACCACATCACTTTCACTGGGGTTCTCAAGCAGTTTCTTCTGCTACTTTCTATTATTGTTAGCAGTAATTAGTCGCTTGTATCTTGTAATTTATTCATTTTTTGTTATTTATGGAGACATCGGGAGCCATTCTCTGAAACCTTATGCCGTTTTAATTTTTTCTTATGGAGGAATCAACAGCTGGTCCTTCTGAATTTACGTTTTAAGATTTTTGCTGATATTTATTTTGCAAATCGGTTTTATTTTTGTGCTTATAAAGTCCAGATATCAGAAAACCATTTCATACTTTTAGTAGACACATATCAGAAGCCATTCACTATATATCTATCTTTTTATT
>NC_087218.1:7744303-7756803 GCF_015104395.2 Macrobrachium nipponense
GGCTGAGTGCGCCAGGAAGCCAATAAAGGTTAAAAAAAAAAGCATAAAAACGTAGGAAAAAAAATGGCAGTATATTGGTTTAAGCGAAGTTATGACTCATCGCTGGCGACAAAAGTATGATGGGTCGTGTGGTACAAAAAGACTTTGGATTGAGAATGGCCTGGTTAAAGACGGAAGAATGTGACAGGAGGAGGAACAGAGAATGACTACTGAAGGTCGTAATTGATTCGTCCTCGTCTCGCGAAAGGAATAAATAATACATGATCGGAATCCTTACGGCCAAATGAAGAGATCAATGTGTAGGTCAATACGGGCATGTGGCCGACGATGATGAATGATGAATGCTATTTTGTAAGTGTACTAATTTACATTATTCATCGCCAGCAGATGCTGGTCAGCAGACGTAACGGCAGAGGAGATAATGGATTTCTTTTCGTATCTTCCAACACTCGTAATTAAATTGGTCGTTTTAATTAAAGTACTTATGCCGACTAATTACCCTTCTCCAACGACTCGACTAGGAATTTAGCAAGTGTAATTATTATCAGCAGCCAAGGGAGGTAATGCATACGCTTCATATACATATGGAAAATCTGGAGGGATTGTGTCTGCCTGCCTGCCTGCCTGTCTGTCTGTCTGTCCATCACTAGTGAACTGTTATTTTATCATTCATTTGGTTTAGCAGAAGTCAATGTAAGCCGGAAAAGGGAGAAATGAGAGTAAAAATATTGATATCTCTAGTTTTGAACTAATCCGAAAAGGACCAATCAGAGCGGCTTCCAACTTTTATCGTCGGCCAATCACAGAGCTTGCAGACTACTCTGGGGGACCAATTGAGTGCCGAGAATTCGGCATTATCAGTGTATACATAAAATTAATCATTTAGTTCGCAATTTCTATCAATGAAATTAGGAAAAAAAAGATCGGACTTTGTGCCTGAGGCCTTTTGAAAGAATTTATGCAAATTTCTTTTTTTTCATTATTATTATTATTTATTTTTTTGGCGTATTAAACGTCTGACTTTTAAATTGCGTGCGATCATATTTTGGCCTTATGAACAATATTTTAACTCGTCTGGAAAATCAAAGCTAAAAAATTCAGCGAAAGCCTTTGGGTTTCAGATGTCGGAATGACTATTTCGTGAAGAAAATAGGGCCCCTCTGACTTGTAATTTTATTTAAAAAGCGTATCAAGAAGCTATCTTTAAAACGAAAATATCTTTCAGGTTTTATGTCCATTACTTAATAATACATTTACCCGCAAAAACGTATAATTCAGATGCATTTAATTATATAATAAACGAATTTTTATCTGTCATGCTTTTAGCGATATAATAACAAATGAATTTTGACCTGTCATGCTTTTAGTGATATAACATGAGAATCTTTATCTGCCATGCTTTTAGTGATATAATAACAAATGAAGTTTTATCTGTCATGCTTTTAGTGATATAATAACAAATGAAATTTTATCTGTCATGCTTTTAGTGATATAATAACAAATTAAGTTTTATCTGTCATGCTTTTAGTGATATAATAACAAATTAATTTCAATTTGTCATGCTTTTAGTGATAAAACAAAAAAAAAAAAATTTTTCTTTGTCATGCTTTTAGTGATAAAACAACAAATGAATTTTGATCTGTTAGCAGAGTTTCGTTCCAAGAAGAAATGAAGAACATGACGTTTTTTCTTTGAAACGATCTATAAACCTGAAAAATTTTTCTTTGAAACGATCTATAACCCTGACATTTTTTTTTCTTTGAAACGATCTATAACCCTGACATTTTTTTCTTTGAAACGATCTGTAACCGTGACATTTTTTATTGAAACGATCTATAAAACCCTGACATTTTTTCTTTGAAACGGTCTATAAAACCCTGACATTTTTTCTTGAAACGATCTGTAACCCTGACTTTTTTTCTTGAAACCGATATATAACCTTGACATTTTCTTTGTTGAAACGATCTATAACCTAGGCATTTTTTATTAAAACGATCTATAACCCTGACATTTTCTTTGTTGAAACGATCTATGACCCTGGTAATTTTTTTTATTGAAACGATCCATAACCCTGGCATTTTTTATTGAAAAGATCTATAACCCTGACACTTTTTTAAACAATCTATAACCCTGACGTTTTTTCTTTGAAGCGATCTATAACCCCGACAATTTTTCTTAAAACGATCTACAACCCTGAAATTTTTTTTGAAACGATCTATAACCCTGACATTTTTTATTGAAACTATCTATAACTCTTGACAGTTTCAGGAAACACAACACAACAAACCAATCCATTATTCCAAAGGCAAATCGCCATTTCTTTTTAGACGGGCCACGAGAGAATATATTTGTGAATTTCTAGGTCCTTGTGCACGATGTTCATTTATTACTCGAAGCACAGCCACTTTTAACCGTGTAATTTCGTAATTAACAATTGCTCCCGATGTTTTTCTTTCGCATTAGACCTGGTAATCATCGCTATCATTAAGACTGTAAATCTTACTTGACAACACTGACGTAAAAATTGTTCCAAATAGGGAAACGATTTTTTTTTTATATTTTCATTGGGCTTCGCTTCAAAGCTTTCTTATAAGTGAACGAAATTTACTGTTGAATTACCTGACGGACGTGGCATCGGTAATGGGTAATATCCATCGTCAAACTTCACTTAGTTTCTTAATTATTGCTTTTAACCAACTTGACTGAAATAGTATTTTATTCGATCAAGTGTTCCCGACTTGCATTATTGAGTCAATTAAAAACGCTGCCAAACTAGGCCTAATTATTATCATTATTATTCTTATCATCATTTTTTTTTTTTATTTATTTTAATTATTTTTAACTTATTATTATTATTATTATTATTATTATTATTATTATTATTATTATTATTATTATTATTATTATTATTTTGGTGTGCAAAAGTAAAGAAAATGAAAAACTATCAAATCGAAAGTTTGATACAGGTTGACGTAAACAGAAAGCTACAAGAGAGCGTATACCTCCACCAACTGAAGAAGAATCTGCTGTTGTCTGGATATGTGTGGAATCTTACAGGTAGTAGTAGTACATATTATGTACGTCAGCAAAAAAAAAAAAAAAATACACAAATAATAAACAACCCACCTCTAACAGACAGTCAATCAAGAAAAAAATCTAACAAAATACGCCTAAAATTTTAAGATTAATAAATAAATGGGGATAGAATTTAGCCTTTATCTCTCCACACATTCGGATTACTTTTTCTTGACTGAGACAACTCTCGCACCTCGAAACATACTTCGACCTTCGATGGCTCACTGTGACATCTGATAGCATTGGAGGCGGCTAATGGGATTTGGTGGTGCATCCATCAGAAACCTGAACAGCTACAGCAGGTACCTTAGCTAACCCCAACCCAAAGCCTTGATCCCACCCCCACCCCATACCCTCCCCACAAAAAGACGAGAAAAAAATGAGAATGAAGTTTTTACATGATTATCATTATTCAGTAGATGAAACCTATTCATATGGAACAACTCCACCAAAGGGGCCACTGGCTTGAAATTCAAGCTTCCAAAGAATGTGGCGTTCATTAAGAAGAAGTAAGAGGACGTAAAGATAACTACAAAAAGAAGAGATACTACTTATTGGAAAAACAAAAAATAAATTAACAGATAGATAAATCGATAAAAATGTCTTGAAATGCAAGACGAATTGCTTTTTAGTAGTAATGAAAATCTGAAGGTTGAAAGAAAGTTGAGGGATTGCTTAAAATGGTAGGAGAGGATATAGTGAGGATTGGCGCATATCTTATATTCACGTTGCGGAAGATCATCTAAGGGGTTAAGGTGTATGGAAGTATGAGCAAAAGACAAAGAGGAAGGTACTGCTCTTGAACAGAAGACGGAAAAAATTAAGCCTCTTGTTTTTTTTTATCCACATTTTTTTTGTTTGGGAAATGAATAAAAGTGTACTTTCCGACTTTGTATTTTGAATTGCATGATGATTTACTGAAAACTATCAAGAACATAAGGGAAATGAGGCAATGTGAAATGAATTTAAGAACAAGATCTCTGAAGGAAATTATGATTTGCAGCTGGTCGGTGGCAAAATGGACAGATTCATAGACTTACGATGCTGTGAATAATATTTCTGCAAGTAACGTTGTTAAACCAATCAACATAAAAGTCAGATGTTCTGTATAACTGTTTTTCTTCATTGAAAGCGTTTTTATTGCTTAATGATAACTGTTTCTTGCAAGGGGTTCCCGTTATGTGAAGAAAATTTGTGGAAATAAAAGCAAAGCTAGTTGTTAGCTGTTGCAATATATAAAATTGTTCTGTACATGTACATTGCTTCATTTTTGTCTTTTTAAGTGAATTTTCCGCCAGTCATTTTTGATGTAGACAGCTGCGCATTAAAAGAATGAACGAAAAAATTTAGTTCCTGAATATAAATGCATTCAGAATGCGAATGTCCCATTGGATATTCAGTGGATATTAAGAACAGCGATACAAAACAATTTACTTAGGTAATAAGATTATGTAAAATGAGAGAGTTTATGAATAAATATACCATTCGTCATGTTGATTCCTCGAATCTTATAGTGACGCATTGTCACTTACACTGGATTGCTAATGTCTGTCCAGAGAATTTGCGCATTAAATTCTCAAACGAATACTTATGAATTCCGTAACGAAAATGTGAAAAAATGAGACATGGAAAAGACCATAATTAAGTCACTTTCAGCAGGTAAGAGGAATGCACGAACAACGTAAAAAATCATCCTATATTTCGTATTTCGTCAGAGCAACATAGTAATAATATATTTTCCTACATTCTGTACTTCGTCAGCAAATTTTTGAGATATCTTGCACAGACAGACAGACAAACAGACAGACAGACAGACACATAATTAAACCACCTTCAGCAGGTATGAGGAATGCACGAACAGCGTAATAATATATCTTCCTATATTTTGTATTTCATAAAAAGAACAACATAGTAATACTATATTTTCCTACATTCTGTACTTCGTCAGCAAATATTTGAGATATCTTGCAGACAGACAGACACACAAACAGACAAGACAGAAAGACAGACAGACGTGGGAGAACACATATCTCCCTCGCAGCGTCAACAGAAACACACACCCAAGTGAACGATGCGATTGGACAACTGTCAGCAAACGACTTGCAATAGAAAAAGAGACAATTTAATGGGAAATGTGAATGAATAACTTCTCATCCTCTGACGTGAAAATCGAATCATCATTATCATTTTCTCCCGTCTCCCTCCTCCTTCATTATCACAACGAAACAGGATGAACTTGGCGACGCAAGGTTGATGTCACTTGCTAAATTCACCTCTCCCTCTCTTAGGCATTTACCTGTCCACGTTTCACATGCGTGCGCTAGGGCTCGCACACACGCGTATCCATACGCACACACGCACACAATATATATATATATATATATATATATATATATATAATATATATATATATATATATATATATATATATATATACATAAATATATGACTGGTAAAAATGTTCTGTTACAACAGAATTCCACCTAATAAAAGGAGCCCATAAAAAGGCCAAAATATAGAAACTAAGTATACTATATTTCAAGAGCCTGTTGTGTCTCTCTCTCTTCAGGTAGGGACTGAAACCCCGAAGAGAGAGAGAGAGCAGTCTCTGAAATATGGTACATACTTACTTTCTCTATTTTGGCCTTTTTATTGGGCTCCTTTTATTAGATATATCGCAGGTAACCTTGGTTTTTTTTTAAAGCAACGACAAACCCGCCTCTAAGACAGAGGCAGGTCATATTATGTTTCAGGAAACACGTAGGAAGACGCAGAATTCCAAGTTTTGGGAGTGGATCGAGGTATGTTACTAACTTCTATACATTCGGTATCTTTGGATGTATTAGCATGGATGTGTAAGGACAATATGCGTATATAATTCCATAGGCAGACTTAATACTGAAATCATATGGACTATGTTTACTTACTCTTAATATCTTAATAACAATTTTAAACAGTTCCTCTGAAACCTTACACAAATTCAAGCCGAATGACATTAACCGCTTTTAAATTCTTTTTCAAAATAGCTGATGTCTAGCAATGACAGTAATGGAAATTTGGGGACATCCAGAGTTGGGGAGCACATAATCTTAAGGATAATGCTCTATCTAATCCTCTATGAAAAGAGCGAAGGATATTGGAAGGTGGGACATGTTGAAGGGAGGGGCGATTAAGAAGGGGAGGAGGAGGAAGGAGGAGGTAGGGGAGGAGGAGGAGGAGGAGAGAGAGATAAGACTTCTTTCGAGCAAATCCTTCATTTTAATCAGGGTCGGAATATAATTCACCTTTCTTGTAGCACAGACTTACTTTCTTCATGCGACCAAGATGGCGGCTGCTCTCTCCCTCCCACCCCCACCCCCATCAAAAAAGGGTTTCTTGCCATAACTGATTCAATATTGCCATCTTGTCATATATTCTAACCGAGTACGTGCACATATGACGAGTTAGTAATTGTTATCTGGAAAAATGCATTTTCAACCTTGATGTGTGAGGTTTTTTATTCACGTCTTGGAAAAATATGAGCTTCTTATTATAATAATAATAATAATAACTAATAATAATAATAATAATAATAATAATAATAATAATAATAATATGGCACCAGAAAAGACGGGGTGAACCGTGCCAGTAGACCAGACGTGACGCTGATTGACAAAATCAAGAAGAAAGTATCACTCATTGATGTCGCAATACCATGGAACACCAGAGTAAATGAGAAAGAAAGAGATAAAAATTGATAAATATCAAGACCTGAAAATAAGAAATAAGAAGGATATGGGATATACCAGCGGAAGTTGTACCCATCCTCATAGGAACACATGGGAACACTAGGAGGCACGATCCCAAGATCCCTGAAAAGGAACCTGGAAAAACTGGATGCCCAAGTAGCTCCAGGATTGAGAAAAGTGATGGATTCCTAAGGAGGCAGGATGCAACCCGGAACCCAACACTATAAAAACACCAGACGAATTGGATGAATGTGATATAGAGTAAAATTTAATTAATAATAATAATAATAATAATAATAATAATAATAAAATAATAATAATAATAATAATAATAATAATATTCTTTAATTCAGCTCAGGGCCATATACTAGGAATATGCAAAGTAGAGGCATTACAAGAGATACACATTACAATAGACATGAGGGGGATAGGTGGATGGAGTGGGGGTGGGGGTGGGGGTCGAAACCATGAGGTCGTGGAGTGGGAAAGAGGGGCGGGGGTTATGGGGGTGTGGGAGGGTGATCAAAGACGAACCAACTACTTCCCACCACGACCGATCATTATCCTAATACCCTGTGGGATATTAAGGGCCTGTATTAAATTCTAAGCTGCTCATCAAAAGACCCCATTTTATAATTGGGAGGAAATGCTTTTAGGCCTAAGCACCATTTCCAAAGTCTGACATTTAGCCTCCATTTTGTTGGCGTCGTGACCACAATGAATATTCCAGTATCTTTGTAATATACTTAAAATATACTTGCTCCAGTATCTTTGTAATATGCATAAAATACACTTGTTCCAGTATCTTTGTAATATACTTACAATATACTTGTTCCAGTATCTTTGTAGTATACCTAAAATATACTTGTTCCAGTATCATTGTAATATATTTAAAATATAACTTGTTCCAGTATCTTTGTAATATACTTAAAATATACTTGTTCCAGTATCTTTGTAATATACTTAAAATACACTTGTTCCAGTATCTTTGTAATATACTTACAATATACTTGTTCCAGTATCTTTGTAATATGCATAAAATACACTGGTGTCCAGTATCTTTGTAATATACTTACAATATACTTGTTCTAGTATCTTTGTATTATACTTAAAACATACTTATTCCCGTATCTTTGTAATAAACTTGCAATGTATACTTGTTCCAGTATCTTTGTAATATACTTAAAATATACTTGTTCCAGTGCCTTTGTAATATACTTAAAATGTACTTGAAGTATATTTATTTGCGTTACATAGCGACAGTCTTCTGGAATCGAGCAGCACATTTAGAGTCTGGCTGGCGTATTGAAATTTCCAGAAGAGCTATAAACACCTCAGGTAAAAAACTACAATTCTAAAATGGCAGTATTAAACCAAGTAGCAAGTAATGCAATCTCTACGCAATACCATAATGAGTTAAAAAATTTCTATAATTTCTGATTCCTCTCTTCGCTTATAACCATTCTGTTCTGATAGTTTTTTGAGAGTCAATGGTCGTTAGGTCATCTTCAATGATAATAATGAATAGTAATGGGAGAAAAAGGTCCATTATAAGTGATTTATTGTGCGTTTCTATTTTCGCCCTGATCGACACAAGACTTGTAAACAATTGGCACAGAACCACCAGGAAACTCTGAGGCTAAGAGCAGTATTGCACAAAATGCTATGTGGTAAAATGTGTAACTAACAAGAAGAATGAAAGAATCGCAGACTTCACTTGAACGGGTCATTTTCCTCTATCATCAACTGGAGCGTGACTGTTGGTAGATTTCTTTCTGAACAATTATAATAATGATCTATCTATCTGTCTATCTATCTATCCAGAATCATTAAGCCATTAAGGACAATATACGCACTTGCTATATTATTGTGGACCTGCGACCATTGTCATCTTTTTCGACACGGAAAACTGTGCCCACTCTTGTGCTGGTGTAACATAGATGAAGGGTGAAGGGTTAGACTCAGAGCACTCTACGGACAGACCTCTCCCTGTATCATCGGTAGCTCGATACTCCATCCAGTATACACAGTAATAGTTTTAAAGGAAAAAAAGCGATAGAAAACACCGAAACAAATAAAAAAAATCAAGCTTACAAATCAACACACGCACGAGAACATAAGATATGTATAGAAGTGGAGGTAATATCAGGGGCGGAATATCCACCAAGAAGATTAACATCCAGATTTTACCAACTGATGGTGCTGGCTGCCTGTGGGGATCACATGTGTGGGGGCTCCAGTGTGTGTGTGTGTGTGTGTGTGTGTGCTGTGTGTGTGTCCTGTGGGAGAGGGGGCTGTGGGAGTGGAAAAATGGGGGTAGGGTGGGCTGGGTTTGAACGGATGATGCAGAATATTGTTATTTCAACAGGAAAAATCTCCCGGGGGGAACCTTTTCATTTTCACACTGCTATCAAAGAGATAACTCCTGTCTGTCTGTCTGTGAGTCTGACTGGTTCTCTCTCTCTCTCTCTTCTGTACTGTCAACTTTCCCTTCCAATTTCACTGTCTGTTCCAGCATCGCTGTTCTTACATTCAAGAGATTAAATTTCTCTCTCTCTCTCTCAATGAGAACCTTCCACTTTCTTTGTCCGTGCGTTGCCATACTGAGTCCTATGCAATCCACATACATTCATCTGAATAATTATCATCTCGACTGTTACTTCTTGTAGATTTAACTAGCCTTATGCCAGCGCGGGTTCATGCTCCTGGAGCAGCCCGTGACGGAATCTATGCTTGGCAATGGCTATAGACGAAACAAATTAGCGCGTATAATAATAATAATAATAATAATAATAATAATAATAATAATAATAATAATAATAATAAAATAATAATAATAATAATAATATGTTTTATTAAAGTAATTGCTGCCTCAGCTGCATTAATTTCATATAGCTTCTACTCTATTTTAATAAAACATGTTTAAAACAGGGTTTACTTCCAGCATACAAATTAATAATTATAACAACATTAATACTATTATTTTTATTATGATAATACTAATAGTATTATTATTATTATTGAAAAAGAAACCCACAAAATCACTGTGTATAACGTGTTTACTTATAAGTAAAATAAAATGTAAATACTTACAAGTAAACACGTTATACACAAGTGATTTTGTGGGTTTCTTTTTCAATCTTCAGAAGAAAACTGAAAGAGGTTTTTGTTTGGTTCATTATTATTATTATTATTATTATTATTATTATTATTATTATTATTATTATTATATTATTATTATTATTATTGGAGGACTTAGATCTGAACGAACAAAAATGCCACACACGTGTAATTTGTACTGCCATACGGACGATAAATAAGAAATTAAGAGAAAAAAAATGTATAAAGATAAAATAAGACTCAATCGGTGCAAAGCAAGGCATACCAGTTGCGACAATGTTTAACAATGATATAAGTACCCTTTAGCTGGGCAGGCTTACGACAAATGTTGACGGTAATGCTGACAATATTTAAAGTGACTACATTAATGACTTTGATGGTGAAGGTAACGGAGTGAGAGAGATAGAATAATATCCGGGACCTGAACAGAAAAAGGAAATCAGAATAACTTCCTATTGGCGTTTACACCTAACTTTCCTATTATATAATTATTATATATATTATATATATAATAATATTATATATATATAATATATAGTAATATTAATAACTGTTATGTATATATAATAAATATAATATATACGGGAAGGTTGGGGCATCTTGAGCGCCGTAGATTTAATATAAATAGGATGGAGAAAATCCAGCGTAGCATCATACATTTATTTTCCAAATTTTCGAGACTTTGGGTCTCATCATCAGGGCTGTAAAATGTACAAAATATACAAATTAAAAATAGACTCAGTATTAATATCAATAAAAATGGAACAACATAAAAGTTAAATATAATAATTTTAAAAATGAACTGAAACAAAATTTTAAAAATTCAAAAGTGAAGAATGCTTAAGTTAGTACCTATCTCTATGGAGTTAAAAAACTGGGTGACGTTTTCTGGTTTGGAAAGGAGGACGTCAACTATGCTATAATATAACTGTGGAAGAAGTCTGACCATTTAATGAGGGCACAAGCTGTTTGATTGTTAACGACTCCAAAACAGAGAGATAATAGTCATTGGGCGCTTGGGTGACAATGCGAAAATCTCTATATGAAAATAATGTTTTACATTTATTACAATGTTCTCGTATGTTAGATAATTCTTTCTTTTTCAAAGTACATCTCGTACGGTGAATGACTCCGAGATGAGAATCGATTCTGACTTTGAGCAATCTTTTGGTGGCTCCCACGTATTTCCCGATTTTACATTTCGGGCAAGTAAAGCAATATACCACCAAATATCGCATCAAAGCCGGAAGTTTATCTTTGTGGGAGAACAAAGAACCCAGAGTTTTAGGATTTTTAGCCATCAACTTAAGATTCACAGCCGGGAAAGTTTTCTGAATGACTTTTTGTATTTGCACCTTAAATGCGTTGGACTGAATGAAAGGTATAGAGGCATATATTAATAATTTAGGCACGTTCGGTACAAGTTGACGTTGCTGAAATTTATCATTTAAAAAGTTATTAACATATTTAAAGAATAAGGCTGGAGGATACGAATTGTTTTTAAAGAACTGGAGTAAAAATTGAATTTCGCACTGGAAGTTATGCCAGCTGGAAGATAACATATAAGCACGGTGTAATAGCGTGGAAATACTATTTAATTTAAATGTTAGGGAACAACTGCTATAGAAGTTAGTACCTTGACCTGAGAACGTCGTTCTTCTAAAGACGCTCGTATTAAAACCATGTTCTGTCTAAAACATCTAATGTATGCCTCTATACCTTTCATTCAGTCCAACGAATTTAAGGTGCAAATACAAAAAGTCATTCAGAAAACTTTTTCGGCTGTGAACCTTAAGTTGGTAGCTAAAAATCCTAAAACTCTGGGTTCTTTGTTCTCCCACAAAGATAAACTTCCGGCTTTGATGCGATATTTGGTGGTATATTGCTTTACTTGCCCGAAATGTAAAATCGGGAAATACGTGGGAGCCACCAAAAGATTGCTCAAAGTCAGAATCGATTCTCATCTTGGAGGGTCAGTCACCATGCGGGATGTGCTTTGAAAACGAAAGAATTCTCTAACATACGAGAACATTGTAATAAATGTAAAACAATATTTTCATATAAGGATTTTCGCATTGTCACCCAAGCGCCCAATGACTATTCTCTCTGTTTTGGAGTCGTTAACAATCAAACAGCTTGTGCCCCCACAGTTCTATTTATAGCATAGTTGACGTCCTCCTTTCCAAACCAGAGAACGTCACTCACTAACTCCAAAGCATTCTTCACTTTTTAATTTTTTTTAAATTTTTTTAGTTCATTTTTTAAATTATTATATTTAACTTTTATGTTGTTCCATTTTTTATTGATATTGATACCGAGTCTTTTTTTAATTTGTATATTTTGTATATTTTACAGCCCTGATGATGAGACCCAAAGTCTCGAAAATTTGGAAAATAAATGTATGATGCTATGCTGGCTTTTCTCCATCCTATTTATATGATATATATATATTATATATAATATAATTATATTATATATATAAATATATATATATCCTAAATATAATTAAGCTTTTTCACTTAACAAAGGGGGTAGGTGGTTCCTAATACAAATCAAAGTATCAGTCACTGTCACATT
>NC_087218.1:7759303-7821803 GCF_015104395.2 Macrobrachium nipponense
AGCTTGTAAAGAGACAAGTGCGGGGAGAAATTGCCGAAAAGAAGACTGGAATAACACCTAAGCAGTTGCCCGGAGGGCTGACAGTCTGTTTCTTATTTTTGGAAGACAAGAGTATATTAAACATAACACCCAAATTTTGCACCTATGAAGGAGGTATCAGTTCCATGAGTTTGTTTGTTTGTATGGTGTTTTTACGTTGCATAGAACCAGTGGTTATTCAGCAACGGGACCTACGGTTTTACGTGACTTCCGAACCACGTCGAGAGTGAACTTCTATCACCAGAAATACACATCTCTGACCCCTCAATGGAATGCCCGAGAATTGAACTCGCGACCACCGAGGTGGCAGGCAAAGACCATACCAACCACGCCACTGAGGCGCTCTCAGTTCCTTGAGAAGCTAGGAATGACCAGGAGGCCTGGGAGCTAATCTCCTTATCAGGTGGGGACTGGAATCAAGCATCCAGCATTGGATAATTCTCTATTTCAGTTACATCAGATAACAACCTCTGTTTCTGAACGAAAATCCACTCGATCAGTTCAACCGAAAAGGAAACACTGAAAGACCCACAGAGATATATTTCAATAATGGTGCATATCTACTTTTGGATACTCTTTAACTGTACAAGTCAAACCAGCAATCAAGGCGACTGAAGGTGACCCACCGATATATTTCACTAACGGAGTATCTTGGTCATAGTTAAGAAAACGCAGTATATTTTTCCGCTGCGTCCAAGTTCCACTTGAACGGGGCAACTGAAGGCGACTAACCGATATACTTCATCAAAGCAACACATTCTATCGTCGTTTAAGACCAGGACCAACCTCATCAGGTCAGTCAGCCATCAAGAAGTTTAAAGGTGACCCATCGGCGTCCACTCTCCTACAACGGTGACCTATGCAGGCTCACTATCATCATGTAAACGACGTTAAAGTGTAAATAAGAAGTCAGAGCGTAAATTATCACGAATATTTACATTTGAAATAAAAGAATAATATCGACTGACGGCAAGGCACGAAGTCAGGTTTATACCATGACGGATTACTGCATACTGACACAAAACCTTCACAGGCATTCGATTGTTTCAGCAACTGACTACTTTCTTGGGGGCTAAAGTTACAACGGAATTGGTCTGAAGACACCAGGAAATAATTATTGTGTGCTATAAACGATTGGATGTCACCTAAAACCAAGGGATAACGATTTATGAGCCATTCACACACACCTGCAGTATCAAAAGATGGTGTTAATAAAAAAATATATATAAAAAAACGAAAAACCAAAACAGACCTGGAGTATCACAAGATGGTGTCAGAAAAAAACCCAAACCCAACTACCTCACAAAAAAATAGATTGGTATACGTACGTGACAAAAATCGAATAAAAAAGACTAGCGGAAGAGAACTAGCAAAGAAACAGCTCCCTTATATATATATACTATATATATATATATATATATATATATATATATATATATATATATATATCGCCAAGAAAAACGAGCTCTTTTTAGATAAATACCGCAAGGTTAGCAGGCCCAGATAACATTCACGAACATCATTTATGAATTCAGGGTCATCTTAATGAAGAAGAAGAAGAAGAAGAAGAAGAAGAAGAAGAAGAAGAAGAAGTAGGGAGATGAGAGAAGAGGGCTCACAAATTTCTGTTGCTTTGGCGGTCATATATGGTGAACTCAACAACCGTTTGCCAGATGTTCGAGAACTAAAAGAGGAAAAAAAAAACCCTAATTCTCTAACGCGATCTTGAGGGTATACTCCTGATGCTGCCATTAAAAAAAAAAAGGGACCTGTGGGTGTAAAATAGACGCCATGTTTCAAGTTAATTACTCTCCGAGGTAGGAGAGAGAGGGGAAAAAATACCGGAGCAGGTGATCCGCAGAGAGAGAGAGAGAGAGAGAGAGAGAGAGAGAGAGGAGAGAGAGAGAGAGGAGAGAAGAGAGGAGAGAGAGGTAAAACATACGATACTTTACAAGCTATCTCTAATGTCATTCTCCAATTCTATTTTTTTTATTCCATATTCGACAATCTGTTCAAGCGTCCGCTTCACTTCAATTTAATAACAAAAATAATAATAATAATAATAATAATAATAATAATAATAATAATAATAATAATAAATAATAATAATAATAATAAAAATAATATAATGGTCTTTAAGATCCTCAACAATTATATTATTGTGGACCTTAAAGACCATTCCTTGTGCCCTCGCAATTGAGATTTCTACCCAATAATAATAATAATAATAATAATAATAATAATAATAATAATAATAATAATAATAATAATAATAATAATAATAATAATAATCAAGGAATCCCTGTAACGAGGTTATAATATTAAGATTTAAGAACAACAGTAATGTTAAAAAATATCTGTCATTTTTAACCTTGTACATACACATTTTCAACACTACTGCTTTTAATTCTCAATAACAATAATATTAATAATAATATGTTATATTAAAAGTAATTGCTGCCTCAGCTGCATTAATTTTATATAGGTTCTTCTCTATTTTCCTAATTATTGTTTTCTCATTATTGCTTAAACTGGTAAGCAACGCACCGAATAGGTAATTATCAAAGTCGATTTTAATTCTATTAATAATAATATTTCCAAAACTTCTTGACGCGGATGAGAACGAATCCAACACTTTATTATCACAGTCTGTCGAGATCACTACTTGGATGGGTGAACATCACCGTAGTCTACAGGCAGTCGGCACATAAACTCCTGTGACCATCTGCGAAGGTTTGGGCTTGGGATTACCAACCTCACCCTAGAACTGAGTACAATAACCCTTGAAAATTGTTTAATTACCTGTTTGATACTTTTAGTATTACTTTAAATACTTGTTACGCTGATGATGAAGGAGGAATATTTACTTTAATAATTGTCAAGATGGTGGAGGAAAAAAAATTATATGGTGAATAACTTCTCCAGTGAATGATAGTCGTTAACAACCATTAATACATTAATATCTACAATATCTACAGAAAGCGTGAGGAAAGTGACATGAGAAAACAACAATAAACAGGAAAATCAAGAAAATAAGACACGGGAGAAACGAAGTATACCGTCTCTAATAGCCTGCAAGAGACAATACCATCAGTCAAAAAACAAGGCGTGATCTGGTCTCCAGCTTACACGGGATGCGTGTAAGAGTTCCCCTTCACGCATTAGTTGTAAACATTATATTCCTGACTTTAAACTTACACTAAAAGTGCTAAAAACTCTATGGTCAAATAGAGCCTTGTTTCACCAACAAAAATTAAAATAAATACGTTATATTTTATTAGAAATAAATGTTTGGTACTGTTTTAAAAGTACATTATTTATCTTTACATTTTCATTCTAACAATTCAATCATACCTATCCTATCATCAAATTCCTGTATCTTTAACTCAACGCGAAACAACCTTTTCCAGGGTTTTTTAGGCTCTTCCATAGACATTTCCTGGCCCAACCTCAAAAAGATCAACAACAACAACAACAACAAAGTAAGCGATAAAGTTAGCGATAAGGCTACAGAAATACCCCCCCCCCCCTCTCTCTCTCTCTCTCTCTCTCGTCTCCTCTCTCTCTCTCTCTCTCGCTCTTCTCTCATCTCTCTCTCTCTCTCTCTCTCTCTCTCTCTGAGAATTTTAACTGTTGACACTGAAAACATCCAATTTTCGAATGAGACCACTTCAACCTGGGCCAAGAGGATCACCCGAGTTCTTTCTAGGAATTTGTTGGAAGTTGATGCGGGATTTTAGGGAAAATATCATTCGCACCAAAGCTGCGTCGCATCCAAGAGATATTCTGATTTATTTAAAAGATTTATGATCATATTTGTAATGATTTTTTAACACGTTCCTTAAATATAGCGGCCTTAATTAACTAGAATAAAATAGGAGGGCAAATAATAATAATAATAATAATAATAATAATAATAATAATAATAATAATAATAATAATAAAATAAAATAATAATAATAATTCATATGAATACATTTATAAAATATAAAAAATATATATAAGTACTGATAGAAAAATAACATATCCCCTGGGTCTTGCGACCTGATAAAATCATCTATAATAATAATAATAATAATAATAATAATAATAATAATAATAATAATAATAATAATAATAATAATAATAAAGGGTATAGGCCACTAGCCAGACCATAGTAGATCATGGCTTATTCATTTATATATTAAACTTCCTTTCCAGATGCAGTATCATTCACAACTATAAATCTATTTACTGCCATCTGTTTCTAATTCTATGCACCTTCTATAAACAATGTCCCATATATCAATTTTTGACTTCCTTCTTTGTTCCCGTCTTCAAATGATTTTCCGACACTTATTACATTATTAGATGTAAACTTAAATTTTCCAAATACGTCTTGACAAGATGCTATAAAATGAACACCTATACAGATGAATATGCAAATGCATTGTAAATAAAGAATATTATAGAAATTTAAGGATTATTGTAATACCGTTATCAATAAAAAAAAATATTCCTGTGTCAGTTTTTGCCAACTGGTCAAGAAACAAGTTAGTCGCGACTCGACGGATTTTTCGTTAATTATTTCTTTATAATTCTTATTATTATACTTACATAGGTAATTATGCTCATCTATTATCAGGCGGGCATGATCGAACACTTCCTATGACCTGGGAATATTGTCAAGGAATAATCTAGCAGCCGTTTGATTATCTTTTTCGATTATTCTTTTTTCTGCTTCGGTGAATTTCTCGTGACCCTTTAAGCAAGTGACATTTATTTGCATTTGGCTTCTGTCAAAGCCCATTCCGTATTTTTTACTCCATTATTTACCCATCCCTTTTACCTTGACATGTAAATATTAAAATCGCTCGCTATCCAACAAGGCGTGATCTGACCTTCAGCTTACTCGAGGTGTGAGCTAAAATCTGCAGTCAAAAAGCACATTGTTTCACCAACGAAAATTCAAATAAATACATACGCTATATTTTATCAGAAATAATTGTTCTGTACTGCTTCATATTCACATTATTCTTTACATTTTCATTCTAATAAATAAATCATAAATATTCTATCCTAAAATTCCTGTATCTTTAACTCAACGCGAAACACCTTTTTTTTTCAGACCTTTTAGGGCTTTTTCACAGGGGTTTCCTACCAACCGCCTCCCCCCCCTCCCCACCAAGAACAACAGCAAGAACAAAATTGTTCGTAGGCTTACTCCCAGAGTAACCGAAAACAGGTCTATGGGAGAGACTCCCATCAGCTAAGGAATTTTGTCGAGGGAGAAGTCGGCTGCCAATTCTTTTTTTTTTTTTTTTTTTATTATTATTTTTTTTTTTTTTTACTTTACCCTTTTGGGTAATTAAGAAGACACGCTCTAGCACACAGGCATCCACCTCCTCCTGGCCCAGATAATTACCTCAGCAATCCCGTCAAGTGTTATAGGTAATGACCTTCATTTTTTTTCTTGATTCTTAGTTTTACTTTTTTTTTTAAATTCTGGGATATGGTCTACATTCTCGCAATAAATTGATTTAATCATACATATTTAAATAGTCATTAGCTCAGCGAGTAATTAGCCAAACAAGGTAGCATTAGCTGTTACACAACAATCCATCTTTTTTATAGATTGGGATAAGAGTGCGATGTCAGATTAAAATCGGATAAAGAGAGAGAGAGAGAGAGAGAGAGAGAGAGAGAGAGAGAGAGAGAGAAAGGAGCTAATTAAATGATGTCGCCAAAAAGAAAAAAAAAATACCGGTAATTGTGGGACTGAGGCCTTAAAGTGTTGAACACAGCTTACCTAAAAGATACGATCTTTTTCCTTAATTTTTAAGTCTTTTAAGTTTTTTTTAAGCGGATTAATTAATGGAGTCGAAGGGACGTTGTCCGGCAACGTCTGTGAATGCAAATTGAGAGGTGCACGGACACCAAACAAAAAAACCACACACACGCAACATATTCGTTTAAGATTCCACTTTAAGTTTATAAGCTAGCCTCTCTCTCTCTCTCTCTCTCGCTCTCTCGCGTCTCTCCTCTCCTCTCTCCTCGTCTCTCTCTCCTCTCTCATGTACTTACAAACAAACATACATACTACTACATACATACATATACATACTACTAACATACATACATACATACATACATACGTACATCCATACATACATACATACATACATACATACTATACATTAAAACACTCTGGTTTAAAGCTAATGACTATATTTCGGCGGACCAACTTCCCCCCATTATATAGTCCACCGAAATATAGTCCTGTTTTAGCAGATGAATTTATTTACATTTATGTATATAATATATATAAATATATATATAATATATATGTACAATGTACATAAATATATACATATACAGCATATATAAATCAGTCTGCCTATCTGTCTCAGCATCTTCGTATCCAGCATCTTTTGCATAACTCTGTCTGTCCATATTTTTTTCTGAAGGACCCGAACAAGTTCTAAAAGTCATTATTATTCTCAACACACGACCTAAAGAACTGGGCTTTTGTCTCCCCCCAAAAAAACTTGTTTCCAGGGTTTTACACGAAATACCAAGAATGACGAAGTACCGACGAGAGAGAGAGAGAGAGAGAGAGAGAGAGAGAGAGAGAGAGAGAGAGAGAGAGAGAGAGAATAAACAGCTCATTATAGCAGGCCACTGTTAAACGGTTAGCAGATTCCACTATTCTACAAATATTTTGCAAGACAGACATCTGCATATGTTCAGGACTGGCGCACAGTTGCTGTACCATTCTGGCCACAACCATTTCATATTACCGAATATTCAGATTTCCTCTTTTATATATATATAATATATACACACACACACACACACACACACACACATATATATAATATCTCTATATATCTATATATATCTATATATATCTATGTAGGTATGTATACTTGTGTTATACATACATACATAGATATGTATGTATGTACCTAGTTGTGAGAATCACTGTTTTTGTATTTTACTTTTTATATATTTTTATTTATTTGCATTTCATTTATTTTAAATTACTCATCAATTTTTATTTATCTATTTATTTATGCATTTCTTGATTTATATTTAATCTTTACTATATATTTCATTTATTTTTAACTATATTTTTTATTCATTTTAAATTTGGAATATGGTTTGACTATCATTTTTCTGTGATTTTGCCATATATATATATATATATATATAAATATATATATATATATATATATATATATATATATATATATATATATTAGATATATATATATATATTATATATATATAATATATATATATGGCAAAATCACAGAAAAATGATAGTCAAACCATATTCCAAAATTTAAAATGAATAAAAAATATAATTAAAAATAATGAAATATATAGTAAAGATTAAATATAAATCAAGAAATGCATAAATAAATAGATAAATAAAAATTGATGAGTAATTTAAAATAAATGAAATGCAAATAAATAAAAATATATAAAAAGTAAAATACAAAAACAGTGATTCTCACAAGTATCATCAATTTCACTGTAAGACCATCACTGATACAAAAACAATGATAACCAAATTCATCATATCGTATCTCTCGTCGTCTGAATTATCGTTCCCATCATCGCTCAGAGTACATCTACACAAACCCGATTTATAAAGTTGTAGAGATGATGAATATCATCATTTGCATAACGATCGTAATCTCTGCTTATCGTCCTAACCATCGCCTTGTTAGTGTCTCCAGAGACCTAGTTTATAAAGTTGTAAAGATGATTGTAGGGAGATGATATACATACCACCACTTGCCTAACGATCGTAATCTCTGCTTATCGTCCTAACCATCGCTTTGTTAGTGTCTCCCAAACCTGGTCCGAATCATGGGAAAATGAGACGGTTACAAATCTGACCGTCGCTTTTTTCGTAACTGCGGTCAGATGGATTTATTGTTCCAATCGTGACCTTGCGTCACCACGAACCCGATTTGATGAAGGGTGACTGTCACAGATATCGTAGCTATTGTCATCCTCATATCCATCATTGCTTTACTGGCACTGTTACGGTGAAATATTGCTCGTTCTTCCAGACGTCGTTCCAGTGACTGAGAGAAAAAGGAGGAGGAGGAGGAGGGAAATACTCCTGATTGGAAGAACGGCGACGACGACGACCAACAACAACGAGGATAAGGAGGAAGAGGAGGAAAAGGAGGAAGAGGAGGAGGAGGAGAGAGGAGGAAGGAAAGAGAGAGGAAGGAAGGAAGGGGGAGGAGGAGGAGGAGGAAAAGTAGGGGGAGAGTAAGAGGAGGAGGAGGAGAGAGGAGAGGAGAAGGAGAGGAGGAGGAGGAGGAGGAGGAGGAGGAGGAGGAGTAGGAGAGGTAGGAGTTGAGGGAAAAAGGAGGAGGAGGAGGGGAGGAGGAGGAGGAGGAGGGGAGGAGGAAGGAGGAAGAAGGGAGGAAGGAGAAAAGGGAAGGAGGAAAAGGAGGAAGGAGGAAGGGAAGGAGGAAGGAAGAAATACTCCTCATTCTTCCTTCTCCTCTTTCTCCTCCTCCTCTTCCTCTTCCTTCTCCTCTTTCTCCTCCTCTTTCTCCTCCTCCTCCTCCGGTGTGCCACAAGGTACGTTTTTAGCTGCATTACTGTTTGTTATTATGATTGCAGACATAGACAGTAATGTTAAGGACTCGGTAGCAAGTAGTTTCGCCGATGACACAAGAATAAGTAGAGAGATTACTTGTGATGAAGATAGGAACGCGCTACAAAGAGACCTTAACAAAGTATATGATTGAGCAGAGGTAAATAGGATGGTATTTAACTCTGATAAATTTGAATCAATAAATTATGGAGACAGAGAAGGAAAGCTATATGCATATAGGGGACCTAATAATGAGACAATCACAAATAAGGAAGCAGTTAAAGACCTTGGTGTGATGATGAATAGGAACATGTTATGCAATGATCAAATAGCAATTTTATTGGCAAAATGTAGAGCAAAAATGGGAATGTTGTTACGGCACTTCAAAATAAGAAAAGCTGAACACATGATTATGCTTTATAAAACATATGTTCGTAGTCCACTTGAATATTGCAATATGATATGGTACCCACACTATCAAAAGGATATTGCACAAATAGAGTGTACAAAGGTCCTTTACAGCTAGAATAGAAGAAGTTAAAGACCTTGACTTACTGGGAAACAGGACTACCAATCCTTAAAATTATAGTCTAGGAAAGGAGAAGAGAACGCTACATGATAATTCAGGCATGGAAACAGATAGAAGGAATTGCCGAAAACATCATTGAGCTAAAAATATCAGAAAGAGCAAGCAGAGGTAGATTAATAGTGGCCAAAACTATATCAGGAAAAATAAGGAAAGCACACAGGACATTAATCCACTAAGCACCAGCATCGATAAATGCACTGTCTATTCAATGCGTTGCCAGCTCATCTGAGGAATATATCAGGAGTGAGCGTAGATGTGTTTGAGAATAGGCTCGACAAATATCTAAGCTGCATCCCAGACCATCCAAGATTGGAGGATGCAAAATATGCCGGAAGATGTACTAGCAACTCTCTGGTAGACATTAGAGGTGCCTCACACTGAGGGACCTGGGGCAACCCGAACAAGATGTAAGGTCTGTAAGGTAAGGTAAGGTCTCCTCCTCCTCCTCCTCTTTCTCCTCCTCCTCTTCCTTCTCCTCTTTCTCCTCCTCCTCCTCTTCCTCCTTATCCTCGTTGTTGTTGTTGTTGTTGTTGTTGGTCGTCATCGTCGTCGTCGTCTTCCAATTACTTGGACTAGCTCGGTGACGTCTGGACGAATCAGGAGTATTTCCCTCCTCCTCCTCCTCCTCCTCCTCCTCCTCCTCCTCCTCCTTTTTCTCTCAGTCACTGGAACGACGTCTGGAAGAACGAGCAATATTTCACTGTAACAGCAATATTTCATCGAGTTCGTTCCAGTGATTGGAAGACGACGACCAACAATAACAACAACGAGGAGGAGGAGGAGGAGGAGGAGGGGAGGAGGAACGATAATAAGAAGATAAAATCATCTCGCAAAATATACCTCAAGGGCACCATCTGTAGATCGCTCGCTGACCCCTATAGCGTCCATCACGTACGAGGGAAAAAAAAAAAAAAAAAAAAGATAAATATAAAAAAATAAAATAAAAATACAAGATGAAAAGGAGAGAAGGACGAAACGAAAAGGACGGTTTAAGCGTTGCCCCCTTTTTTGTTCTTTATGGCATCGTTAGGCAGTAAAAACGGGGAATTTATAGCTCACGATAAAGGAGGTCTTATTAGTTTTTCACACTTATCGTCTAGAATTTACTCCCTTTATCATGCCGAGACATTGAATTTAATTAAAGCCAGCCTCTGCTATCTTAATCCCGAGGGAGAAGGATCTTTACAGTTTTTTATTTATTGCTTTTAAGTATTTTTTTTTTTTTAGGATGTATACTTTTTTCTTTCTCCTCTTTATCTGCATTCTTTACTTTACTTCTTACGAGAAGTGAATACGGGTTAGTGTATAAAATAATGCTGGCTTCGGTCTGTCAAACTTGCAATAAACTGCGTAGTTCTGAAGTGTGTGGACATGAAACTAAGGTTTTGTAAACACCAGGTGAATCGAATCGATTCAATTCATGATGAATCAACATGATTCATGATTCGTCTTGATTCGCCACGCTAATTTAAATATAAACTTTCACACCGAGCGAACCTGCATGATTTGAATTGACTCGATTCACTTGGTGTAAAAGGTTACAGTGAAATTAGTGCGGGCGAATCAAGACGAATCATGAATCGCGTAGATTCTTTATGAATTGAATCGACTCGATCCGCTTGGTGTAAAAGGTTACATTGAAATTAGTGCGGCGAATCAAGGCGAATCATGAATCACGTTGATTCTTCGTGAATTGAATCGACTCGATTCGGTTGGTGTAAATGTAGCCTAAGGCCGAAATCTCTACAAGCAAAATAGCCTCTCTGGATTATTCTCTCACTTTTCCTCTTTTCCTCCTCAAGTGAGAGAAAATTTCTCGATTTTTCCTCTTTTGTGATGAAGTACCCTTTTCGATTTCCTCTTCTCTTGTTATGAGCACTTTTTCTTTTTTAAGCCAATAGCCATTTTCTCACCTGTTCTTTAATGTCTCATTTTTCTTTCATTCGTGAGAGTGGGTATTTTCTCTTTCATTAGTCGCTTCTCTAGACAAAGCGAGGATTTTCTCCTCTTCTCCCAATCTGATCGAGTATTTCCTCCCAACCTCTCCTATTTTTCTCTCACCGGAGTTATCGACTTCGTTCTCATATCTTCCTTTATGCCATCGGAAGAAGCATATCACCTTTTGTCACTTTTTCACCTCCCGAGGATAATTTATTGATCGGAATCTCCAGCACTGATCTGGAAGCGATAAGGCATTTTTTTTGGCGTTCCCAAATGCCTTTCGTATCAATACGTAAACCTGTTTTTATTTTGCCCTTTTTTTTACCACCATCTAGTCGAGGCGGTCCTTAACAAGTCTTCTTTATCGGCGACACATCCCTCTATAGCTTCATTAATCTAGTTTTGTGGTTCCTCGTTGTGAATGGGTGCGGGAGAAAAAAACTCTCATTGGAACTGGTCATATATTTTTTTTTATTACTGACTTATGAATATGAAGTCTGAAATCCAGTTGGAACGAGATACTTAACTAATACATCAGTAGGTAATAATAATAATAATAATAATAATAATAATAATAATAATAATAATAATAATAATAATAATAATAATAATAATAATAATCCATGAAAAGGATTCTGGAAAAACTAGAGGCTGAAGTAGCTCTCCATGTATTTGTGTCTGTCTCATCCCTATGCCTGTCTGGAGTGACGTAGCTTTTTTTGTATCTATGTATTTCTGTCTGTCTGCCTGACTGGATGGACGTGCCTTTTTTGTATCTCTGTATTTCTTTTCTTTTGTCTGTCTGTCTGTCTTGTCTCTTCCCTATGCAATTCTCCCAAAAATTTACAATAAACAAAACAAAAGCGTCGCAGGTTTTCCTAGAGCCTCGATGTTAGGACAATCTTTTGTAGCCATTTTACTGTCTCTGGTGGAATACAGGAATGGAATATAGAGTTTAGGCCAAAAGGCCAAGCTTTGCGGCCTATGAGGTCATTCAGCCTTGGAAAGGATACCGAGAGTAGGTAGGTTTGAAAGGTATAACAGAAGGAAAACCTCGCTGTTACACTCTGAAACAATTGTCAGGAGAGGGTGGATAGCAAGACGGAAGAAAGATAATATGAATGGAGGTACAGTAAAAGGACCAGAAGGGGTTGCAGCTAAGGGCCGAGGGGACGCTGCAAAGAACCTTTAGTAATGCCTACAGTGCACCCCGTGATGTGCACTGACGGCACTTTCCCACTACGGGATAAAGGTGGTGGTTTTTACACCACTGAAAGTTTTCCTTAACTTAGCATTGGTAGCGCTGCCTTTGGTGACTTCGTTGTGATTTAATAATCTGAGGCGATACCTAATATTTAAGCTGTAGTCACAGAGAGGAAGAAGCTAGCAATGGAAAATACTGACATTCGTTACGTTTCTTTGGTTTTCGAGAATCCTTTAAATGTATTCGCATGTATGCATCAGGGCTATAAAATCAAACAAAATATTTTCCAAGCTTTCCATAAACTTTGAACTCTTTAGTTTGAATAATACGCGCAAAAAAAAGAGGTGAGTTAAATGTATCAAAAGCTACCTAGCAAGTTAAATGTATTAAGAATTATCGGAAATTATCTTCTCAAAGAGTGACTGGAAAGGTTTAAGAACTGAACCACTTTTTGACAGCTATTGCTGGAAAAAAAATAAATATCACTAACACTGCCATACCATATATAGTACCGTGGAAGCCAGTGGTCCGAAAACTGTGCAAGTGTCCTGCGTATAAAAAGTATTTTCAATTCAACTTTGAGCATTTCGTTGGTAATTGTTCCCACAATTTGGCACTCCTGAGCAGGAATTATCAGAACTGTCAGTAACTACAGTTACCAGCATTGGTACCCAGCTACAGACAATTTGGGACGTTTTGGAATGATAATAATGACTGCTCAAGTATACATGAAATTATCGACACAAATAGTTCGTCTTCGCCTAAGCATGTACACAGGAATCGTTGGTACTTGTCCAAAACATTGTCAGTTCTGCTTTTGTCCCGAAAATTGCTGATACTCCCGTAGATAAAAATAGTATGCATGATTTACATAAGAGTTGTAATTATTAATATATTATTATATAGTGTTCTCCGGAAACTGCTCGCAGCTCTTCAACAAATTACTATGGGATCCAGATGCAAGATCAATGTCGTGCAGTGGAAACCAATGTTTCCCAGGCTGTCTCATCTATAATTCTCAATGTAACTCATATGTGAGAGAGAGAGAGAGAGAGAGAGAGAGAGAGAGAGAGAGAGAGAGAGAATAATCAATTTTACAATCCTCCTTAACAGAATCAAGAGATAAAAAGAGTAAAGTGTTTCGGTAACTCCTTGAGTTATTTCACCTCAAAATAAATAAATAAATAAATAAAATAAAAAATAAATAAATATATAATAATAATAATAATAATAATAATAATAATAATAATAATAATAACAATAATAAAGAAATTGAAATCCTCCTTTTACCAATTCTTTGGTGACTGTAAGAAGCGAATTTTGATACCTGCCGGTATCGAGAAAGAAAGAAAGAAAAAAAAAACGACCTCGACTCCCGCGGATTCTCGAAAAATGAAGACAGATGACGAGAAACGAGAACGGGAAAGAAAAAGGGGGTTGAAAAATGGAGTCAATCAAGTCACAACCGGAGGTTCAGCCTTCAAGAAGCTGCCAGGGACTGCTTCCGGTGTGGCCCCCCTGCGGAGGACAGTCGGCACCTTTGAAGTGTCGGACTAGCGTCTTCCGTGCAGGAGGAGGCCAACCGGATGCCAAAAATTAGCTATTGCGGCCGAGGTTTTTTTTATTATTATTTTTTTTTTAACTTCTTTTTCCCCAACCGCAGCTTGCGGTGGCGTGTGAAGGTATTTTTCTGGAAGCGAAGTGCTTCCAGTATCAGTCTCTTTGACAGCGCGGTCCGTGACGCCTGGAAAAACTCTAAAAAAAAAAAATAAATAAATAATATAAAATGGCCAGCTGATTAAGCCCGTCCGCCGACACTTTAGGAAATGCCCTTTTAATGCCATTTATACAGAAAAGCCAGAAAAAAAAGTATATTTAGAAAAACGGGAACTATAAAACGAATTATCGGTGGATGAAGCCATCCGCAGACGCTATTATTTTTTTAAGAAAAAAAATACGTCAGATATGTCTCTATGGAGAAGAAACAGACGCTGAGGAAACACAGAGAGAGAGAGAGAGAGAGAGAGAGAGAGAGAGAGAAGAGATGAGAGAGAGACGATGAGAGAGTAAGAGAGTAGAGATAGAGAGAGTAGAGAGAGAGAGCGGAGAGAGAGAGAGGAGAGATCATTTAATAACTGATAAAAAGAAGGAATAAAAAAACAATACTACCTGTCGGCAATGAAAGTCATCGGCCCGATTGGCTTCTACTTTTCTAATATATACGTATAACAACTCACGATCCGACCTCCAGCTTACTCAGGGCGCGTGCTAAAATCTACAGTCAAATGGCGCGTTGTTTCACAAACGAAAATTCAAATAAATACACTATATTTTATTGTAAATTATTTTTCTGTGCTGCTCAACATGCACATTATTCAATTTTTCCGTTTTCATTCTAATAAATCAATCATAAATATCCTATCCTAAAATTCCTGTACCTCTAACTCAACGCGAAACACCTTTATCAGACCTTTTTAAGCTTTTCAATAGGGCTTTCCTACCGGTTGCCGTCACAACAACAACAACAAGAACAAGTAAGTAGTTTGTAGGCTTACTCCCCGAGTAAGCGAAAAAATACTGAAGCAGTAATAGTCTGCTAGGATTTGCCGATGGAGCCATCCTCAAACGAAATCCCAATGACCGTTTCCAGAACGGACGAAGGATATTACGAGGTAATTGTTCGTTGTATGAAATCTCTTTCGATCCTTAATCTTACTCAGAATGGAAAAATATAACTCTCTTGCGACAGACCCTTCAACAGATGTTTTATTTTCCCAGTCATCAGACACCGGAGTGTATATTTCATAAAAAAAAATAATAGGACGCTCTTGTTTAATCATCCTTTCTGTCATACTATTCTCTGTGCGTACGCTGTTTTGTCAAGACATTTTCAATTTTCATTACTAAAATAATTTGGCGTAAACTTCATACATCAAGATACAGTGTAAGAATCGATTGATAGCACGGAAATAATCTATTTAAAAACAGCTCCCAAAAGCTACGTGTGGCAGAGGCCATGTTGATTAGACAGCTGGAAACCATCAATGAATCTCTAACTGCAAAATTATATTTCACTCTCTTGCCGAGATTTAATTGATCGACTGGGAGTAGTTACCTGGCGTCATATCTCCCGTCGAGAAAAGGAGTTTGTCGAAATAACATCCAAGTCTGAAAAATTCATAATTCAGGACCATTATTTTCTTACTGTTTCTATAAACCTGTGACAAATAAAGTTTATACAGCATAAACTACGTATGGAAATTCAGCCATAATTGTGAGCCCTTTTTCGCCTGCACTATACAACGAGCAAAACAAACTTTTAGAAAACTGAAGACGAATGAAATCGAGGTCATCCAACGTGATGCTGCAAATGACGCGGACAAGAATTTTTGTAAAAGGACAGACTTGAGATCTAGCAGTAGTTATGTACGGCTCTTCTCTCACGAGTCGAGTACCATAACGGGTAGTTGACTGAGGAGGGTCGCAGGCAATTGGGAGAAGGACGTGAAGCTAGCGACCTCATTCTATCAGACTTGCTGGAATTTTCTGGGATTTTCGCGATTGTAAGGGAAATTAAGCATCTCTCTCCGAGGTTGAAGGATTTAGGTATTATATATATATATATATATATATATATATAATATAGATATATAGTATTTTTTTTTATATATATATATTATATATATATGTATAATATATATAATATATATATAATATTAATATATATTTATACGGTATATATATATATATATATATATATATATATATATATATATATATATATATATATATAACTATTATATATATATATATATCTTATGATATATAAATATTAATATCTATATATATATATATAAATACATCTTTGATATATATATATAATATATAAATTCTATATATATATATATAATATATATTAATTATATATATATCTTATACTACATATATATATATATACATAATCATGTATATATATATATATATATATATATTATATATAGATATGTATATATATATAATATATAATCTATATATATATATCTATTATATATATATATGTATATATAATATATATATATAAATTATTAAATATATATCCTTAAATCCACGGTAGAAAGGTAAGTGAAACAGGGACTTGGAACAAGTACTTTCGTAGTACATTCTATATTTTCAAATTCACACTGAATATAAAAGAAGCATATACTACGGAAGTATTTGTTCCACGCCTCTGCGTCAACTTACCTTTAACCGTGGAACTTAAGGATATTCTCAAGTACGTTTTCCATCGTGCTACATTGGATATATATACTATATATCTATATATATATATATATATATGATATATATATATATGTATATTTTATATTTATATTAATAGATGTACTTATATGATATATATATATATTTATCATTATATATATATAGATATATATATATATATATATATATATATAAATATAGCAATAAGAAAATAGCAAAATAAGAAAATAACAGTTCGTCAGACTGGAAATCGAGAGGGAGAGAGAAAATGTTCTGGAAATCCATTCCAGAGAGAGAGAAAATGTTCGACATTGTATCACCGAGTCAGTTCCAGGCTAAAGCAAACAGATCATTCGGAATTATCGCCGCTGATAATTCCTTGCTGAATTCTAGATAATGTTGACAGTGTACGACGACAAAATGATCCATTTCCTCTTTCTGCCTCTGACACACTCTCCCGCCTTCGCTGGGGACGATTAACGAATTAAATACTTGATAAAGAGGGGGAGACTTTTTATATGTATATATCTCAATACTCTCCATTTTTCTCATTCTTTCCTTAGCATTTTCCACCTAATGCCACATTTATCGTTCCAAGCACGCAAAACATTGCGCAAAGCTGGTACTCAAATGCACAAACTTGCTATATTTGCATGCTAAATGCGAGATTTATATTTCTGTGAACGGCAATTGGATTTCTGCTTCGCCAATTTTCAAGAATTTACGTTGTTTGCCGGTTACGTTCAGCTCGGGGTCAGCGTACGCAACGGAAAATGGTTTTCCAAATGGTAAAATGATTCGAGTCGATGTTAAGCATTCAGGTGCGTTAGGACGATGGTGTAACAGTCCGTAATATTATTTTCTTTTAGTGTAGAATGAAATGGTACGTTGAAGATTTGAAGATATCAACTTTACGAAAGCTTACGCAGCTCAAGGGGTCGAGACACGCCAGAGAGAGAGATCCCGCCTGAACGGACGAAACCTAATCTCCCATTCACCTCACAGAGTAAATTCTATTTGGCCTCATTAAAATGCACCGTGTTTTTTGGCCATTAGGCGAATTTACCTACAGAAAATAAAAAGAGCAATTATCGAATATAAAACAATAGCTTTATGGTGTCTAATTAGTGTATAGTTAGGGTAAGTAGCAATAGAAAGACAAAACTAATAATAACTTGTCACAACTACACCTCAGTCTTCGGTTTAACGACCCGGAGAGGCAATCGTAAAAAAAGGGCCTTCTCTCTCTCTCTCTCTCTCTCTCTCTCTCTCTCTCTCTCTCTCTCTCCCCTCGACTTAAAACTATTAAGCGAATTCCTTATGGTTACAAATGTCCATTATACTGGAAGGGCTCGGCTCACCCGAGGGGATTAGACGCTGCTCCCGTGGTGGGTCGGTTTGTGTGAAACTCCTTTAATATAATAATAATAATAATAATAATAATAATAATAATAATAATAATAATAATAATAATAATAATAATAGAAAACAACAAAAGGAAAATCCTTCCGTGCACAGAAATGACAAAAAATGGAGAAATATCAAAGGTTGCAAGAAATATAGAAAAAGCAATGAATAGGAGTTAAAATAAAGAACTGAATAATATTGTCGAATGTATCAAAGGCATTAAAAGTGAAAAAATGGCCAACATCACAGCTGAGGCAAAGAAATCGAACAGAATTAGATAAATAATTAGGGAATCGTAACAAATGACTAAACATAGCGAATAACGATCAAATGAGCGAAAAATAGAAAAAAAGTGTTATAATATTCTCGTCCTATATTGGTATTCAAAATAATGCAGCAAAAGCATTACCCCTGTGAAGAAAGTAAAAAAAAAAAAAAAATCAAATAAACTGTCATTCAATTATCATCTCGAAAACCTGCTTTCTGTGCTTTATGGAAGCGTTGGCTAACTGAGATACTTACGCACTATATCATATGACAAAATAGTCGCCTAGCGAAGGGCTGTGAACCCCTTGGTGGTGGAAATTGGCCCCGAAACGTTGGTTAAGCCTATTTCTCCGGAGGCGAACGGCATCTACTACTTACGCCGGGTCGTTTCATTCATCATGGATTGCTATTACGTGGTAATTTCTCCTATGGGTACTTCCAAGCGATTGGGATATATAAACACACTGTGTCCCTGTGAGTGGCAGGCGGCATTTAAAAGCAGTAACATAATCATTTTTAAGCTTCTCAATATACTACTTTCATCGACTTCGAGGGCTAAGATATAATATTACAACATAGGTATGTGGAGCAATATTTAAAAGTACATATAATAATAATAATAATAATAATAATAATAATAATAATACGGACAGACTATACATAACACGAAAGGAAGGAGGGAGAGGACTACTAAGTATAGAGGACTGCGTCAACATCGAGAACAGAGCACTGGGGCAATATCTGAAAACCAGTGAAGACGAGTGGCTAAAGAGTGCATGGGAAGAAGGACTAATAAAAGTAGACGAAGACCCAGAAAATATACAGAGACAGGAGAATGACAGACAGAACAGAGGCTGGCACAACAAACCAATGCACGGACAATACATGAGACAGACTAAAGAACTAGCCAGCGATGACACATGGCAATGGCTACAGAGGGGAGAGCTAAAGAAGGAAACTGAAGGAATGATAACAGCGGCACAAGATCAGGCCCTAAGAACCAGATATGTCAAAGAACGATAGACGGAAATAACATCTCTCCCATATGTAGGAAGTGCAATACGAAAAATGAAACCATAAACCACATAGCAAGCGAATGCCCGGCACTTGCACAGAACCAGTACAAAAAGAGGCATGATTCAGTGGCAAAAGCCCTCCACTGGAGCCTGTGCAAGAAACATCAGCTACCTTGCAGTAATAAGTGGTACGAGCACCAACCTGAGGGAGTGATAGAAAACGATCACGCAAAGACCCTCTGGGACTATGGTATCAGAACGGATAGGGTGATACGTGCAAACAGACCAGACGTGACGTTGATTGACAAAGTCAAGAAGAAAGTATCACTCATTGATGTCGCAATACCATGGGACACCAGAGTTGAAGAGAAAGAGAGGGAAAAAATGGATAAGTATCAAGATCTGAAAATAGAAATAAGAAGGATATGGGATATGCCAGTGGAAATCGTACCCATAATCATAGGAGCACTAGGCACGATCCCAAGATCCCTGAAAAGGAATCTAGAAAAAACTAGAAGGCTGAAGTAGCTCCAGGACTCATGCAGAAGAGTGTGATCCTAGAAACGGCACACATAGTAAGAAAAATGATGGACCCCTAAGGAGGCAGGATGCAACCCGGAACCCCACACTATAAATACCACCCAGTCGAATCGGAGGACTGTGATAGAGCCAAAAAAAAAAAAAAAAAAAAAAAAAAAAAAAAAAAAAAAAAAAAAAAAAAAAAAAAAAAAAATAATAATAATAATAATACCAGGTTCCATTACATTCAGAGGAAAGTAAGAAGGAGATTTAATAATAATAATAATAATAATAATAATAATAATAATAATAATAATAATAATAATAATTCGACCAAAAGCAATACCGGACGACTTATTCGAATAGCAATAATTACATGAGTATAACATGTAGTCGTAGCAGCAGCAGCGGTAGTAGTAGTAGTAGTGGTAGTAGCAGTAGAAGTTACAGCATAATAGTGACAGCAGTAATAGCAGATATATGCAAAATAATAATAATAATAAATAAAAAATAAAACGGACAAGAAGTGGAACAACCGGATCGCTTAACTGAGGGCGATTAAAAACGTTTGTGGTTTTTGATGAAGAGTGTCTGAAAACCAACTTTTTCGTACTTCTTCTTCGTCTTCTTCCTCTTCTTCTTCTGATTCGTTCTTCCCCTCGAGACAATGCAATAATGAATCATAATGAGCAGGTTGCAGGCCTCATCAAGGTGCTTCGTTAGGACGGGTCTCATTACCCTGTCTCGTACAGGTTTTGGGTACATGTTTATTACGCTGGTACCCGTAAATGTTGCTGGGCGTGGTTCAGATACCTGATGACCCAATCAAGAAGAAGAAGAAGCAGAACAAGAAGAAGAAGAAGAAGGAGATGGAGTAGCATGGAGAAGAAAGAGGAGGGTAGCAGGAGAGACTAATAAAAGAGTAAGAAGCGAAGGAGTTTGATTAAAAGGAATGGGAAAAAGGAGAGATGAGATGATAAAAGAAGTAAAAAAGATGGCGTAAGAGGAGAGTAACATGCATGGAAATGAAGATAGAGGAAAAGAAATAAGGAAGAGGGAGATGAATCAATAACAATGGGAAAGAGTATGGGAGAAGAATAAAGAAGATATAAGAATGAGGGAAATGAATTAATAACTTATGTGAAGAGTATGGGAGAAGAATAAAGAAGTAAGAAGTATAGGAAGAGAAGGAGAGGAACAAGAAGAAAACGAGGAATAGGAGGGGAAGAGGCTGAGTCGGGAGTCAGAAAAGAAGTAAGGAGAAAGAGAAGAGTAGAAAAAGGAGAAAAGCAGGAGGTTAAAGGACGTAGAAGAAGAAGAGGAGAAAGTGGGAGGAACATGTTAAAAACGAGCACACAACAAATGGAGTACTAAATGAAAAAGAAAATAGAGGGGGACAGAATAAGAGGAGATGGAGGAGGAAGAAAAAAAAGGGGGGCAAGGAAGATGGAGTCAAGAACGGTAGAAAGAACGATGGCGAAAGGTAGAAGGAGTGAAAAATGAAGAAATAGAACGATAAAGAAGCATTAGTAGTCACAAAGAGTTAGGAAGAGGTAAAAACGAGGTTAGAAAGAGGAGGAGCAACAGAATAACAATAAAAAGCGGTAACCAGAGGAGAAGAAGGAAGCAGAGCAAAGAACCATAAAAAGAGAAGGAGAGAGAGAGAGAGAGAGAGAAGAGAGAGAGAGGGGAGGAACAGTAACAGGAGTGGAGGAGGAAAGAAAGAACACTTGGATAAAAGGTGTAGGGAGGAAAGGGGGAAGTGAGGGAAGTACGAAGAAAAAGGTGGGGGGGTTTGGGGTTTCTAGAGGGGGCGGTCATCATCAAAGGGAGGGTGGGGGGGGCTGAAGGTGGGGGTAGGGGAGTGGGAGGGGGACGAGACCTGCCTATCCCTGCAGCCATTCAATAATCGGAGGTCAAGTTGCAAGCACATAATGAGAGCCGATTATAATCTAAACCGCTAATTAAGCAAACGGTCGCAACTGCTCTAGTGTCTCCTCGTATGCAACTGGAGCCATAATTCATAATTTTATTTCTCTTTTGAGCGGTAATTGATAAGCTTGCGGTCGTCAGCGTAGCAGCAGCGGTTTACATGCAGCGACGGGTCAATGCTTTTGTGTTGACCTCTCTCTCTCTCTCTCTCTCTCTCTTCTCTCTCTCTCTCTCTCTACACAGTCAATTTTCTCTTCTTTTTTCGCATCACAGGACACGTCATCCGTCGCAGGACGTGTGAGAGTGACGTAAATCCCCAGAAACTGACAGATGAGGGATCCTATGTGACTATCAGGATACCCACTGGGGAAGGAAGTAAGGAAGGAAGGGAATTGCTGTTTAATAATCCACATACTATGGCTTTGCAATCTTCAAACTCCACAGTAATCAGTTACAGCAATTTTCGAAGTCTCCAGCTACCATTCAAAATGTGTGACTTGTTAAGTCTTATTACAAAGGACTGCTGCACCAGATCCATTAATTTTGTATAGTCTTTTCTCTATTTTTCTTATCAAGGATTTCTCCGTATTGCTAAAACTGGCAAGCAACGTGCCAATCGTCAAATCCGGTAAAGTCATATTGAATTATTTTTATTACTGCTACTACTGCACGTTGTTCTCTCTCTCTCTCTCTCTCTCTCTCTCTCTCTCTCTCTCGACGCGTTATTTCGTCTGCCATATTTTTGTGTACTTAAAACATGTATGCACTCCGGCAGTCTTTTGGGAATATGCGGGAAGCATAAAGGGGAAAATCCTCATTGCATTAGAAAAATTCCTGCTTAACGAACAAATTGGTGAAAACAATGGTTCCCTCTGTGCAAAGCCTCTTTGAATGGATAATTCTGCTCGCTTCCAGAAACCAAACTGACGAATAAATACGAAAGCTAACAGAACGAAAAGTGCTTCGTCAAAGCCTTCCGTCGACCTCCCACGACTTCCCACTTCTTAGGAAAACGAAAATGAGAACGGAAATCGTTCGTAAGAGCCCTGCATTCATCTTCTGGGTTTACACTGATGAGGTGGCGAGTCAGAAACCGATGATTGTCCGAGTTACATCTTATTTCCTTTACCAATTCATCCACACGTCTACAAAAAAAGCAGGCTGAAACGTACACATGTCTGAGGGAGGTCAAAGGAAATTACCTATTTAATTTGGGTTAATCAAGGGTTCCCAAACTAGTTTCTGTGTACATTTTAAGGTGTGTGAGGCCTTCTGGGTGCACTCGACTTCCGATTTCAAATTTATTTTATAATTTTCAACACACATTAAATATATGCATATTTTCCCAGTATTTTATATGCATCGCAGGATTTATTAATTGCTTTAATTTATTGCTGCATATCTATGTAAATGATTATGAATAAATTCTTACTACTGATTGATTGATACGTTTTCTGGCGTTATCTTACTGTTTTTATGTACATTTAAAGAGTAGGGATGATAGAAGCAAACTAAAACGTTATTATTATTATTGTTATTATTATTATTATTATTATTATTATTATTATTATTATTATTATTATTATTATTATTATTGAAGACCATGGACTACTAGAATAGGCAGCTTCCTAAAGGAGAATATTCATATTTAAGTGAAAAAAAAAATTACAGAAAAACCAAATGATAAAATCAATATATTTGTTGTTTCTTGTTAGTGTTAAGTAATTATGACTCATCTGAATGCTTGTGTCAGTTTAATGAGAGAGAGAGAGAGAGAGAGAGAGAGAGAGAGAGAGAGAGAGAGAGAGAGAGAGAATCGCAAAAAGGTCAATATCATCATATATATCTGATAAGGAGAGAGAGAGAGAGAGAGAATAGGGTTGCGTTGCTAAGCAATAACGAGAGAGAGAGAGAGAGAGAGAGAGAGAGAGAGAGAGAGAGAGAGAGAGAGAGAGAGAGAGCAAAAGTTATAAGATACAAGTTACCATTATCATATCTGCCTGAGAGATAACCATAACTAATAAATAATAAATATTTAATATTCATCATCATCACCATTATCCTCATCTGATAAGTGGAGAGAGAGACTGTCTCCATAAAATTCATCTGGTCTGAAGGTAAAGGAGTGAGCAATATTTATGAAGAATTAGCTATGATGATCATATTCATCGGGGAGAGAGAGAGAGAGAGAGAGAGAGAGAGAGAGAGAGAGAGAGAGAGAGAGAGAGAGACGAACGCAAGCAGTCAATAGTGTGAATCGTGTTCTGCATAACTATCACTGAACGATCGTTAAAAATGACCGGACGCTTTTACGACCGTCTATCTATCAAGATCAAATGCATATTAATTTCTTTCTTTTTTTTTTTTTTTTTTTTTTTTTTTTTTTGTTTTTTTTTTTTTTTTTTTTTTTTTTTGGAGGACCATCCGTTACCGGATACGTTACGTCGGGTCCCAGACGGAAACGGCAGGCGGCCGTTCATTAAGCGACAACAGATGCACTTTTAGCATAATTATTACCTTAGTCACCTTCCAACCAGGGCCCGCCCTTCTCTCTCTCTTCTCTCTCTCTCTCTCTCTCTCTCTCTCTCTCTCTCTCTCTCTCTCTCATTTTGTTACGCTAGTTGACTCAGTTATAGGTCCATAACTCCATTTTTCCGATTTCACTCCATTCCCATCTCATCATTTCTTCTCCATATCTCCATTCCTTCTCTCTCTCTTTCTCCCTATCTCCTCTCTCTCTCTCTCTCTCTCTCTCTTCTCTCACGCACATTCGTTTCTAGTTCTAGTTTCCCTTGCTCTCTCTTTCTTGCTTTATTTTCGCTCTCCATTTCTCCCTTGATATATATATATATATATAATATATATATATATATATATATATATATATATATATATATATATATCAAATGTCCTAAACTGCATGTCGCTATCTACCTGAAATTTCAGACAGTTCACAAAATTCCTGTTTACCTATCTGTCTTTCACATACATACATACATGCATACATATATTTATATATATATATATATATATATATATATATATATATATATATATATATATATATATATATATATATATATAGATATAATATATATATAATATATATATATTATATATATTTATATACATACGCATAGTGGCTAGCTATTATAACTGCATTTGAACAATCAATTATGGCAATTATGGCGACGTCACTGGAATGATTTCACTTATTATGATTATTTTTATGAATTCTACTATGTCCACTGCATGGAATAAGGCTACTTACAGTAACGCGGTTCATAATGAGAAGCGAGGAAAACATATAAACTACAGAAAAATATTCGTCGATATTTACATTTTTGCTGCTTTTGTGTCAATGCGAAACTACGAAAAGAGATGGCAGCCTGTTTTGTAGACTTTAAGTTCCGTAGCGCGCGGCATTGATGTCCCCAAAGAGCGTAAATCTCTTTTGAGAGATAAGACGGCAAATGGCTGGATTATTAAAAAAAATAAAGAGATCGTTCTCAAGTCCATTACGAGACCATGAAAGGTAATCTGATGAATATATAAAAAAATACTCTAATTTCGTTTCCGAATCTATTTCAAGATTCTTTTGGTCTAGAGATGACTCCTTCAACACTGGTACAAAGTTATCGATAGCTATTTGAGATACCTTATGGATAGACGAATCATCAAACAGATAGACACGGATGGCATATGTAAGCGCACTTGCAATGATCTGCAGTTGAAATAAAAGGGAATGAACGAGGCGTGATCCGACTTCCAGCGTACTCGGGGCGCGTGCTGAAACCTACAGTCAAATAGAACGTTGCTTCACCAACGACAATTAAAATAAATACGCTGTATTTTATTAGAAATAATTTCTTTCTGTACTGATTAACATGCACAGTATTTATTTTTGACATTTTCATTCTGATAAATAGATCATAGATATCCTATCATAGAATTCCTATATCTTTAACTGAACGCGAAACCCCTTTTTCAGACCCTCTTAGGCTTTCCTACCAGCCCTTCCACCCCCCCCCTCCCCCAATAATAACACCAAAAACAAAGTTGTTTGTAGGCTTACTCCCCGAGTAAGAAACTCCATGGCAAGCTGGTGGATAAAAGCCAATTTTACCACCAAGAATTTCTTAATGAAAGACAATCAACTTTACAACCACGAATTTCTTAGCAAAAGACAATCAACTTTTAAAATTTTCTTTTGATAAAAGTAACCAACTTGAACCCAGATTTTATTCTCAAGAAAGACAACTGGGAGAGGTTCAATTCTAATGAAGGATTGACGTATACTGACGACGATAGCGTAACAGCAACAAATCCCAGCTGAGAATTCTCTTCATTCGGCGACAAATCCCCTATTAGCGATTCTGACAAATCGCACTGAAAGCCGTAGTTTATCTAGATGGAATTGAGCGACTCATTCATAGCATTTGTGACAATTTCTGGCAAATTGATTTTCGCTAACAAACACCTACTAAAGAATTTTTGTGGTAGTCGCTAAAGATTGACTGTCTACGTTGCAAAAAGTTCTCTCTCTCTCTCTCTCTCGGACTTAGCGACTTATTCAAAGCATTTGTGACATTTCATCGCAAACTGATCATCGCTAGCAAACACTGACTAAAGATTTTGTAGTCGCTAAAGATTGAAGATAATCTATCCACGTTGCAAAAGGTTCTCTCCTCTCTCTCTCTCTCTTCTCTCTCTCTCTCTCTCTCTCTCTTCTCTCTTTCGGCTTTATTGACTTATTCATAGCATTTGTGACATTTCTTGGCAAATTGATCATCGCTAACAAACACTGACTAAAGATTTTTGTAGTCGCTAAAGATTGTCCATCTACGTTGCAAAGAGTTTCTCTCTCTCTCTCTCTCTCTCTCTCTCTCTCTCTCTCTCTCTCTCTCTCTTCGACTTCCGGACTCATATGCAGTCGAGGCTTCATGCATGCTAATTCAATAATTGCTCAGACAAACGCACATATTAGAAGGCTCACTTCGCAATGGGCCGCTGAGCAGATGGCGTTCTGTCTCCGGGGCGAATGTGTGTGTGTGTGTGTGTGTGTGCTATACCGACGTGTGCATGCATGCGCTCATTCATAATTATGTATTTATGGTCATTTCGTATTTATGTTAATGAATGGCAGAGAGCTGCCTCTACCCCTCTTTTTTATTTATTTAATTTATTTTTTGCTTGTGATTTCAATTTGCGCCTACGGTGAGTTATTGTTGTGCATGTCTTGTGTGTGGGTTGTGAATGCATTTCCTATACTGTTTTTACGATTTTTGTATATATATATATATATATATATATATATATATATATATATATATATATATACACGACTGGTAAAAATGCTCTGTTACAACAGAATTCCACCTAATAAAAGGAGCCCAAATATAGAAAGTTAAGCACTATATTTCAGAGACTGCTGCCTCTCTCTTCAGGTATAGGCAATGAATGAGGAAAGTTACAGAAAAGGCGGTATTTATACCAAGAGATCCATCCAAAGGTAGCCGTTTTAGTACTAGGTCACCCCAGCAGATAATTTCTCTTTAATCTTCTTGAGCGTTGGTTTATATACATATACAGGGTGTCCATAAAGTCCCAGTACCATTACAAGTATTTATTGCTTGTAATGGTACTGGGACTTTATGGACACCCTGTATATTGTATATACATATACGTAATGTGCACATGCATGCGCTGTGTATGTGTGTCTGCGTCACACGATAAACCCGAAATTCACTACCACAGTACCTTCTGGCTCCATTCAAAGACGCCTTGTGCGTCGCATAATGGAATTCTTTTTTTCCACCCTAAAGTCTTATCAATTGTATTCCATCTCTGTCCCGTCTTCCTCCTCTTCCTTCTCCTCTCGCCCACGTAATTTTGGACTGTTGGTCTCTGCCAATATTACCGGGCAGAAACCCATTCTTTGGGGTTATGGAGTAATTTACATAAATCACTCGACAGAGAGAGAGAGAGAGAGAGAGAGAGAGAGAGAGAGAGAGAGAGAGAGAGAGAGTCATTGCATTGGTATACCCTGCAATCATTAGGTATCTGATGAGATAATGGGTATGCTATTGGTATGCTGTCCCATATGGGCTGCGTGAAGAGACGGCAGATAAGCGAACAATGAAAATATGCTCTCTCTCTCTCTCTCTCTCTCTCTCTCTCTCTCTCTCTCTCTCTCTCTCTCTCTCTCTCTCTCCTTTCTGGTCAACAGTCTTATGAGAGTTGTACAATTGCATAGCTCTCCCACTTCTCTCTCCAAGGGAAGGACGTGACTAATTGTACTCAATAAATGCTATCATTCCCTTTGATATGTATTCAACAGGAGAGGGTACTTTAAATACTATAGATTACTGCGACCCAACTCATCAATATGCAATTTGGTTGTTATGTAGAGAAACTAATTCCTACAAAATCCTACCGGTTGGTATCTGTAAGCTGAAGAATTATAAGTCAAACAGGATATCCATTAATTATTGAGTAGAAGATAAATGGAGAATAATGAAATTGATATTCAGTGCTTAAAATCAACGACACACACTGAAACAAAAACGGTATCTTATGAAACAGACTGAAGGAAATCATAGACATTGACGTCTGTACCAGCAAGCAAGCAAGCAAGCAAGAGAGAAACAACTTTCTCTCCTGTTGATTTTCATTCTTGACTGCACAGCACTGACGCTCCCAAAAGATTCCCCGAGATAGTCTACTATCGGGAATAAGATTTTAGGTCTCATTTTGACCCACTGCCGCTCCAACAGACTCCTATATAGTGTCCACCCGTCCCTACTTTCGGTACTGGTCACGGGAGCTTATCAATATAGCAAAGGCGTCTCTACGCCCATCACTAATGCTAATACGATTTTCCTTTGATGGAAGAAGTCACGCAGAAAAGCGCGTCGTAGATGAGTAGAATAAAGCGGTTAAACCAGTAGATTAGAAAACGACATGACAAAGGGGGTTAAGAGAGAGAGAGAGAGAGAGAGAGAGAGAGAGAGAGAGAGAGAGAGAGAGAGAGAGGTTGCGCAACTTGACAAAGGGCCAAAAGTACAAAGGGGGAAGCTTAACGAACTGCCAAGATGAAAGATTGTATTGAATCACAGTCCGGTCGCATGTCTTGTAAAAGGACTGTCTGGCGAATACTTGGCATTGAAGCTTACGTGCATGCCCATGTTTATGGGCACAATAGGGCACATGCATTTGTATGCAGATACCCACCCTCCTACACATACACAAACACACATCAATATATTCATTACGTGTGTGCGTGTACTGTCAAGAATTCACCTACCAATACCCCAGAATATCGAATAACTTATTTATGATAAGTTCATCTACCCGATTAGAATTCTAATTTATCGGCTAACTCGCTTTTTCATTTTTTTCCTTCGTGGCAAAAAAAAAAAAACATTTATTTTTATACATAGCATCACGTTTTATATACTTCGTGATCAAGTTATTGCATATATATATATATATATATATATATATATATATATATATATATCATACATACATATATATACATGTAAATATTATATCTATATACATGTAAATATATATAAATATATATACATATATATATATATATATAAATATAATATATATATATATATATATATATATATATATATATATATATATATATATATATATATATATATATAATAGAAAAATATAACAGAAAAATACAGAAAAGGACGAAAAACCAGTAAACAATGAAATGCTAAACGATAAGGTAAAAAAAAAAATTCTCAGAAAACGTCAAATACGAATAAAGCTAAGAAATACCGAAGGTACACGGAAACGATCAAAGTGCATAACAAAATCACGAAGCAATCAAAAGCGAATCATAAAAGTGGATCCCAAGAGGGGTGTAGGTGAGCGTACTTAAAACCAGTGCGTGTTACTCTCAATCACATTTTATAGTAACCAGTGCATGTTGCTTTGCGTCACAAAACTCGTGCTTGCTTTGGGCAGAGCTTCAGTCTAAATGACTGTCATTTGAAGCTACAGAGAGAGAGAGGCTTTAGCTATCAAGATATCACGGACAATCCAGGTACTCCAAGAGAGAGAGAGAGAGAGGAATGAATATAAGTCTATTGGCAATACCTAAATGTAACTAAATATGTTTAACAAACTATAAAGAGGGAAAGACACATCAACACAGAAACCTGAGAGAGAGAGAGAGAGAGAGAGAGAGAGAGAGAGAGAGAGAGAGAGAGAGAGAGAGAAGGTGGGGCTTGAGAGCACACTATTAGATATCACAGGTAATCCAGGTAATCTAAGAGATAGGACGCCCACTTCATAATCAATTTACGAAGCCTCCGAAGCGGCCCCCATGCCCGATAGACGTCCAAACCTAACTTGTAAATGACAACAGTAAATTCGCGACCGTGGCCAATCCGTAATGGCTACAGTCGGTCTGATGATACCCCCCGAGAATGATTTCGTAATGGGAACCGCGGGACGACCCAAAAATAAATTGAAAGCGTTCGTAATTCGATTCCGGCGTTATGCTCTAAGAATGGGGTATCGGGTTACGGCGGCGGTGAGCAGGTTGGAAAGACGTTATTAGGTGTGACACGACCTTTATATATCCCCCAGGGTTTGTTTTCGTGTTTGTCTTGGCCCACCTCTTGCCCCGTTCGGCCTTTTTCATCTGATGTTATTACTGTCAGTGTTACTATTATTATTATTATTATTATTATTATTATTATTATTATTATTATTATTATTATACCCAGCCAATATACATTCTTAAGGAACAAACGAATAGGCCATGCTTTGAGAGGAACATTCTCAAATAATAATAATAATAAAATAATAATATAATAATAATAATAATAATCATTATTATTACTATGATTACTTATAACAAACTCAAAATTCTCAAGAAAATGCTTTGCTAGATACTTACATGCTTTGAACATTAACATAAAAAAAGGAAACGAGAAGTAAGAAATAAATAACAAATTTATGTGTTAATAACAGTCAGTAAAACTGAAACAAATAATAAACAACACCGATAATAAGCCAACAATCATAAGGTGAAGGAGCAGAGGAAAGTATGGTCGAGAAATTTTGTTCAGTAATTTACATCCGAGCCACACCAATCAGCAAATTCCCGAGATGTATACTAGTATTGCACCTGTCACGGTGCCATGCTCCTAGGTAAGGTTAGGTTGGGTTAACTTCTATTACCAGAAATACACATCACTGACCCCTCACTGTTTATGACCGAGAATCGAACTCGCGGCCACCGAGGTGGCAGGCAAAGACCATACCAAACACGCCACTAAGGCGCTAGGTTGGATTAGGATAGGATAGTTGAAAAAGGGTTTCGGTGAAGTAATTTGGGTGTGGGAAACACAACGAGATTGTTTTCAAGAAGATTCTATGGTTACCGTTTAAGATATGGCGTCCCGCCTTTTTTTTTTTCAGGGAAAGTTCGGTACTAGGTTACATTTTAGGCATATTTGACCCTTATTATAAACAATTATACTAGCTTAATACTCAAGATATACTTGTTTACTATCTTACATTGTTCAAACAGTCCTTTAGACATCATCTCCTACTATTCATCTTTACAGACGATAAATAATTCCAGACACACGCCACGCGTTTACCATTCATTGTTACGCTTGACTTTGACTTTATACTTATGTCTACAATTCTACTTTGTGCCGTCTGATGAACCATTTTTGACATATTTTTTCCCCGTTCCTCTCGACATGCAAAGGATCACTTAAGCATTATTATTTTTCCCTTCAGTTTTATCAGTTTACACGATTCCACATGAAATTCCTCATATTTTTTTTTATACGAATAACAATTTCGATATAGTTTTGGTAACCTAGTCCTTTGGATGTAACTGGGCGGAGAACTCATTTTGTGGAGATATCATCAGAGAGAGAGAGAGAGAGAGAGAGAGAGAGAGAGATGCGGGGGTGGTGTGGAGTCCGCTTACAACTGACAACATCGAGATCTTCACGGCATAAGAAGAAGAAGAAGAAGAAGAAGAAGAAGAAGAAGAGAGAGAGAGAGAGAGAGAGAGAGAGAGAGAGAGAGAGAGAGAGAGAGAGTGAAGAGTGTCAGGGACCAACTGAAAACTGGACGATTTTCAAAGGACAAGAAAAAACAAGGTAGACGGACGGGACAACAGAGTCGACATTCCAAGAGCAAACGTGAAGATTTCCGAAAGAAGAAGAAGAAGAGGAGGAGGAGGAGGCCATGGATGACTTCCTCTCGCGAGTGTCTCTACCACGGTCTCAGAACATGGTCTCTACCCTGTAATTCCCGGTCGTAAAGCGGCGTGGAAACATTTGTAGGTCTCAGCTCGTAAAGGTTTACTGCCCAGTAATGAGCGGTAGAGAGCAGGTCGACATTCATCTACTTGACTCACGCATGCATATACATACATACATGTGATACATACGAGCATCCATTCTCTCCTGCGAACGTCCCCCACCCCCCCACCCCTCTTGCGTACGTAGGCTGGTTGACATAGCATTCTTGCGTCTGCAGGATTTTTGAAATGCAAATGCATTGCGTGTGTAGCTTTTGCAATGAATCTTGCTTTGGCAGCCTGCCTGCAAAAAAAAATCTTATGCGTGTGCAGGCAGCTTGGGAAAAACTTTATATATGCATATTGCTTGAAAATATCTTGCGTAAATTTTATTTATTTATTTATTTTTGTGAGGCTATGCAGGGTACTTGAAAACCCTGGGTGCGCATGCTTTCTGTTAGATACCTTCTGTATTCTAACCGTTTAAAAGAAAGAGTGAAAATAAAAATGCTTTATGAATAGATAAGGTGAAAAAAAACACGTAAGCTCTCACCTTACAAATAAAGAATGCCTCTCTAAAAAAAACATTTTGTACACAGGGTTTTATTTTATGTTAATTTTTCACATTATTATTTGTACATACACAGGTTTTATTTTATGTTAATTTTTCAAATTATTATTTGTACTAAGACTCAAAGTGGAAAAAATCGTCTTTACTCGCATAGCGAGTTGATCGATGAAATCAAACAAATTTAATAACTACTGATACATAAATGAATAGGAATACTAAAAGTCTTGCAGGATTTTTTATCCTTTCGTAAAGTGTCTTTAGCTGAATCTCCGTAAAATATACGGGCGTGAGAATCAATAAAAAAAAATTAGTCTTTAATAATAAAATTCAGACCAACCATGGACATAAATTTACTCGTCTCACAATGATCCGAAAAAAAAAAAAAAACAAGTAATAAAACAAGAACTTGAGTAAAATTCTACGTTTACCCTCACGGAAGAACGACTTAACCCGGAGGGTTATGAACAGAAGGGGGTTAAAACTGCCCGAATTGGGCTGAAACTCGGGGAAAACCACAAAAAACACCAGAGGTCAAACTCACTGCATCTTGGTGACGACCTCCATCGTCCAAGACTGCCGAACCCGACCATGCAGCAATTAGCCCTCAAATTAACAGAGCACGAAAACTGCCATCGCCCAAAACCCAAAATATTCCCTCCTGCTTGGAAGTTGAAGGCGGGGGGCCCGGGGGGTAGTAGCACCGGTACACACTTCGTCAGGTACGCTAAGTGATTACATTAATGCACGCTAATAGGAGACGGGTATAAGGCATGTTGGGGATACTTCTCCAAACGATCAAATGGGGTGTGTGTGTAAATATATATATATATATATATATATATATATATATATATATATATATATATATATATATATATATATATAGAATGTGTGAATTCTAATTATATCACCGCGATTCATATATACACGCATTAAGCTACAAATGCCCTTTAATATCCAATTCGCTCTACCTCGGAATTAATACTATTTTCATATATGTTAACCGAAGGGGAATTTTTCAGTTGGTAATAATTTCGTCCTCTCGTGGATTCGAACCAGCGTTGCGTCACTGAAGTCCTCATTTCTTCTCTGCGCGCTGGTTCGAATCCACGCGAGGAAGAGATTATCATTAACTGAAAAATTGCCTTTCGGTTAACTTATATGAAAATATTTTAATTCCGAGGTAGAGCGAAGTGAATATTGTAGGACATTTGTTGCTTGATGCATATAAATGGCTCCAGAGAATGAACAACATATCACAACTGCCATGCCCATATACACAGTTTAACTGCCGAGTCCTGGTAAAACTTCCATAATAGTAACCCCTTCATAATCCTACACAAAAGGCTCATCAGTAGCACGTCGAGCCGCTACATACATACATTCACCTTTGTGTTTTTCTTAGTTTTTTTTTTAACATAACCGAGGCTGTTACTGACTTTGAAACGAAGACAATAAGACCAGGATTGCATAGACAAAAGCATAACAACTGTTTCAGAGGTGAATACCTAACCGCATTCCCAAACGTACACACACACACACACACACACACACACACGCAAGCGACAGCGGCGAGCAGCTGTTCCCGTAAGTGATTAATTTCACGATAATTGACATCAATAAATGATTAACGAAAAGTTAATTGACATCGCAGCTCTGGAAAGCATTCCGCGGTGGTTCCAGTTAGCTCCGAGGGTTATCCTTCTTCAACAAGCCGACGACCTGCAAGTCGCCCAGCAATAAACATGTAAGCCGGTTGTAAACAAAGATGATTCGCTAATTGAACGACTTCTCGTGCTTCTGAAAAACTTAATGATCATGAGTGCACCCGAAGGCTAAAGTAGAAAAAAAAAAGTCAGGTATCAAAGAACAAGGAACCGGTGTGAGTTGTTAATTATGTTCTCGCCCCGACTTGGAGTTACCAGAAGTAAGTCGGTTCTGTTCTCAGACCCGGAAACTGGGTTAGGTCTTGAAGAGCGTAGATAAGTTAGGTTATGATTTGAGATATGACCTTATGAACAATTGCCTGAATTGCTGGCGACTCTAACAAGAATACCGTGTAAGTGAAATGACTACTTTATCAGTTACACAGGATTTTAGGTTTCCTTCTTTGTCTTGAAACTGGATTAAGATTTAAATTTACGGAAGTTACCTTAGGTTAGGTTAGACGTTTTGAAAGGTTACTTATTGGAATGGAATAATGTTTATGATTTAGGCATGAAGCCAAGCACTGGGACCCACAGGGTCATTCGGGGCTAAGATGACTATGAATAAAAATGGAAATAATATAAATAATGAGTTTAAAATAGATACTCTAAAGATTAATGTTTAAAACGATAAAAAGGAGATTCGATTTCTAATGGAATTAAAAACGGCCATAAATAAGATAAAAAAATACATATCTATACAACATTATAAGATATTTTTTAAAAAAAAAAACCCAAGCCTTTAAAGAAATGAAAAAATACATATCGATATAAAATTATAAGATATTTTTATAAAAACCAAAAACCTTTAAAAGATTAAAAAAACGTATCTATATATATAAAATTATAAGATATTTTCATAAAAACTATAAGCCTTTAAAAACTTAAAAAATACATATCTGTATAAAATTATAGGATATTCTTATAAAAACTATAAGCCTCTAAAAACTCAAAAAATACATATCTATATAAAATTATAAGATATTCTTATGTCCTAAAATTTCAGTAATATCGGCGATCACTCAAATTAACGGGGACTTGGATTAGTCCTCGAGTTGAATTTAACTGGTTAAGATTAGACTCCGACCTCCAGCTTACTCGGGGCGCATGGTAAAATATTCGGTCAAATAGAGCGGTGTTTCAACAGCGAAAATTAAAATAAATACGCTATATTTTATCAGAAATAATTGTTCTGTACTGTTTGACATGCACATTATTTTTTTACATTTTCATTCTAATTAATAAATCATAAATATCCTATCCTAAATTTCCTGTCTTTGTCGACGCGAAACATTTTTCAGACCTTTTTAGGCTCTTCCATAGAACCTTCCTACCCCAACAAGAAAAACAACAGCAAATACAACAAAAACACCAACACCAACAACAACAACAACAACATAGAAGTTTGCAGGCTTTCTCCCCGAGTAAGCGAAACCCACAAGCATCACATACCTTGGATTCGCCTTCGTCAGCGTAAATCCCAATAACTGGAGATGTTGTTCGTCTCATCAGGAAATCCCAATAATTTGAGGTGAGATCGGGAGATCTGAAAGCGCAAAATGGAGCAAAAATGTTAAATCAGACAAATGAGAAAAAAAAATTTACAATTCTCGGCTTTCTTGATCTGTCTTTATAAATTGAAGCAAATGTTCGCCTCAGAGCCACTCTAAATGGATCAGTATCTTGCAGAAATTCTTGATGAAGTCTTAGCTGCAGAATAATTGCCTATGGATCAAATCGAAAAGGGTGCACACCGTATGAAAAATTTGGGTGAAGAATCTTCATAAAAGAAAGGAAGAACAGAATAAAGAATGGGAGACTTTCGCATGAGAGAGAGAGAGAGAGAGAGAGGGAGATTCTAAAAGAAAAGACGACAAGGGACATCGTAGGAGAGAAGAGCGTGAATAATAAGCGAATAACTGGGGATAAGTCCAAGAGAAATAAAAGAGATTTAAAGAAACAAAAAGAATAAGGATTGTATTCACTTTTAATGCAAATAATGCGGACATAGGTGGAGACAAGACAGGAAATAAAAGAATAGTTCCCGTAGCATGCATCTAATTGAGAAAAGCGAAAAGACTAAAAAAAAAAAAAAAAAAAAAAACTCATTCTCTCATTCCAAGAGAAATATGCGCATCTGTTTCATTATTCTTACTGCTGGTTCTTGATAATAAAGAACGTCAATTGCTGAAGGGCAATGTCAATGAAAATACGCTCAAGGAATTATAATTGCCGGACATGGCTTCAAAAACTCACGTGACACATTAAACATTCTGGGGGTGGGGTTGGGGGGGGGGGTGGGGGGGGGGAAGAGGAATGATCAGTATTTGGCCGGGGCAGAAAGGGGCACGAAAGAATAAATTAAAAGTGGAAGGATTTGAAAGAAAATTATGAGAAAATAAGAGGAAAAGTGGATAAAATGAAAGGGGTTCAATCAATGGTGGGAGGTTGTGGGAGGAGAATCTCACCAACAACAATCTTTTTATAATTCATAACTCAAGAGATGGAATAATTTCTTCGTAATGCCACTGAATGTCAGAGACATTATTACTGGTAAGAAATATAGTGGGGTATAAACCTGTGCATCTATTTAGATTTCCTAGTAATGTTCATCACCTGTTCATATGTCTAAAATGGCACTATCTTCCTTAAAGGATTACACACACACACACACACACACACACACACACACACACACACACACATATATATATATATATATATATAATATATATAATGTATGTATGTATGTATATATAATATATATATATATATCTATATATATATATATATATCTATTATATATATATTAAAGTCTTGCAAAAGTTTTTATACATCCGTTTAATGACACGATCTTCAAAAGTATTATCAACGGATTTACTTGTAGTATTCAAAACAAAAGGTCTTTGATAAGGATTGTCTTAAAAAAAAAAAAATCTTGCCAAAACCAAAAATTCCAACAAAAATCGTTCAAAATTCATAACCGAATGAATTGAGGTATTAGTACTCAGAAGTCAAGCATGACTTATTTAAAATAATAATGATTCGGAAAAGCCATTTGTAAACTAAGTGAAGGAGGAAAATGAATTATAAATAATTCAGGTAACAACATTTGAATGTGACCACTACATTAAGCTAAAATTCTAATTTGACGGTAATTAAAAGCATCTACAGGTGGGTGCATAATTTCTCATGTAGATACAGCAAATAAAAGAAAACGTGCTCGATGTTTTCACACATTTAGATTAAGTCTTCCAGTAAGACTTCCATCGGGTCGAACATGAATCAATTCAATCTTCCATCAATTCCCGTTTCAATCGTGAAGGATGGTAATATATTTACCATCGTCGTGTGAAAGTATTGCACATACATGTTCGGATATATTAAGCCACAAATATCGTCTAATGTCCAGTTCATTATACCTTAGAAATAACTGATACCCAAGGATAATTATAACTGAACAATTACTTCAGCACTAGCTAGGATTCGAACTATGAACTGGTTTAGAATTTGCGACAGACAGTGACTTTGACCGGCGCAGAAGCACTGATCAGTAGTAATGCCACTAAGCTAATGCCCCTTGGGTGTCAGTTGTTCCTAAGGCATTTTGAATCGGATAGAAGACAAGGAGGTTATCTAACCTCCTTGATAGTAGACGATATTAACGGCCTAATGTTTGTGGATACGAATATTATCCACGGGTGTATAAGTAAAAAAAAAATTCATATACACACACACACACACACACACACACACATATATATATATATATATACACACCACACACACACACCACACACACACACACAATATATATATATATATATATATATATGATATTATAATATCTATATATATATATGATATATATATTAATATACCCTCAATGTTTTCAATCTATATATCCATCCGGTGATAACAGCTCAAATGAAAGCATAAACCAGATGTCTCATCACGCGAAGGAAACAGGTTTAAATAAAAAAAAAAACCGACTCGGCGATGAAAAACCATAATACGAATTTCTTGTTTTTAAAATCAACTTCTCGTGCACGTTCCTTAATTGATCTGCGAGAATGAAGTAAAAGCTCTTATTTTAACGAAGAAACCGGATATATCCATTCTATCTTTGGTTCACGGGGTCAATGTTTGCCTCAGTATGAATGGGACATTCATGAATCATTATGTATATACTATTATTATTATTATTAGTTATAGCTAACCTTCAACCTTGTTAGAAAAACAGGATGCTATATATGGCCCCGTTAGTATAGGGAAGCCACAACAGAGAAATAAATACTCGAGTGAAAAAATAATGTAAAAGAAAAATAACGAAAAACTCATAGGGTGAATTGAATTGTTTATGCTGTACAATGAGGCTTAGTTGAAACTGCACACAAACAAAAAATTAATGAGAATAAGTAAAGGTAAACAACTTTGGGTCTGTAGGTCTGAGCGTTAAGACTGTCAACGGTAATAGGTCATAATGAAGACTGCAAATCCTGCAAAAAGGGTTAAACATATATGCATAACCTTTTTAAGACCAGTAATTTCTTCCGTTTTAAAAACAGGAACCGATGTCATTAAAATTGGTAAAAATCATGGTTTTTCTTAGATGTGATCAGAATTGACTGAAGTTACACCCATATGTAATTCACCTATGCAAGTTTCTACGACTTCAAAGTCTCTCTCTCTCTCTCTCTTTGTGAATTATTTAATCACGTTTCTCTGGATTATCCATCTCTCAAATGCAACGAATCTATCACTTCCAATCCTCTGTATGAAATTATCTCTCATTACAAAAACCCCTTTCACCCTTCATCTCATGATTATCTCTTACACAGAGACTTTCCCTCGCTTTGCTCTGCACTCAGATCATCTCTCATTTGCATAAGGAAGAGAGGAGATACCATCAAGTGGCAGCGAAGTACTGAGAGAAGAGAGAGCTGCCCTTATCGTATGACGTGGAGAGCTGACCCCGTTGCAGAGGGGTCGTCACTTCCTCCCGAGATGCATTTGGTGTTCGGCTGAGGGCCAGAAAATTTTTCCTAATTTTGGTATGTATGCTTTGGTGATGGTGCAAAAATACCACGTCTTCGTATACGACCAGTGACAAAAGGCCTGTCCATCTCTCTCTCTCTCTCTCTCTCTCGCTTTATGCTTATTCGATTTAGCTTTCAACTGATATTTTTGGCAAATCTCTGTGGCTCCATGTAAAGAGTGGTCGAATTGCTTAAGTTATGTAAAGGAGTAGATATAACTTCAAACACACACACACACTCTCTCTCTCTCTTCTCTCTCTCTCTCCTCTCTCTCTCTCTCTCTCTCTCTCTCTCTTCCTCGGTCTGTCTTCCTATATGCTTGCTCAGTACAGACTTTTACTGACAGTTTGGTAATAATCTCTAAGGCTCAGTGTATGGAGTAATTGAATCGTGGTAATGGGAACAATTAATATTGCAATAAACTCTCTCTCTCTCTCTCTCTCTCTCTCTCTCTCTCTCTCTCTCTCTCTCTCTCTCTCTCTGTGACCGTCTTGAGCAACCAAGAACACACCTTGATACGGAACGCAGTCTTCCGGTCACAGTTTCTACAGCTGCAACTTTAACCTGTTTAGCGGAAGATACTTTGTACTCAAACGAAGCAGTCTATGAATATTAATGCAGTCTCTCTCTCTCTCTCTCTCTCTCTCTCTCTCTCTCTCTCTCTCTCTCTCTCAAGTTTCTGCGTTGGTGTGCCTTTGATTCTTCGTATTTTTATTGTTAGTTAAACATATTTAGTTACATTCAGCTATTCCCAATAGACTGATATTCATTCATTCATTCCTCTCTCTCTCTCTCTCTCTCTCTCTCTCTCTCTCTCTCTCTCTCTCTCTCTCTCTCCATTGCTTGCTAGTGATCCTAAGGTCTTTGTCAAAAAATGAAACAAGAGATCCTTTCCTAAAATATGTCGTAGCAACATACTTTGTTTCCAATTTTCGACTATGTGCGAAACGCGTCTCATTTTACACACTGATATTCAAGTTACAGCTCTGTTTTATAACCTTTCAGCAAAGCTTCTATGTTTCGGATGAAATGGAAATACATCTCATATCGAGAAAACTGAACGGTCTCCACCCTTCCTCTGAGCATACATTCTGACTTTCCTGAGAACATATTTAATATACGTTTTTTCTATCCTGAAGATATACGTTGCTACGTATAGTTCAGACACTTCCGCTGTGTAAACATAACCAACGTTTGATTGAAATTTTAAACGAAAGTACTAATGAAAAACGTACGTGAGTTGTGTTATATAATCATTCTTAAGCTTTATTATTATTATAATAAATATGAACAATCATTCATAAAGAATAAGCCAAATAGGGAACTGACTTTTAGAATGTAAAGAGGGAAAATGAAATAAAAAACTAGATAAAAGAAAAACAAAAGGAACCATCGCCACAAAATGGTACAAATATCGACACTTCCTCCTCCCCCTCCTTCTGGCATATGACATCACATCGTCCAATCACTTAAGCTACCTCCGTGGGCATTCGGTATCCCTTTCCATCACGCCCCCAAGATCCCCTCACCCGGGGTGGGCAACGCTTCCCCCCCACCTTGCCCCCGTCCCCGGCCTCCCGCCCTGCACGGACAACGGACTTCATTTTGTGAGTAGCGTGTAACAAGGCTTAATTTAGTCAAGCCAGGAAATTCGCTGGGAAAAGGAAAGCCAGTCGCCGCATCCGATGACAACTTTTAGCAAGTACTCCAGGGGAGCTTCCGCTTTGGGACGCCAAGGTGGAGTAGTCAATGGACTTCCAGCGCGGCGTGGAGGTGTTACCTACTGGTCCGGTGGGTGTGAGAGGTGAGGGGGGAAGAGGGAAGAGGGGTGGGGGAGGAGGGAGGGAGAGAGGGGGAGGGAGGAGGAGGAGGAGGAGGAGGCAGGAGGAAAAAGACGGAAGCGTTGTGGTGAGAAAGGACACTGGGGACACAACAGCATTCAGAGAGAGAGAGAGAGAGAGAGAGAGAGAGAGAGAGAGAGAGAGAGAGTTCTGTCCTGCTGTAAATTTCAAGTCTTGTTACATTATATCAACATAAGCTCGTAAACTTCTTTATATAGGATGTCAGTATTATAACTTCACAATTGCATTACAGATCTCTCTCTCTCTCTCTCTCTCTCTCTCTCTCTCTTGCAATATTCGTAAATATAAAAAATTTATTCTGTACCTTGAACTATTCATTCTCTATGCAGAGAAGACTTCAGGGATTCATGAGACATGTTCCACATATAAATATCTTTAGTGTTCTTGTTCTTTTTTACGCCCTTTTATAAGAATTACTTTTAAATCTTCTACTATTCTTTTTTGTTGGATGAAATCATTATTTTCACGTTACTAACGCACTTCCTTTCCTTTCAGGAAAATGGTGAAGCCCTCAACCTACAGAATACACGAGAAGTCAAGCTGCAAATATCAGTATGAAAGATAACCTACATTTTATCAAAAAACAAGATCACGACTTACTCGCACTGGTAAATGAAACGGCCGCCTACCACCAATGCTTAACCTTCCTATTCTCCAAAGTCTTTGGATATTTTCCCCTTGAAAACCTAGATCCAGCCATCAAATTTGAACGTATCTAAAATGTCAGAGAATCGAGAAGAGGTCATTCCGTGTGACCAGACGACTTCGTGCATTGGGTTAATAATCATCTCTGTGCCCTCTGGTCGTTAATCCCGCGACAGAGACAAGTTATAAAAATGTTTAGAATTTTCTTTTATAATCCATAAGCACATTCGCAGAGCGTGGTAACGTTTTAGTAGGGCATTCGACAGCTGGATTATAAAGTTAAGCTTTATTTGTACTTGATGATTAAATTAAGCTGTACTTTCGCTAGCATGAGCCCTTGACTAGTGGGTGTCAGTAATTGTGGTAATGCTTTCATGCAAGATTTTTCGATCAGCATCGAGCCTAATTCATTAGAATAATCTTAGGGAATGTTATATTTGTCATCAATATTTTTTTATGGGGAAGGGGGTGGAATTGTTTTTTTTTTTTTTTTTTTTTTTTTTTTTTTTTTTATAAAACTTTGTACCTTTCAAATGCAGTCAGTCAGCAATTGGTTATTGATGTTCTTTTATTTTTTGCGTTCTAGTATGGCATGAAATGCTTTCTTTTTTTGTGCTTTTTTTTCATTAATAGTCTTCTTTTTTAATTATGTCGTAAACGATGCTGATAAAACATGTAAAATACATTATTAAGATACTAAAATATTTGCATGTGATATTTTCGATCATGATCGTTCCTTAAAAAAATATGGACACTTTTACTTGTTCTAAGATTTTTTTTTTTTTTTTTTTTTGGAGGGGGATGAAATTACTTAAACAAACCTTTGTACCTTTCAAATGCTGAACAAAAAACCTACCCAAAATCCACTTCAATACAAAGTTGCTCCTTGTGCTTTTTTTGAAGTAACAGTAAATCTTTGTGTCTTTTAAGTTGATTTCAATATAAATTGGAATAATGTTGTCCCACCACGATTTCTGTAAAATACGTCAACTTCGATTGTTTAAATCGAAAATCAACCGAGAAAATGGAGCAGCCAACAATCCAAACACCAACCAAAAATTAAATGAATAAACAAATGATAAAACGATTTGTTGTTGTTGTTGTTGACAATAAATTTGTTTTAAGTCCCTACTTGAATTCAAGAGACTAAATACAGAATTCCTAAGATAATTTACTCCTTCCCTGAAAATTGAGAGTTGACCTAGGTTAATGAATTTTGTTCTAATCGCCGGAACATTGCGAGTCTCGAACAATCTAATTGTGTTCTTAACCGTTCGTCCGGGATAAATGAATTTCGTTAAATCGAATATATAAAATTTAAGCCAAAAGCCAAGCACTGGGACCTATGGGATCATTAAACGCTAAAACGGAAATAGACAGCAAAACGTTTGAAAGGTGTAACAGGAGGAAAACCTACAAAGCAGTTGCACTATGAATCAATTGTTAGGTGAGGGTGGAAAGATGGAAGAAAGAGAATATGAACGGAGGCACAGTAAGAGGAGCGGACGGGGTTGAAATTTGAGCGAAATGATCTTGTTAACCAGGAACACTTATTTTGCTCTTAATAAGGTAAACTAATTTTCATTAGATTTGGAAAAATTATTTATGCGCTTCCCCCACCAAAAAATAAAAAATAAAAAATTAATTCCGTATTTAATTGTGGAATTTATCAAATTATTATTTACCTCGGACTTACGAACGCTCCATTCGTATTTGGAAGAGTTTTATAACTCGTTCACGAATTTTGTTTCGTTCCATGATGGGATGTATATTTTTCCTTACTCAGGGAGTAAGCCAACAGAAAAGCCTAAAAAGTTCTGAAAAAGGTGTTTCGCGTCGAGTCAAAGATACAGGAATTTTAGGATAGGATATTTATGATTTATTTATTAGAATGGAAATGTACAGAATAAATAAAGGGCATGTTAAACGGTACAGAAAAATTATTTCTAATAAAATAGAGCATATTTATTTTAATTTTCGTTGGTGACACAACACACTATTTGAACGTAGATTTCAGCACGCGTCCCGAGTAAGCTGGAGGTCGGATCACGCCTTGTTTCTTTAAATATAATATAAAATCTGGAGGGGGATAACGCAGGTCCTTGTTAGTCAACAGTAAAATTAAAGTCATATAAAAGACAATTTAAAATTGTCAGTGTTAAATTATACCTACGTAATTATATTATATTATTATTCAGAAGATTTTTTACGTACATCTTTAAAAGTAGGTCCCCACAGTTTGCTCAAAAAGTCTCTAAAAGAAATTTTTTTTATATATAATAGGAAACTTAAACGTACAATGCACAAAAAAAAGAATGAATTACGTGACGTGTTTTGACTTATAACTTTAAATAAGCTTTCTAATACAAACTCATTCTCGAGGATGAAATTGCACGAGAAATAATTTTACCAGCGGCTCAAATAAGACCTAATATTGGATCTAATCCACGTTCAATACCAGGTCAAACACTTACTTAAAGCCCAGCCAACTTCCCGTCGACATGGAGAAGGTTACAACGCATGCGCATCAGAGACCCCTTCGTTGCCATCAGCGTAATTACCGGGTCGGAGGAAATATTTTGCGAAGCATGGATGAGAATTAAATGAAGCTGAAATGAGTGACTGAATGCCACAGACTTCCTGATTTTCAATGAAGCTTGCCAGGGACGAAAACCACCTAGTTTGGATGGAATGAGAGTGCCTGGTTTTTAGTTTTCTATAAAAGAAAACTACTTTATTCTGTCCGTCCTCATAACTGAAAAACTACAGAGGCTAGAGGGCTGCAAATTAGTATGCAGATCATCCACCCTCCAATCATCAAACATACCAAATTGCAACCATCTATCCTCTGTATTTTCTATTTCATTTAAGGTTAAAGTCAGCCGTGGATCGTGTATTGGCAGCGCTTTCCTGAGCCGTGGATGCACCCTCACTCAACCGCATCTGGAGAGCTGCTGGTCATAGCTGATGGTTTTATACAACATTATATGTTGTACAGAAAACTGATTTCCTGGTTTGTAATGGTTACCAAAGACCAGAGACTTTCTAGTCTGGGTAGAATCAATCCTTGGTTTTTAACGGACGAATCTCTTGACCAGCGACCATCCACTATAAAAGGCCTCAGAAGATCTGGTTTTTTAATCAAGGTTTCCCACGACCAACGGGTTTTAAGTAAGTTTCTGTTAAGCAGCGGCCATTCATTATGAATGGCTTTAGATTTCCTGGTTTTTATGGAGGTACCTACCAGCTCCCGTCCGCTGCGACTGGCCACAGATTTATCGATTTTTATTGGAAGGTTTTAACACCCCGAGACCATCCAGTGTGAGTGTTCTTAAATTTCCTGGTTTTTATTGGAAGTTTCCAAAAATCTTCCTTACGAATTACTTGAGACTTGTGTTCAACTGAGGTTTCTTAACAAGCATAGCGTCTCTGCCTTGTTTCCTAATCTATGTGGGACACGTACGCATGCACACTGTGCATAATGCATGTGCATGCATGAATTCACATATTTTATGCATGTTTTTCCATGAGGTTTCCACGGGGACAGGTTCTAGTGATAGGTTGTTGTTGTTGTTGTTGTTGTTGTGTGTGTAAGAAGTGCTTGCGCGCATACATGCATGATTCCAGGTTCGTTTGTATATGCTAGCCGAGTGTGTATTTGTGCATGACATACTCTTTGTATATGCTGGATGTATGTGTGTGTGTTTGTGTGTGTGTGACATACCATGGGTACAGGTACAGTTTGGGAAGGACTGTTTTCTCCCGGTTCGAGTGATAGAAAAAAAAATATATACATAAATCTTTCGACATCTTTCTTTTTTCGCTTGTCGTAAAATACTTCGCTTTTCTTCTTTCCATTTCTTTCTTCTTCTTTTTTTTTTTTATCAGAACAGCATACGTTTTCTTTTCGATAGCCGTATCTTTACGGCTTTGCTCTCTTTTTTTATAATTTTTCCTCCGATTTTTATTTCTTCCGATATTTCGCTTCCATTTTTTACCTTTTATATTTTTGGGTTCAGGGACTTCAGGCCTTTTACTGCGTCTCTCTTAACACCTCTCACGCAAAAACAGGAATTAAATTATTACCTCGAAATTCACAGAGAGAGAGAGAGAGAGAGAGAGAGAGAGAGAGAGAGAGAGAGAGAGAGAGAGAGAGAGAGATAAGCAATTGAAACAGCAGTTTTATATATATATATATATATATATATATATATATATATATATATGTATATATATATATGTATAGTATATGTATATGTATATATATATATATATATATATATATATATATATATATATATATATATATATATATACAGATAGAGAGAGAGAGAGAGAAAGCGAGCAATGATAGACGATCAGTAGAAAGGAAGATATCTCCTCCATGAGATAATAAAAAAGAAAAATAGTCTGATACAGAAATGAGTAAAAGAGAGAGAGAGAGAGAGAGAGAGAGAGAGAGAGAGGCAGGAAATCCTCCAGCATACAAAATGCATGCACACGGCCTAAAAGCGATCTGGCCCGTGATTGATGTTCCCACGCCCAGCAATCCTTACAAATCTGGAGGCGAGTCGTCCGCACTTCCGAAAAAGCAGACAACGTGGCCCACCTTTAAGCTTGCCAGCAGGAGTTATTCATATTATTCCATTTTACATACACAGGCCGTTTGTACTTAAACGCAGGGGGCGGCGGGCGGAGGGGGGGGGGGAATGCATTCAACATTTTATAGCAAATAGAAGGACTAACGTGGTCTTAACTGGTTAAACCGTTTCGTTTAGGCAGACGAGTCGCATTTTGACCGTCAATTTTTTTTTTTTCTGTAAATTCACATTCCGAAGAATTTCGGCATTTCGAATCCTAATTCTGACTTTCACGTATGACGTCATAGAAAGAGTGAATCGTTCGAAACGGGGACACGCGAAATCACTATAGCGTATCTAGGGGGTAAGTGCCCTCATCCCCAAGATATATGACCAAAATAATAATATGATGAGATTAGGATAATAACGTAGATGAGAAAAATAAAAATATGGAAAAAATTATAATTATAGACATAAAATAAAAGTTTGTGATTAAAAATATTAATAACCGTACAATATGTGAATAGTGTATAGTACACAATATATATACATCTATTATTAATTCTATATATATAATATATATAGATATATATATTATATATTATATATATATATATACATATTATTATATATTATATATATATATATATATATATATATATATATATATATGATATAATATTATCCCCTTATATATATATAACATATGTATATATATATATATATATATATATATATATATATATATATATATTATAATATATAATAATTATCTATATATATAATTATTATTAAATTTATCCCCTTACCTTAAACTGAATATTTACTGCCCTCATAAGCATCTTCGTGAATGCATCTTAAAAGAGTAACAGAGTAAATTTAAATGTAGAAATTGGATGCTTCACTGAAATTCACGATATTACCTAACCACTCTACTACTGGACTGAAGACCGTATCAAACAAAACGCTAACGCAATTTTAAGACTTTTTTTCGGAGAACCTTTCTCTCGAGCCAAGAAATTTCAAGGCCACGAATTTGCGAAGGTCTTCCCAATTAACATTCAATTATTTTGTGGGGATGCCCGCTGTGCCACTCATGCTATATACCCTCTGGTCTTGACCTCTGAGCGGAATTTATGACGTATTTACGATGCCACCTGCAAGGATTTTATGACGTATTTATGAAGCCTTCAGGCGACTTCCAGGAGGGAGTATGTGGAACGCAGAAGCTATGTTGCACCTATTATCATCAAGTTCGGAAACATAAACACATACTCAACGGATGGCTGAAGATGTCTACTATTGCTCTCTACTGCTCTCTCGCTGCTCGCTGGCATATAACAGTTTCATTTCCCCTAGCGATGTTGTATGCCTGTTCCTTAAACGTGGTAAAAACCGAGGCAGCTGAAGGGAATTTTGAACTGCACTGAATATAAAATCTAGGCCAAAGGCCCAGCACAGGGACCTATGTGGTCATTCAGCGCTGAAACGGAAATTGACTGTAAGAAGCTTGCAAGGAGTAACAGGAGGAAAACCTCAAAGCATTTGCACTATGAATCAATTGTTAGGAGATGGTGGAATGTAAGATGGAAGAAAAGAGACTATGAAAAGAGGTACATTAAAAAGAACGAAAGGGGTTGTACATAGGGGCCTAAGGCACGCTACAACGAATCTCAAGTAATGCCTACAGGGCACCGCATGAGGTGCACTGACGGCACCATCCCCCTACGGGGAAGAACTGAAGGGAATTTTGAATACGGAGGACAATTCGTGCTGCTCAAAATGGCAAAAAGAACAAATATTTGCATAAAGTCAACTCAAATATTCTACTCAAAGTGGAATGCGAGCAGAAGAGTGGCTGTGGAACTGAATTTTGAAACCTCTGCATAAAAAACTCGCTGGCATAAGGCCAGTCTACCTAACAACAACGCGGGCATTTTTATTCCGAATCCTCCAGTGTGATAAGGGGAGCAGCGGACGTTATGGGAGATAATGACTTCATTGGGAGCGTTTTACGACTGCAGGGCCATGATAGTTGTTCAAGCCTGTTTTGTCGATGCTAATAAATGAAGAATTGGGTTATCAACAGGCCATATGGGAGTCCTTTCCGGCCACGGCCAAACCATGAAAAGGACCATCTGGAAGCCATTTCAAGACATGGATTAGGACATTAAGAGTCCCACAGCGCCATAAAACCGAGTAGGTGGGCATAGCGAGAGGCCAGGCCCGGAGCTTCTGGGCACGGAGGAGGTCGTACAGTAGCGGCCGTCCTCCCATAAACATGGGTCGACTCTTGTCTTAGGCTAATGCTGCGCCGCTCCTCTATAATTTCGCCCTAATTTCCATAAATACATAATTGGTTCTGTAAGGCTCCGAGGCTGGATGCCACGATAAACTAGCGGCAGGGCTCCTCTTCCGTAGCAGCCGAACTCGCGTTGATTATCTGGAACGGAAGGAGGAGAAACCGGGAATACTCAACGAGAATGTATATAGTGATTAATGAACACGAAAGAAAAGAATGCGCGCGAATGAAGATATCAGAAGGATTTATGAGTGGTGACGGAACCATGCTTGAGAAAATGTCAAAATCTTCTTGTTTTCGTTTCACGTAATTTGCACATTACGTCGAAAAGGGCAGAGAAAGAGGGGAAAAAACAGAATGGATAAATTCCCAAGTAATCTCCGTGAGTAAGGAGGAAAATAAAACGAAAAATATAACCGTTCACAAATGACTATCGGGGCAATTGTAGACGAAACATCTGAAGTAGGGCTTTTTTTTTAATCGAAAATAAATTCCACTTAGGAAACATTAGGGGTCGTTTTTCGAGTAAAAGAGAGCTCCAAATGACTAACGGCTCTCTCATTTTCCCGTGGTATTAGCTTTGCATTAAGGTAATTGTCGTTATTACTGATCCTGTGATAAGGATCAGATGCACGGTCGGAAATACGTGATTTCGCCTGCCCACAATTTCTTTTAAATTTTCACGGGTGACTTCTGGATAAAAGGTTGTTGGAGATATTGCACAAATAATCCACGCAAAGTATTCAAACACTGCTCGGACTATAGTAGATTCACATCAGACGTGCATTTGACGTCTAGGCCAGTCCCTTACGACGCTCCTGATTGGCTGTTGATAAGCCAACCACAGGGCTGGAAACTCTGAGTCTCTTTCGAGAGTTCACATAGGAAGGATGTATGTTCCACCTCTCCTGAAAGACGTATTCCCTCAGGAGAGGTGGAACACACTTCCTGTCTATGTGAACTCTCTCGAGAGACAGTTTCCAGCCCTGTGATTGGCTTATCAACAGCCAATCAGGAGCGTCGTAAGGGACTGGCCTAGACGACAAATGCACGGCTGATGTGAATCTACTATAGTAGGAACTAACAATTGCATATTAATTATTATTATTACTATCATTTGGTTGGTGAAAACTCTCCATCGCGGGAGTATATATAATGTTCTAAGAGATCCACAATAATAAAAAAAGGTTGCGAGTTCGTGTATAATTTAAAAACCCTTTACAACCTTGTAAAGGGTTTTTAAATTATACACGAACTCGCAACATTCTTTATTATTGTGGACCCCTTAAAACATTACTATTATTGTTATTATTATTATATAAAGCATACTTCCACTAAATATCATCCCCAAGTGTTTACGAAGAAACACTCGGGAATTCATTGAAAACCTGTTGCTGGGTCACCATAATGGATGCGTGCTTATAGGTCACCCATTCAATACTGTTAGAAATTAATGCAGCACTAATGACCCATTCAGCACTACTGGCTAGTAGTGCGTCGGTTACCTATTCAATAGTATTTATTAACTAGTGCTCAGGTTACCTATTCGATATTGGAGGCTAGGAAGTGGGGATAGCCATTCCTCATTACTGGCAATGGGAGACAGCAAGGCCAGAGATGGGACATTGCGAGCTTTTTTTTTTAGTTTTCTGCAAAAGAAAATTATGGAGATGGCTTTTGTCTGTCTGTCCGTACTTTTTCTGTCCGCCCTCAGATCTTGAAAACTACTGTGGCTAGAGGGCTGCAAATTGATATGGTGATCATCCACCCTCCAATCATCAAACATACCACACTGCAGCCCTCTAGCGTCAGTAGTTTTTATTTTATTAAAGGTTAATGTCAGCCAAGATCGCGCGTCTTGCGACACAATAACACAGGCCACCAGCTGAGAGTTTCATGGGCAGCGGCTCATACAACACAAAACTCGATTTTCAGCGCATTTTTTAACTTGTTCTTTACAGTTTCAAACCTGAGAAATGATTTATTGATGGGGGGTAATTTCTGGCGACGCTTCAAATTGCCCGTGGAGCAACGCGAAGGAAAACGAGGAAAATAGTGACATACAATTCTTCTAATGACGAAACTTCAACTATGGCAGGACTTTCAAATACTAAGTTAGAAATCGAAGACTTTGTCGCCGAATATCCGATCTTATCCGCACGTAAAGATTAACAGTCTATCTATCTATAATATATATATATATATATATATATATATATATATATATATATATATATAAATATACTATTAAATATATATATGTATATAGTTATATATACGTGTATATATATTATATATAAATTATTAACCCACACAAAAACAATATATATAATATATATATAATTAATATATAATATATATATATAAATAAGACAATAATTACATAATATATATATCATACGTATATATATTATATACGTGTAATCGATATATATAATATATAATATTATATAACACCACACATTATATATATATATATATATAATTATATATATATAAACACCATAGATATAATATATATATATATCATAGATATATAAATATAAATAGAGTATTATATATTAATTTAATATATATATATATATACGGATATATAATTATATACTATAAATATATATAGTGTATTATATATATACTTATATAATATAATATATATGATACACATAATATATATATATATATTATTATTATTACTTATTATATATATATAGGTATTTAATAATCAATATACTCTCATCTCGCTCTCATCGTCTCTCTCTCTATCTCTCTCTTCTCTTCTCTCTCTCTTCTATATATTATATATATATATATATAGAATATATATAATCTATATATAATTATATATAAATATAAATGAGTATATATATATGATATATATAGATGTGATAGTAGATATATTATATAATTAGATATATACTTATATATGATATCGTCATAATAGGTCATATAGTAATATATATAAATAATATATAATAATATATCTATAAATATAGGGGCGTACGATTATCCATACCTTATATAAATCTTATGTATATCATATGATATATATATATATAATTCTATTGCTATATAATATATATATATATGTAAATTTCTATATAATATACTCTCTCTCATCTCTTTCTCTCTCTGCGCTGATATGGTTAAGGTATAATCTATAAAGTATTTATAATATCAAATACTTCTCTCTCTCTTTCTCTCTTCTCGCTCATATAGTATATAGTAGGTAATTATATATTGTATGTAATATATATATTAAGTATATAATAGTATTATGATGTATAATATAAAATATATATATATCATATATATATATATAAGACGCGAGAGTGAGAGAGAGATGCAAGGCAAACAGTGCATTTTCCTGAAGTAAATCTAACATAAGTCCTATATCAAACTTCATTACAAATCAAAAGAAGGAAAAAGAAAATTCTAACAAGCAAATGTGCAAAAAAAAAAAAAATTAAAAATAAAAAAAAAAATAAAAAATTGAAGTTAGGAAGACGTAGGGGCAGGAGGAGGAAGGGGGATGGAGGGTGGACACCACACCGAAGATTCCCAACGCTTGCACACTACTACATATATCCCCAGCCTTGCGCCCCCCCTCCCCCCCCCCCCCCCCCCCCCCCCCCCCCCCCCACCCCCCCCCCCCCCCCCCCGCCCGCCCCGTTAACCTCGTACTACTATACTAAGCATCGCGGTGGTAGATGGAGGACCGCTTGAATATCTAATAACTCCGGTAGCTTGAGGTCGACTCCCGCTTAAGAAAGCGACCGGATTTTCGACCCTACGGTGCAGCTGCTGCTGCGCTGCTGCTGCTGTAGGACATAACACAGTCCTGTTCCTCCGCCTCGGGGTTTTTCAATCCATCATCAATCAGAAGAACCTGTTGACAGACAAAGGTACTAATTCTCGCTTTATTTACGAGACGACCAGAGAACGAGTTGGACAAGGTTCTTCCTCAGTGGTGGGGGGGTGGGGGTTCGAGTGTGTGTATGTATGTATGTATGTGTCTTCTGTTGAGAGAGAGAGAGAGAGAGAGAGAGAGAGAGAGAGAGAGAGAGAGTGGGTGTGGTAAATTTCAAAATTTGGATTTGATAAAGTCGAAATGAATTTTACCTCACAAGTCAATCCGAATTACCAATGATGCACAGAATTTTGCACGGTCGTTGAATGAGAGAGAGAGAGAGAGAGAGAGAGAGAGAGAGAGAGAGAGAGAGAGAGAGAGAGAGGCAAACTACAATAGAGACACTAATTAGTTTCAACAGTATTAAATCATCGAATGTGACAATACCGTCTTTGCGCAGAGCTTTAATTTAATATATGATTCGTCTCCTCGGATGGACTAATAGGGTCTTGGAGACATACTAATCCTTGAACTCTCCATCTCTCTCTCTCACGCAGTGTGTTAGAGTTTAAAAGAAACCTTGACAAAATCATTAGGAGGACACTGTGAATGCACAGTAAAACCTGCTGCTCCTAGAGATATGTGAGCACACGATGTCCCCTCGGATGGACTAATAAGTCTTGGAGACATTCTAATCCTTGTAACTCCTTTTTAACTCTCTCTCTCCAATGAATGAACCACATACCTGCTGCGTAAGAAGTCTTCAGTACAGCAATCCCTATACTCGACGAAGTTTCCCTTCAGCTGAAAGGAACCGATCGAGTGTTCGTGAATGACAGAGTCAGTAATCATTTATCATTAGGCGACATGCAAATTGAGGAGCGCATCGTGCCCATGACGCAAAAAAAAAAAAGGAGGGGGGGCATTAGTACGTTAAGGAAGAGGACGACGTGGGACGGGGGCGGGGGGGGGGGGGGGTGGTGCGGTATGCTTGTGCAATGAAGTTGTCCCTTTTGCCGATTTCTCGGGTAATTATTATTAACTGGTGTTTTTTGAATGCGACTGTTTCTTCCTGGTGTCATTTGAGAGAAAGAGAGAGAGAGAGAGAGAGAGACAGAGAGAGAGTGGGGGGGCTCGGCTGTTGCGGGGCGGGGTTTTCTTTTCTTTTTTTTTTTTTTCTTTTTTATTTTTTTTTTTATTTTTTGTTTTTTTTTTTTTTTTTGTTTTCGGGGGTTTTTTTCGGGGATATTAGGGGGGGGGGGGTCGGGGGAGGGGATGGGGATTGAAGGAGTAGGAGGAAGAAGAGGACTATACTATAGTAAGTAAAACAGGTCTGGGGACAGATCAGATCGGGGAATTGTTGGAAGAGGAGGGGGACCGGTGGAGGGGGAGGAGGGGATTAGGAGCGACCGGTACAGGATGGCGATCGAGATGATTGACGACCAAGACAGGTTAGGCGACATCATTTCCCCTTCCTGAAAGCCGTTGTTGCTTTTTTTTATTCTCTCTCTCTCTCTTTCTCTCTTTCCTCATTTTTCTTTGTTCTCTCTCTCTCTCTCTTCGTATACTTAGCAAACGGCAGTTACCGAAACATCACTGAAGGCCCCTGTAGGCGCAACTGCGGTTTCTGATTAAAATATGACAGCCATCCTCTTTCTCTGCCGAAGTGGCTTCGTATATATTACTAAAAATTGCTTCCGTCTCGTTATCGCGGTCTTAATGACATCATCTACCACCGGAGGTTTCGGCCGGAAGGTTTCAAAACTGCCCCCCCCCCCCCTTTTTTTTTTTTTACTCTTCCCACATGCTCTAATATTTTTCGTCGAAATTTTCCCTTTTTTCTCTCAGTGCCTTAAGCACATTTACGATCGTAATTTGCAAGATATTTCCCTGGTAGTTATGTGATACTGTCTTACACAGACTCTCTCTCTCTCACTCTCTCTCTCTCTCTCTCTCTCTCTCTCTCTCTCTCTCTCTCTCTCTCTTTCCGTGAACCCAAGTGAATACATATTCGAGTATTTCTATCAAAAGGGGTTTCCTGTTTTCCATGGATTCTAATAATTTGACTTAGCGTGGTGAATGCAACAGTTCTTGAAAGGGGGTTCATTGTGCTGCTGTTGGATCTTCGGTGTAATTGCAACAGGAGGCTATTTGACTGTACCAGTTTTCTTCGAAAGGCTTCGTGTTAGGGGTCAGTCGGCCAACCCCCTTTTTTTAGGGGGCAGTCGGCTACTTTTTTTTTAGGGGGCAGTCGGCGCCCCCCGTTTTTTTAGTGGCCTGTTGCCTTTTTTTTCTTTCTTTGGATGTTTAGGGGGCGGTCGGCCCTTTTAATTTTTTTAGGGGCTGTCGGGCTTTTTTTTTTTTTTCTTTTTTAGGGGCGGTCGGCCCTTTTTTTTTTTTTCTTTTAGGGGCTTGTCGGGTTTAGGGGCGGTCGGCCCTTTTTATTTTTTTTAGGGGCTGTCGGGCTTTTTTTTCTTTTTTTTAAGGGGCAGTCTGCCCTTTTCTTGCTTTTTTTAGGGGGCAGTCGGCCCTTTTATTGTTTTGTTTAGGGGGCAGTCGGCCCTTTTTTTCTTATTTAGGGGGCAGTCGGCCCTTTTTTAGTTTTGTTTAGGGGGCAGTCGGCCTTTTTTTTCTTATTTAGGGGGCAGTCGGCCCTTTTTTTGTTTTTGTTTATGTTGCAGTCGGCCCTTTTTTGTTTTTTTGTTTAGGGAGCAGTCGGCCCATTATTATTTTTTTATTTAGGGAGAAGTCGGTCCTTTTTTTTCTAGGGGGCAGTCGGCCCTTTTTTGTTTTATTTAGGGGCAGTTGGCCCTTTTTTTTTGTTTAAGGGGACAGTCGACCCTTTTTAAAAGAAAAAAAAACAACAAAGGTATAAGACAAACATACTAAATTTGCTTAATATTTCTCCACGAATCAAACAGAATATTATACAGAGTTTAGCCCAAAGGACCACTGAGGTCATTCAGCGTTGGAAAGGAAATTGAAAGTAGGTAGGTTTGAAAGGTTTAACAGGAGGAATACCTATCAGTTACATCATCAAATCATAATTAGGAAAGGATGGATAGCAAGATGGAAGAGGGAGAATATGAATGGAGGTACATTAAAAGGAATGAAAAGGGTCCACGAATTAAAGGAACACCTAATAGGATACAATCTCTTTGCTTATCTGGCCTCCTTGTGACCCACTTTTCCCGACACCAGAAACCTACTATGGTAATATGGAGTGAGGTTGCTAACCTCAACACCACTACTCGCGGGGACTTGAGTGCCAGGATGGTCTGATTATAATCTTGGGCTGGGCATCCCCTTCTTGAAGAGATTATTTCTAATATCTATTTCTCTCCAGCCTTCAGGACACTTTTGCTTCGTATGTCTGCGCGCCTTATTTATGTAGGGTTACGTTTTCAGAGGCCTTGTTGCCTTATTACAATTTTCTAAAAAAAAATATTTCGGCTTTTCTGTTTGTGCGTTTTTTTTTATCCCATGCCTCCTGTACCCTGTCTCCCTCCTCACTTATCAAGACCTCAAATGAAATATAAATGAGCATATATATATATATATATATATATATTATATATATATATAATATATATATATCTATATATATATATATATAGTAAATCATACTGAAATGCTTTATTTTCCTACAGAATTTTCCAAAGGTGTAGCAAAAGATCAACGTCAATATTAGTAGCAACAGCACACGGAGAAAATTGATCCCAACACAAAAGCGTGAAGAATTGAAAGACACGAACAGAAAGCAATAAACGCGAGAGCTATCATCCAAGCAATAAGAAGACAACAGGAAATGGATCCTTGATTGCCTGACGCCTGCAATTGCTATCTAGTATCGGGCTAAAAAAAAAAAACAGTGACTGGGAGTTTGCTTTCGTGTTCTGTCCCTCTAAAAAGAGAGAAGAAGAAGAAGACAGCCAGAGATATATACAAGGAGACAGGTGCCAAGCAGGGCAGATCGCCTCTCGGGACCTCTAAAGCCACTGATTACCTGCCTTTCACCTGCAATTTTCAGTAGCTGGAATACACCCCTAAAATAATAGAGCGAGCTGTGTGTTTATTCTAGCTTGATTTATGTCCCTGTGCACATTCGGGTATTCGCCTGCGTTTGCAACGCGCTCCGGCCTGCAATTGACCGGATCGTAAAGTATGCAACGGAACCCTGTGGCATGTTTTTTTTTCTTTGGTCTTTATCTTCTGTAGCAATTGCATGTCTTGTCGCCGTTGCGAGTCTGGACTCATCCTTAGCCCAGAGGGGTCCCCCCTAGTGGTACGACTCGTCTTGCTTCATGAAAAAAGCAGTCCTCTATTGTAACATCTGAGTCATAACATCAACAATGAGGACGTCATCACCATCATCATCTTTGTTATTGGTTTGTGCTTCATAGCTCTAACTTTTCTCACAATCGACATCTACTACATACTACGCGTTACTGTCGCCACTAATCATGATTCGTCATGACAGTGTCACCATTGCAGTCAAAATTCGTAAAAAATAAATCAGGGGAAAATAATTTTTCGTACCGAGAGCTGCTGGAATATTAAAAAAAAATCCTACGGCTGCTCTGTGAGCAAGGGCCCGCACTGGCATAAGACCAGCTTAATCTGAAAAAAAAAAAAAATTAATATTTAGTCTCTTTAAGGATGCCTCAACCTACCATCAAGCTTACGTGGCAAACGAGATCAGTAGCAACACTGGAACTTGAAGCAGACAATTAGCAGGAGAGTGGCACAAAATCCAATGACGAGATCCAAGACGTAGATGAGACAGCTAATATTAGTCTCAAATTCGTTTTATTTTGGTAAGTCGCTCTGTGGCTGAAACCTGAGCTACGTAAACTGAGAATACAATGATTGATCTACGGTTGTTTCTTTGTCCTCTAAACATTCTTCCTCTCTATGAAATCAAATTATTTTCGTTATTATTATTCGATAAATGAAACCTATTCATATGGAACAAGCTCACCAAAGGGGCCATTCACCTGATAATCAAGCTTCCAAAGAATATTAAGGTGTTCATGAGGAAGAAGTATGAGAGAGTTACTTATTAAAAAAAATGAATTAAAAATATATAAATAGATAAAAAACGTATTAAACGTCAAGAAGAATAGTATTAAGGGTCGTAATGCATCGCATTTTCGCTGGAACTTCTGCAGTTCCAACTGCAATGGCAGCAGCTGTTCTAAAAACCAGATGGCGACATGAACTCTTTTCCTATTTTGAGTCTACACTTTAAAACTGCGATGACTCGAAGTCTGCAGACAGCCAATTACTCAGAGTCATTTTTGTATTTTATTTTCGTTACTGTTTTTATGGTCGCCCAAATGTTAACTCTCCTCTTATAACTTAATTTTCCCGTGAATTTTAGCTCGTCAAGATCGTGTGACTCGTCTGCTTATAATTGGGCAGATCACCGATGCCCATGCCAATGCCCGTGCCAGGACTCTTATTCTCTTTAGCACCTTACCTACATTTACGCACTACCTTTCACTGAATGCCCGTGCTGGCATAAGGCCGGTTTAATCTGAACTAACCTAACGCATCTGTGTTTAAACTGAAATTCTGTTACCTAATTCGCGCTAATGTCAACAGCCTGGCATAGATAGTGATCCAACACGAATCTACGTAATTATTCTTATATATATAGATATATATGTACATATAAATAAATGTTTATATATACACATAATGTAAATATATATGTATATATATGTATACACACATACACACATTATATATATATATATATATATAATCTAAGAATAATAAGATAATACTGTATATTATATTAGTTAAAAAATTATTTCATGGTGGATTTCGTGGTGACCTCGACCCTTGTTATAAAGGTGAGCAGTGATTGGTTGATTGATTTCTTTTTAGCTGGCGTTACAAAAAGCTCTAATATGAGGAAAAGATTACTCACTGAAGAAACGAGGATGGCACGGGGATATCACACCTTGTGTAAATGCAATCATGGAAGGTTGCCACCAGCAGTTGCAAGCTCTGAAAAAAAAGACATTATGAAATGAGTGGACACATCTTGGGAAAATTGCGAAAATATAATCTCAGATCAGGACATAATTACTGAATAACCATTAGTCATTTTCCCTCACGATGTCCTAAAATGGCTGGTAAGTTTTATATTCACGAAGATTTAAGAAGCGCTTGCAGGGAAAGGTGAAAGGTAAGATCGTAGACCCTGAAGATCTTTCGTCTTTATTGCAGACCTGTGATCAGGTCTTGAAATAAGGGCAGAGGCTCTTCTGGCTCTACGATCTTTCATTTCACCTTTTCCTGCGAGTGCTTTTTATATGCCACGGGACCCAAGGTGAAGAGAGGAGTCTCCTCTCATTACCTTGACGGGACCATTGTGGTATTGGATGATTTACGCAGATTATGCATAATTTTCCGTGTTTCTCTGCTGCCTTTTCGATAATGGATGGAAACATAATATATGATGGTATATGTGGAGCATTGAAAATGAAAAATGGAAGGCGATTTAGAAAATTATAAGTAAAATAATTACGTATATCTTAAATGACATGTGGCTTCATACTACGAACGCATTCTCACATGCATATGGTCTGATACCCACAGTCAGATGGAACAGGGTTCCCAATCTACCATATTATATGGTTTAAAACATATAAAAATATCTTTTAGAATAATTCACGTTGTAAAGAGGGAGAGAGAGAGAGAGAAAAGGAAATGACTCTCAGATGGTGAACAAGAACAGGAAGAGTAAATTTGTTAGAGAAGAAAGAAAAATAAGAGAACAATAACCGAGTAAAAAGAAGACTGAGAAAGAAAACGAGGTACTGCCTCCTCCCAGGCATGTTTCGTAAGGACCGAAGCTTCGATCACGCCCGATAAACCCGTGGCTCGAAACAATGGCTCTTGTCCTTTTTGCCATGACAAAGGTGATGGGTCTTGGAAAGGAAGCTGCGGTAATACTGACCGCTACGGCAGGAGCCGATAGGGACTAGAATTCCTCGCCCAATGACATTGCTTTATATCACATCGTCCATACGGAACCTTCAATTACGATCGAGATGGTGAAGCGGGTTAATATATCGCACGGGTTAAACATACACTCCCGTCGAGCCATTTCGAAGCATCGGCGATTCGAATCGTTCGGGAAGAATTCTGCTGCGCCTCCGATTCCCTGATCCCTAGACTTCGGTCTGGCCGTTTAGGTGGACTCTGGGGAGATCCGAACACCAGGCGTCTTGTTGGGATCGAAGAATATTTAATCAACTAATCGTTTTCAGGTAAAAAAAGTTGTTATATATATTTTACCGTTATGAGAGGAACATTTGAGCTTCGAGGACGAGAGGATTAACGAATCTAACAGTTTTACAATGGACAAATATATAGGCATAGCTGAAGTTGTGCTTTTCCATTTGAATCATTCATTTTAAATAGCTTATTTTTTTAGCTATTTATGCATTAAAGTTGGCGATATAATATAAAATTTCATATATGTATATACATACATATGTACTATATATACATAGACACGTATATATATCTATATATTTTATTTATATATATATATATATATAATATACATATATATATATACATATATATACACATATATATATATATATATATATATATATATATATATATATATATATATATTATATAAGGAGAGAGAGAGAGAGAGAGAGAGAGGAGAGAGTGTGTTAATTCACATATATAAGACCTGGACATCAAGACGAACGTCTAATATTCTAAGAGAGATGCCCAAGGCCATTATGGAATATTTCGAAAAGTGTCGCTAAAACCGGAAGGACGGAAAGAACCCGTCCAGCAGCACTCCGTAATGGTGGTGTGTGTGTGTGTGTGTGTGTGTGTGTGTGTGTGTGTGTGTCACATGGCAGGGGTTGGGAGGACGAGGACCGTCAGTCTGCCTCAGAGTGACCTCTCCGTGACCTCTCCGCCCTATCCTCGTCAGCGGTCACAGCGTAACGGGGGCAATTGATGCCTTGACGCTGGGACATTTCGATACGGTAGACTGTCGGGGTACATTTTGCGCCCCACATTCTGATGAGTTATTATTCGCTCTCTCCTCTTGGACGGGTACTTTAGCATTAGCTGCGCTTGTTACACTCTTGGGGTAGGATGACGTACAAAGGGAAAAACGCAAGTCTTTCCTATTTGTCTGTTGTTGGCAGTTGGTACAGTCGTAAGTTAATGTGATGATTTCAAGCGAGCTTGAGACACAAACATTATATATATATTATATATATATATTATATATATATATATTAATATATATATATAGATATATATATAGCTTGATGATAAATAACAGTGCCAAGACCAGGAAGAACATTCTTTATTAAACGAGCTTTCGAGGTTTAAAACCTCATCTTCAGGCTGAAAAAATGACAAGGATGAGAAATCACTAAAAAATTACATTAAAATGAATTGTCTTATTAAAAGCTTCAGTAAGAACATAAAATGAAACAAACATCACATACAAACTAAAAGTTAAAATTACGAAAAAAAAAAAAAACTAAAACAAAACGCAAAACATACAAAAACAGAAATAAAAATAATATGAAAGGTAAACAAACTACACTTAAAAATAAAATGGCTAACGACCCACTTTGTGTACCTACTATGAAACTATATGATAGCTAAGTGAATACCGGACGAGTTGTTGTTCAATTCCGGTTTCATTTTCTTAATAAACAGCGACTCTGAAATTAAAAGGTCCAGTCTATTTGAGCAAAGAGACAGTACTCTAAAATCTAGGTGAGTGAAAAGATGGTCCCGTGCTAAACTGTGTTCCCTTATGGCAGAAAAAGGTGGTTTAGAAAGAGGAAACCTAGTACTAACGGAAAGACCTCTGTGTTCCAAAATTACTGAGATTATATATATAATATATTATATATATATATATATATATATATATATATATATATATATAGTATATATATATTATATTTAGAGAGAGAGAGAGAGAGAGATGATGCCTTTTCAGGGATTAAAAAAAGCGAACTGGGAATGAAATGTTAACAGAAATGAAATTTGAACTCGAGTCCTAAAAAAAAAAAAAAAAAAGAGAGAGAGAGAGAGAGAGAGAGAGAGAGAGAGAGAGAGCCGGTGCTTTTCATCATTTCGATTTGAGCGTTAAACTTTCTGGCCTTTCATACGCAAAGGATCATCCCTTCCACCTGTAATCCCTCAATAAACCTAAATAACTAAATCCTCACGGCAGACTATATAGGACTTCCTGAAGCTTATGGGTCTTTCATTACCGTCCGGAGTCCTATTATACCTGGGCTTTTATCAAATTCTTCCCAATCACTTAATCCTGACCGTGGCCAACCATTTAGAAGCCAGCCATTTTCCCCAATCAGTTTCCTATTAAGGTCAATCGTTTATTTAATAACTTCATCAACACTTCTCGATCACGTAGTCTTACCATGGGCCAACCAATTTCGTTCCCACTATACCTCATAAGCGACTCCTTCACGTTGCCACAATGGTTGAGACCATTGTCAACCATTTAGGCGCAGTTTTGTTCATGGTACTTCATCCACTCTTCCCACCTTACCTTAGTTGTTACTTCGTACTCTCTTCCTATCTACTCCCAATCATTCATCCTGCAAGTGGTCAATAAATTAAGCGACTTTATTATTTCTTCCCAGTTTATCTTAATCGTTACTTCATTTCCTCTTCCCACCGACTCCCAATTTATCCTACCGTGGTCGGTCTACTCCCAATTATTCATTATTCATCCTACAATGGTCAGCATATTAAGTGACTCTTATTTTTCCTCAGTTTATCTTAATCGCTACTTCATCTTCCCGTCGGTCACTTGAGAATAG
>NC_087218.1:7826803-7864303 GCF_015104395.2 Macrobrachium nipponense
GAGAGAGAGAGAGAGAGAGAGAGAGATTCGCTACATTGCAATTTATATTTCTATGGTATTTCAAATCGGAAAAGTAATGACAAAAAGTGGTAGGAATATATCCATAGCAATACAAATCACATATTATAGGGATATACATATATGACGTATTATTACTATTAATATTACCACAATTATTATTATTCATATTGCGACAATGATTTCACAAAAATTATTCCACAGAACAGATAGAAAAAAGAAAAACTGATAGCCGTGAAAATCAGTATCATATTGATTACAATATATATATATATATATATATATATATATATATATATATATATATATATATATATATATATAATTTACACGGGCATTAGTTATGCGATGAAGGTGAAAGGACAAAAACATCAAAGAGATTTGAATATAAGCAATTATCCAGTGACAATACCTATCATAGACCTGTAAATTAACTAGTAATGAATTTAAAGGCAGCATTATTCACGCAGTCGATAATCGTAAGGTCATAAGGATGTGAAGTCTTCCCCATCTGAACATTGCTGGTTGAAATACCTAAGACCTGATAAAAAGAATAGGCTAAATTAGATTCTCACTGGACGCGAGAACAAGTATCGCACTCCGATAGTGCTATGTAACAGCTCTCTCTCTCTCTCTCTCTCTCTCTCTCTCTCTCTCTACGAAAAAACATAATTGACTTTAATTGCAGATGTACCATGGTGCCTTCTCCCCTAATTACAGTCCTCTTATAGGCATTGAACGCTCAATTTTGCATGCCTTCGCCTGCTCTCTCTCTCTCTCTCTCTCTCTCTCTCTCTCTCTCTCTCTCTCTCTCTCTCATACTTGTTTTCTCTCTTTTTATTTCCTTCTTACTCTACCAATCCCACTCTCTCATCTCTCCACTATCCTTTCCTCTCTCTCGTTCTTTCTCATCTCCCTCCCACTCGTAAACTCTCTCATCTTCTAATACACACCACATCTCTCTCTCTCTCTCTCTCTCTCTCTCTCTCTCTCTCTCTCTCTCTCTCTCTCTCTCTCTCTGTGGATATGCCCCAGAGGTACTCTTCACTTGGATAGAGCGCCATCCCCCTCTTTGGCTATTGGAAATCCTGTTTCAATTACGTCAGTCATATTATCTGCATAAAAAAGTAAAGTACCCTTACCTGCCAGACATGGATGATGATGGAGGGGGCTGGAGAAGAGGTAGGCGGGAGGGAGGGGTAGGGGGAGGTGGGAGGGAGGGGGAGGAAAGGGGCCGAGGCGTTGCGGGGTGGGGGGGTGGGGGGGGGAGCTAACAGGGTTGGAAAAGAGCGAGAGAGGAGAAAAGGAGGTAAAAGGAAGAAAATTTTGAAATAGGGCAGAATGTCGATGCAGCCTTTTTCCTCTTCGAGAGAGAGAGAGAGAGAGAGAGAGAGAAGACAATTCCGAATCATCATAGATGATAACGCCAGTTCCCAAATCCTGGCAAGTCCTAATTCCTATATCAAGCTCCGGGTAAGTCCTAATTCCTATATCAAGCTACTGGCAAGCCCTAATTACTATATCAAGTTCTGGTAATCCTAATTCCGCTACCAAGCGTCTGGTAGTCCTAATTCCTATATCAAGCTCCGGGTTAAGTCCTAATTCCTATATCAAGCTACTGGCAAGCCCTAATTACTATATCAAGTTCTGGTAATTCCCAATTCCTCTGCCAAGCGTCTGGTAAGTCCTAATTCCTATGTCAAGCTTCTGGTAAGTCCTAATTCCTATATCAAGCTTCGGGTAATCCCTAATTCCTATATCAAGCTTTTGGTAAGTCCTAATTCCTAAATCAAGCCTCCAGTCCAAAATTCGATCTCCTAATTTATCAATCCTTTCAGTCTTTCAATGTAGCTCCTAAAGTCTCCTTCAGGATCCAGTCAGGTCCTACATTCTGGAACCGGGCTTTGGGGGAGATGCTCTTCAACTAGTAGTACCTGTTCGACAAGATCGATTTACGGTCGAGTCATCTTTTGTACATCGTGTAGTCAATACACTTCCAATCTCTTTGTCTCATTCTGCATGTTGATACATACATATACACATATACATACACACATAACATACGTACATAGACATAAATAAATATATGAGTATATGAATAATAGTAAGTGCCATTTTACAACATTCATTTCAAACATATAATGATTCCTCTCCTCTCATCAATTTATAGCTAATACTTGAAGCAACAAGTGTTTGATATACATATATATATATATATATATATATATATATATATATATATATATATATATATATATATATATATATATATAACTAAAGGTTTTTGCCACGAAGGAAAAAATGAAAAGCGAGATAGCCAAGCACTTTCGGTCTAGTGCGACCCTTTACTCAGTTGTGCCTGAAGTAAAGGGTCGCACTAGACCGAAAGTGCTTGGCTATCTCGCTTTTCATTTTTTCCTTCGTGGCAAAAACCTTTAGTTATACATAGCATCATGTTTTATATACTTCGTGATCAAGTTATTCATAAATATATATATATAGTATATATATATATATATATATATATATATATATATATATATATTACATCCATACACATCCATACATCCATAAACATAAATATATAACAGAGTATATGAATAAAAGTAAATGCAGTTTTAAAACATTCATGTTACGCATTACAATCATATGACTTTTCACATCTCATTGACCTCCAGATAATGTAATATTGCGATTAAAGATTCGTGCAAGCAAATATTAATTACCAAATCAAGGAAGAAAATCCACCTACGCGAAATGGACTTTACAAACCGTTTTTAGATACACAATTTGAATGGAATTAATTTGCAACTTTCAGAAATGATTATGTTACGAAGAACCTGTGAGCATTAATGAAAACGCTCTCAATCGCACCCATATGCAACCGCAAGAACTTAGGTACGCACACACGCGCGCGCACACACACACACACACACACACACACACACACACACGCGCCATATGCCAAGGGTGTTTACGTCTGTACCTGAGATAAAATCTATTCCCACGAGAGAGAGAGAGAGAGAGAGAGAGAGAGAGAGAATTATTCATTCACTGCCATTATCTAAGCTTGCGTGGTTACATTTACCAAGAGAAGGTTTGGATTCCACGTCAGTCAAGAGAACCCGTAGCTAAATCGTTCATTTTCATTTTTATGATGATCATCTTTATACAGGTGCCACTCTCTCTCTCTCTCTCTCTCTCTCTCTCTCTCTCTCTCTCTCTCTCATCATTTAAATTATTTTTAGTTCATTCCCATATCATTAGTGACGAAGACGTGAATTACCAGGAAAATAAGATGTATATGAGAGAGAGAGAGAGAGAGAGAGAGAGAGAGAGAGAGAGAGAGAGAGGCTTGCTTTTCTTTCTCTCTCTCTCTCTCTTTCTACGCTTAGTTAGATTTGGTTGATTGTGTCATACACGCAAATATAGTGTGATGCCTAAGGGCGTCCATAATTTAATCTACAGCAGATGGTAGGCGAGGCGAAGGTGCCTCGCTCGGTGGTTGGTGTGGTGACCTTTGTTGCGCATGGGGATGGAAGAAGATGGTGTCCCGTCGATGATAAGGGTGATGTAGGGGAAGGGCGAGGGTGTGGGAATGGGAGGAGGAGGAGAGAGAGAGAGAGAGAGAGAGGACATCTTGACCCGTGTGAAACAATGCACTTCACACACGCGCGCGCGCACACACACACACACACACACACACACAGACAGAGAGAGAGAGAGAGAGAGAGAGAGAGAGAGAGAGAGAGAGAGAGAGAGCTGAATGTTGTGTTATACTGGATAAGTTTGTGTTGTGTCCTCTAGGGGTTTCATAAATGGGATATGGCTGAGTATATGATTGAGTGAATGTTTCCTTTATATATATATATATTATATATATATATATATATATATTATATATATATATATTATATATACCACACACACACACACACTATATATATATATATATATATATATATATATATATATATATATATATATATATAGTAGTGCAGAATGGCTGTAACTAACTCATGATATATAGTAGTTCTTGCTAGGACAGATATATACTGCAAAACTAGTAAAACACTGAGGTGTCGTTGCAAGAGACGAGTTGAAACTGGATCCTAGTATAAAAGCCAGGTCACGAGGTCCAGTGGAAATCAGCAGGTGGAGAAAAGAACGAAAACAACAAGTGGTTGGAGAGTGGTAGTGGTTGATTCGTACAGGTATTTGGTAGTAAATGTAACGATGGTAGGATGACAGACGAAGTGAACCAGAGATTAGGTGCATCAAGGAAGGTAGCAGGTTCCCTGCAAAAGGTGTCATGAGAAGAGGGGTGGAAATCGAGTCACAAGAAGGTGACTGCGCCGTCTCTCCTTTACGGTAGTGAAGTTTAGTTGCTGAATGCAGATGCTTGGTGATAAAAAGGCAGGTGTAATCTTGACGAACTCTTTTCTCAGCATACGAGGAGTTTGTTTGTTTGTATGGTGTTTTTACGTTGCATGGAACCACCAGTGGTTATTCAGCAACGGGACCAGCGGCTTTACGTGACTTCCGAACGACGTCGAGATTGAACTTCTATCACCAAATATACACACCTCTCACACCTCAATGGAATGCCCGAGAATCGAACTCGCGACCACCGAGGTGGTACGCCAACACCATACCGACCACTGAGGCATACGAGGAGTAAGAAGGGAAGGAAAGGTGAGTAGTGCAGTGGGAGAAGTTTGTTTATGAGATGAGTACGTGGCTGTGTGTTTTGTGGTGGTTGGGTTGGGGAAGAACTGACTATAATGTGGAGGTATTGGAAATAGAGAGAGCGGTTACTTCTTAGCACCACTGTTAGGCCTTTTGTCTGGTATATGTAGCAGCCAAGGTTGATGTATAGACTTGGGAACACCAAAACTTAAAAAGAGGCTTCCTGCACTGGGGAGTCTAATATCTGATTCAGAAGCTCATGGATGAACCAAAGCCTGTTAAGGGAAATGGTTTAATGGTGCAACGGTAAATTATGTGTGTTTAATGTGAGCATGTATGTGTATATATATGATCTATATTAATATGTTTTCATGTCGTCTTTTCTTCTGTATCACATCGAGAACAACATTTAGCCGAGTGATGCAATATCATAATCCGCAGTCAGAATTTGATAAACTAAGTAAAAATTCTAATTTGAATAATCTCACGACAAATACACATACATACCAAGGTGAAATCCACTGCTATCTATTTCATATAAATATAAACTGTGTAGTACAACTCAACTAAGCTAAATTATTAAAGTAAAACTGGAATATCACGCTCATATAAAGAAATACCTAAATAGTTTCGGATATAATAATAATAATAATAATAATAATAATAATAATAATAATAATAATAATAATAATAATAATAATAATAATAATGACAATTTTAACCTTGTACAAAAATATATTTTTAACACTACTGTGGCTTTTAACTGTCAACATTAGTGTCTCGTTACGGCGGTTCCTTATTTCAATATAATAATAATAATAATAATAATAATAATAATAATAATAATAATAATAATAATAATAATAATTCAAAAAGGACTTAAAAACAATTAATGTTACAAATATACCCCTTTGGATATGGGGAACCCACATTTGTATCGGAAATGTCTTACGGACTAAGATTGGTTTGATCTGAATATACGTATATACATTTCTTGACTGCGTAGTAGTAGTAGTACATCTATCCAGGTTGACGGTGTGCCTGCCTCTCGCGTGCCTGTTGCTGTTTAAACCATGCACACCGAAATCGTAAATTTTTGATCCCGTGTGAAGTCTACTTAAGAAATCTACGTACTTTCTCCGATGAATCCTCGTGCCACCTGTGGGGTTATCGCCAACATGTCTCCGCGTCTCTCAACGTTTTTTTTCTTTCTAATTTCTAACCCTGCTTTCTGTAGACTAGTAGGTACGACGCTTCGCGTGCGCTAGTTCTTGCGCCCGTGTTTGCATGCGAGTAATGTAATACCACCCGCCCCCCCCCCCTTGGTACACGTGCGTGTTTTTTCATGCTTAAGGAAAGCATATCATAAAGATCGGGATTTCTACCGCTTGCAAATGTATACGTTTAACGAAGTGAATCACTAGAGGGGGGAGGGAGGGCAATGAACGCGCTTTTAAGTTTTGATAAAGATGGGATCGCCGGAAGTTTTTTTCCATTTTTTTTTCATGGATCATAATAGCGTCTTGATAATACCTTTCATGATCATATCTGTGGTGCAGTTCAAGGGTTTTTGAAAGTCAGAGACAATGTAATACTATGGGAAGATAATATAGGCGACTTTTGAGAACACAGAGGTTATATATGCATTCATGCTGATTGTCCGTGTGCCTGTCGCCCCCCACCCCGTGGATATTTCCAGATTATCTTTGGTGATGTTTCATGACATTTTCAAAATTTTCGTGAAGACTGGATTATGGGCGTTTCACACACACCACTCTATTGTTTATTTTCATTCTATAGTCATTCTCACTGCCTTTATTATCCTTATCCATTTGTTTCGTCTCGCCTGTTCGTAAATATACCCCGAGACTAGTCGTCAGTTTCAGCTCTTCTGCTTGGTTTGATTTGCACTGTTAGGCGTCCTTCTTAATTAGTATTATTTCTTATCACTTCTGTTTTAATTTCCATTCATTAAACACTCTACTTTCCAAAGTCTGTCGCTGGATCTGAATTCTTCTTCTACTACTACGTCGTTAGGGTCTTCAAGTGGATCGAGACGTTGAACTCTCGTCAATGTTGGGAGACAGTTATCTAAAATTTTCATTTCTTTCTCCATTCTAGATTTTAAGGCTTGCAGTCAATATCATACCCAAAGCTATTAATAAATTGAATGCGACAAGTCGATTTTACACATACATGTATAATTACAAACATACGTACGTACGTACCTAAATACATACATACGTACATAAATACATCCATACACACACTGCAGTATATAAAACATGTATCTAAAACTACTACAATATTTTAAATGCGACGAGTAGAATTTAAGCATACATATATAAATACAAACATCCATACGTACTTACGTACATACACTGGAGTGTATATGAAGGCTATCATGCACTGGACCAAAAAAAGAGACAGGTTGAAGTAGTAAAATGGAAGGGACTTGATATCTAGGAAGAGAGACAGTGCCAGAAGGGCAGATTATAGTGGCACAGTGTGTGTGTGTATGGGTTTATCAAGTTACTGATGAGCCCTCTAAGGAGTGGTTGATATTGTGGAATGTGTTACGCACAAAAGGTTCGTTACTGATTCGGCGATTAAATGTATTTATATATGTGTATGTAAATATGTATATATACACACTTTTATACATACATACATACATACATACATATATATATATATAATATGATATATAGTATATATATATAGTATATATATATATATATACTATATAGATATATAGGTATATACGAACTCACCCTTCGTTTGAAGAACGAGGCAACACATATTTACCTCATCATAACGAAATGAGGCAAGGCTCAAAAATATACTAAATAAAAAGTAAGAAAAGTTGACTTAATTAGCTAGCAATCTAAATATATGATAGAGATTTACAACGACGGGACAAACCATTTTACTACTTATATATTGCTGCTCCTAGGTTGAATATCTTGTGCTACAAAGTACTAATGTCGCTTTTTTTTCATATTTTTCCCGACTTACGAACTTCAAATACATAATTGAGGCACAGATCCCGTAAAATACTGCTTGATCCGGAATTAGAGATTTTTCAGGAATTAAATGAGAGAGAGAGAGGAGAGAGCGAGAGATGGAGAGAGAGGACGAGAGAAAATGAGAAGGAGAGAGAGAGAGAGCAAGTAATATCCTTCGATAAATTTGCCGCTCAACAAATTGATATAAAACGCACAGTAAATGATAACATAGACAATAAGGGAAAAACAAATTAGAAATTAAAACTTTTACGTATTAAAAAAAAAAGGAAATGAAACGAGATGAAATCTGGTATAAACGATACCAGAGTCATTGCTTCTGGGGCTGATATGAGAAAAGATAAAGATAAACACTACAAAACGTTTAAAAGATATAAAAGCTGTCAAGTTGAAATCGAAATGCCATAGGAATCTTTGCTTCGAACGAGGTAGAATAAAACAGAAAGACAATGAGAAATGAAAGACATCTGATACAAACTGTATAATATAATGAAAATAAGATGCGATGGAATATCAGGCAGAGATGTGGCACACATGAGCGAAAACACTAAATTAGTGGATGACAAGATGTTTTTTTGATGAATAAAGATCAAATATGACTGAAAAAAAATACTAAGGGTCATTACCCTCGCGGTTACATGCTAAACATTCCTATAAAGTTGAAAAAAATGCCTAAAATGTATTTGGAAACAGGTGAGGGGGATGGGGGTGTTCGTGAGGAGGGTCACATATAAGGAGGAAAAGAATGCCTCTAATCTAACCTTGGACTTTTAACTTCCATTAAACTGATAGCCTAACCTACGTTTAGCTATGTTGATGCCGTAAGGACATAGCAATGGCCTATCCCATATCATGTTTTTTTTCTTTTTTTCCTTCTTACGAAATTCATTCCTTCAACGCTTAAGACAGTGAAAAGAGGGAGTTAGAGTGGCTGGACAGCTAAATAAAAATTCCAAAAATAAAGGAGATGAATTGAGAAAAAATGAAGCCAAAAAAAAATAATAAAATAAAATAAAGGGAAATCAAATTGAAGAAAATGAGGGAAAGGTGAAGAAGAAGATAATGGGAGAATAAACGACAGTAAAAGAGGTTAACGAAAAGGAGGGGAAGGCGAAAGGAAGAATACGGATGACGAGAATGAGGAAGACGAAAAGGAAAGGGAAGACTGGAAACTGAACTACAAGAGAGAGAGAGAGAGAGAGAGAGAGACTAGAAACAGTGAACTGGAATGGAGAGAGAGAGAGAGAGAGAGAGAGAGAGAGAGAGAGAGAGAGAGAGAGAAGGAGAGAGAGAGGAGGGGAACTGGAAAAACAGATGGAGAGAAAGGGGGATGGAAGACTAAGGACTAGAGATACTGGACTGGAAGAAAAGAGAGGAGAGGGGGGTGTTAACACTATAAACAGTGAACTGAGAGAGAGAGAGAGAGAGAGAGAGAGAGAGAGAGAGAGAGAGAGAGAGAGAGAGAGAAAGCTTGCGTGATGCACTATATGGCGATGGCAGCGAAAGGTTTGGGCTGGCGGGGGAGACATCAGAATCGGGAGGGGGGGGGGGGGGCAGAGCCAGCCAGGGGGGTCCTTTTTGCTTTTATCTGTTTTGATGGACTTCTGTCGTGCGTCTTCCGCGGAATTGACACGATAATGCGATGGTTTCAATTATAAGCATCGGGAGGACATTCGACTTCGACGTGGGAACACGATATCGGCGTGGCCCTCGGAGGAGGAGCAGGAGCAGGAGGACGAGGACACTGAGTGACGTTTAAAGACGAAGGGGCCTTCATGGCTCCGGGAAATGCATCCTATCGGGCAGGGCCACAAACGGCTGGAGGGAACACCATTTTTCCTCTCCTTTCCGGTAGGTAAATATAAATACATATTTAGTATACATATATAATATATATGTGTATGCGGGCACGTGTGTACGTGTAAATAATAAATACATACACAGTATATTCATACATAATGTAAATAAATTCTTCTGTTAAGACAGGATACGTCTGAAGAATAAAAGGCCCATTAAAGCACTCAGGTTTAAAGCTAATATAGTCCTTAGCTTTAATCCAGTGTGTTTTAATGGGCCTTTTATGATTGAGTTTATACAATATAAATATATATATATATATATATTATATATAAAGATATAATATATATATATATATATATCTATATTAACATATATATAATTATAAATTTTATATATATAGTTTTATATATAAATATTAATGTAAATTATATATATAAATATATATATATATATTATATATATAAATATAATATATCTATATATATATATATATATATAGGTGTATATATATATTTATATATAAATATATATATATATATATCTATATTCATGTTATATGGTAACGGAACAAAACAGTAATGGCTCCCAAGCAGCCCAGGCCCGAAGTCAACAAGAAAACTCAAGGGGAAGAAACGAGGAGAAGAGCGAGTTCATTCGACTCATCCTTTGAATAAACATTCAAGAGGAAACGACCGCGGACGTAAAAACCTGTAACGGTACACAAGTGTCCAATATAAATAACTATTAAATTGAAATAAATCCACTCTGGTATTTTTGTTAATTGTAGTGGCTTTATGTAAAAGCGAAAATTTCAAACTGGCCTGTCGTAATCCAATTCCATTTGGCAAAAATACCGCTGCATGAATCGATCATATTTGACAAACAAATCGCAGTTAGAAGCCCAATCGCATTTGGCGAAAATGCCGTTGTTTAAAGGTACAATTATACTTGACAAAAATACCGAGTTTGGGTTGTTGCTGCATAATAAGGACTGAGAGCGAACGGTGATTGACATCTACTCATTTCCTGTACCAGATCTGATGAGACACAAGGGGCCCACAGAGGAAACTATGAGATACGAAACCTTATTACACTGATATATAAGGCGCGTTTTAGTCCTTTTATCATTTATAACTGCAACGTCATGAAGGGAAGCTTTAATCATTCGATGAATTAATCTAGGTGCATGAACTTCAGCATATCAATTAAATGTATTATTATTATTATTCGAAATGACTCAACATTTACACGGAATTGGTTTGCTCAGGAATCGTCCGTGAAATATGTTAAAAAGTAAAAAAAAAAAAAAAAAAAAAGTAACGAAAATAAAAACATAGCTAAGGTACTAAAAAAAATTAATCAATAATAATCCCGTAAACAAATAATTGTAAGGGCACACCTTAACTGTAGGTCAGAAAGACTAATAATATCTTTTACAAATCCTCGAAAGCGCCTTTGTTTCGTGAATAATCAACGATGAAACCTTTGTAATGAATAAGCCTAGAGGCAATCAGCTATTGCAGGTGATGATTAGATAGAGCTCTAGATAGCGTAGGTTTTAGTATCCAAGTCTCGTGTGTTACCTGTGTGTGAGAGAGAGAGAGAGAGAGACCAGACAGATTTCGCTGGCAAAATATAAAGGTAATGGCGGGTTTGAACAGGGTTCGGGACAATACTACAAGCCTTCGATGCAGATCTTGTCCTGGTGCATCGGTACACACTGATTATTTCGCTCTTGGTGAAAGAAACCAAACGGAATTTGGCAATACATTATCTGCCATCGCTTTCGTTGTTTAAAAAGCCGAATGCGTAAAAAATCCAATGATGAAATTTTTGTTTTTCCTATTACCATCGCAAGGTTTTTCAACTTTTAGAGAACTGGCTTCCACCTTTAGTATTTCAATTACATACTGGATCTAGTAGCACACACACGTGTGTGTGTGTGTGTGTGTGTGTGTGTGTGTATATATATATATTATATATATTATATATATATAATATATATATATATATATATATATATATATATTATATATATATATGTATATTACATATATATTATAATAATAAATTATATATATATTATTATATATTATATAATATATAAATAATAAATAAATATATATAGATATATCTAAATATATATTAATAAATATCTATTATGTATGTATATGTATATATATATAATATATATATATATCTATATATAATGTTATAATTATAATATTATTATATATATAAATATACATAATATATTATATACCACATATAAATAAATTATATTATAGCGAATAACCAAACAGTAAAATGATAAGTCCTAAGTAAGCCAATCCTAGCGCTTTCGCCTTTATTCAGGCATCATCCAGGGATAAAAAATACCTAAGCACTTACCATGTGATGTTTACACCAACTGAAATTCTCTCTCTCTTTCTATCTCTCTCTCTCCCTGTTTCTTTCTCTTAATCTCTTGCTGTCTGTCTGTTGGTCCACCCCCACCCACACACTCCCCCCCCACCTCTCTCTTTCTCTCTGAGTCAATCTAATTCCCCAGAGGTCCCTCACCTAATCAAATAATCACCTTGATGAGTCTCAACTTTTAATTGGATCTGGGGCCCTTCGTTGTCACCGCTGAACTTATTTTTTTCCTCCGAATCTTTTTTGGGTCATTAGGCGATTTGGTCTTCTTTCCTGATTAGCAAATCCAAAAAGGCGATTTCTTCACCCGCGGATATAATTAATCTCTTAATATGCCAGTTGAGGCTTTAATGAAAAAGGACAATTTCCCGAGATCGCTGTTGCTGCTCTCCCTGGATTATTATGATACTTCATGGGCGTGTATTTGTGTACGTTTGTGAAAGCACCTTTGCATGACAAGTACACAGGTATTCGCACACACACACAAATATGTATACATATACATATATACAAATGTATATATATTATATATACATGCATATATACATATATACATATGTATTTTTGTGAGAAAATTAAACATGTTTGTTTACATTTATATACACATATTCAATGACGCTCACATACATACATACGCACACACATACAAACACTGGCTGTGCCAAACGATAAACGCCTCAGGCACTGCTGTCAAATCACCGAGTTAAAAGGAACACGCAACAAACCATAGCAGTCTGTTGCAAGCGGAAGGGTTAGCATGAAAATCCAATAGTCTACAGAATAAGTGAATTATATATATATATATATATATATATATATATATATATATATATATATATATATATATACACACAATTCGTGATGGCGTGAATATGTGTATGGGCGTTTGAGAGAGAGAGAGAGAGAGAGAGAGAGAGAGAGAGAGAGAGAGAGAGAGAGAGAGAGAGAGAGAGAGGGGGGGGGGGGTGAAACGAGTTCTGCACTTTCTTCCTAAATTTTAGCTGTACTGAAATGTCTATACACGCACGCATAAATAGCTGTCTGCTTTTACAACATTCATGTGTGTTTGTAAGTATCTGGAGAGAGAGAGGAGAGAGAGAGAGAGAGAGAGAGAGAGAGAGACTTCTCTCTCTGTGCATACATTTCAACTGTATATAAAATCCTTACATACACTTATAAATACATGGCTATCTATTTTCAGAATGCGTATGTTTGACACATACATACATACATACACACACACACAAACAGAGAGAGAGAGAGAGAGAGAGAGAGAGAGAGAGAGAGAGAGAGAGAGAGAAATTTATCTCTCGGCTTGATGCGTAGATTTTTACTTCATACAACGCACGAGCCTTCATATATTTTACATAGCTCTTTGTCTCAAATCTGTGTGTGTGTTTGAGAGAGAGAGAGAGAGAGAGAGAGAGAGAGAGAGAGAGAGAGAGAGAGGTGCTTTAAACTTAATATTGGGCCGATTTAGAGAAGTACAAGCGACAAATAAAGATCAGTAACATTGTTTACCAAAATATTAAAGTGGAGCTACCGACCGAATCTGGCTGGGCTGAATTTATTCTCTCTCTATCTCTCTCTCTCTGTCACTGTTACAGCTAGACTTGAATAATTCAAAACCCTTAGTCTCAGATGGTCCTTAGTTTTTCTAATGCAGTTTTTTTCCCTTAACAATCTGTTTGTCCTGATTTGGGTTGGATCTAGAGAAAAAAAAAAGAAAAACAGTCATGGCTACCATTCTACCCTATGCAGCTGCCTCAGAGATAAACTCTCTGTGGAGTTAAGCATCGTACCAGTTTGAAAAAGTGTACGATTTACCTGGAGAGTTCCAGGTAATGGAGCCCAGTGTACGTTTCGTTCATAGGTAGACAGACCTATTGTTCCAACTACCGAGTTAGGATACGCATTACCAAGGAAGTTAAAATAAGCTCTCTCTCTCTCTCTCTTCGTTCATAGATAGACAAAATTATTGTTCAAACTACCGTGTTAGAAAACGCCTTACTAAGACAATTAAAATAAGCTGTTTTTCTCTCTCACTCTTCGTTCATAGATAAACATAACTATTGTTCCAACTATCGTGTTAGAATACGCCTAAATAAGGCAATTAAATTAAGTTCTCTCTCTCTCAATCTCCGTTCATAGGTAGACATAACTATTGTTCCAACTATCGTGTTAGAATACGCCTTACTAAGGCAATTAAATTGTAGCTCTCTCATTATATGTGTATATATGTCTTATCTGTCATTTCTCTGGCATATCTAACCTACGCTCTGTTTTTCATAATTTATTTTCGTAGCGTTTCCCCTAGTTATCTCATCCATCACCTTCTCACACTTTAAACATTAACCCTTCCATCTCCCTTTTCCGAATTCTGCATATTTCATTATTTACTTCAGTCTCATGTTTAACAGTGTAAGCCACTTAATTACGCGTTCTCCTGTACGACTTAGTCAGAACACCTGGTCATTAATATGCCTCCATAAATGCAAAGATCGATGGGTGCAGCAGGGAGAGCTTAATGCGCTTTTTGTAGCCCGGGTCCGAAGAGTAGAAGGGATATTGTTTGTATGGTGTTTTCACGTTGCATGGAACCAGTGGTTGTTCAGCAACGGGACCAACGGCTTTACGTGACTTCCGAACCACGTCGAGAGTGAACTTCTATCACCAGAAATACACATATCTAACCCCTCAGCGGAATGCCCGAGAAACGAACTAGCGGCCACCGACTTCCGAATCTGAATATAACCGACAAATGAAACGATGCGCTGGACGATAAAAAGAGCAGGAAAGTGACCTCCGCCTCCTCCTCTTCTGAAAGTCTGGAAGCTTTTCCTTTCACTTTGAGTCTGTTATCTCTCACCCTGTGGAAGAGAACAGCTTCCCGATCGCCCCTGGATCTGCTGCCTTTAGCTCTTTAATGAATGAGGGCTTCCGACACCCCTCCGAAATGCATTAAAGATTCGAGGAGACTTTTGTAACACACGGGAGACCCAACTTTAGCCTTAAGCGTCAAGAAATCCAGCGGGCTTCAGCTAGAGATCCTTCCGATGGCCCTCCAGTTACGCTATATTCCTGAAGGAAGGGAGGGGGCCGGGGGAACAAGGCCACTTTACGATGCATTTGGGAATTCGTGACAGCAAGTTACAAACGTCACGCAGGACGATGATGCGTTTGCGAGGACTGGGAAAAAAAGGACGAAGCAGAATTAACAAGCATTTTCCTAAAAAGAGAAGGGATAACGAAAACGAGTCTATGCTTGGAAGCAAATAAAAGGCGGCGGCGTTATTGTTTGCTATCTGTTCAAGCAATGGCCACGTCAGTCATGAACACATCGAAGATGTGCAAGAAGGAACGGGCCTATGTCTACTAGGAAACAGAAGAAAAAGAAGGCTTTGAAACTTGAGAGAGAGAGAGAGATATCAGAAGTTTGGCGAAAGGGTGGGGTAGGGGCGGTTCTAGTTAAAAAGAGTGGGGTAAGGGCGGGTATCTAGTTAAAAAAAAAGACGAGGGAAGCATTAGAGATAATAATAGATTAAAGTTTTTAATGTGCCAATTAAGGGCACAATTAAAGATAAATTCTGTTTTCCGTGGTTAGTAAACAACGCCATAAATCACCTCGCCTCGAAAGTACCTATTAGATTATGGGGGAGAGGGGGGCACAGTCTCGTGATAGTGAGAGGGAAAGCAAAAAGTAACTTAAGAGATGTAGGTCTATCGCGTCTCTCTGATGTCAAGTAATTCTTCCTCCTTTACTTTTATTCTTTTTTTATATATTTTTATCTGAACAACATAACAGCAGTAAGATGTCCGTACAATGATCAATTCTACCTTTTAAAAAAATATATTTAACTGATTGACTGATATATTCTTAATAATATTGGAACACGTGAACTCCTTGGAGGAGTACACTGGTCTCCTCTTGTGTGATCGACGTTGGTAACGCTGGAAGTGCAACGCCAGATGATCTGCTATATTCAACTAGTCCCTAAGGTGAGTTCCTACTAAAAACGTCTGATAATTCAGTACCAATAAAAAGTTGAAAAACTATGAACTACATAATGTGAGCTCCTATTAAAACGTCTGAAAATCAGTACCAATAAAAAGTTGGAAAACAACAGATAAAATAAGTTAAAGGCTTAAAACATTGGAAAAAAAATTTTTTGCACTTAGTCAACAAACCAGCAATCATCCGGAAACTTATGCACAATAGCATTACTCTCTTCATTTGTATTGCATCACTAGAAAGTACTGATGTATATACTATAGTAGATTCACATCACCCGTGCATCGGATATCTAGGCCAGTCCCTTACGACGCTCCTGATTGGCTGTTGATAAGCCAAGTATCCCTCAGGAGAGGTGGAACATAGTACATCCTGCCTAAGTGAACTCTCTCGAGAGACTGAGAGTTTCCAGCCCTGTGATTGGCTTATCAACAGCCAATCAGGAGCGTCGTGAGGAACTGGCCTAGACATCAGATGCACGGGGTGATGTGAATCTACTATAGGAAAAATATTCCAAATATTCCGTCAATAATATCGTTGAAAGAAAGGGTCGAAAAAGCAAGTCCCGACTTTAAGGACGCTATGTACCGTCCCAAATGTTTACAATCTGGCATCTGTTCTTGCACAGTAACATAGGACTCAGGGGTAAAAGAATAGAACAGAATATAAAATTTAGGTCAAAGGGCAAGCGCTGGGACCCATGAGGTCATTCAGCGCTGAAATGGAAATGGACAGTAAGGTGGTTTGAAAGGTGTAACAGGAGGAAAACCTCGCAGTTAGAGAGGGTGGGAAGTCAGATGGAAGAAAGAGAATATGAATGGAGGTACAGTAAAAGGAATGAGCGAGGTGCAGCTAGGGCCCGAAGGGCCGATGCAATGTCCCTTATCTAATGCCTACAGTGCACCACGTATCAGGGGTAAAAGAAAAAAAAAAGTCTGGCCCGGGCTGGCTACGGGGAAGCCTACACGCGGAGTTAAATGAATGGAAAAAAGTATATAATTGCACTAATTCAGAAAATACACAAATTATACATCAGGAAGACTCATCTATCCCTCATATCTGTCTCGTCCCACCAAGCTGTCCAGCTCCTTCAACTTTGTCTTGGGGTCACTTTGTCAACCTATACAAGCAAATCATTCTGCCAGTCCTGTACGAAATACAATGTGATTTAGCGATCTGATTAAAATACATATTAAAATACATTTCAATGTAAATATCGGTTTAATGATTTGTTATTACTTCTGCCGAAGGCGTTTTTCGGTATGACTGTGTCAGTTTCTATGGACATCTTTTTTTAAATATTTTTTTCCAATGTTTTTTCTTTTTTTTTAACAGTCGTTCTATCTTGCGGACGCTCGCTTTGAGAATGGTACATGTGAATATTTTTTTCATTCTGAATAATAATAATAATAATAATAATAATAATAATAATAATAATAATAATAATAATAATAATAATAGGCACGATCCCAAGACCCCTGAAAAGGGACCTGGAAAAACTAGAAGCTGAAGTAGCTCCAGGACTCATGCAGAAGTGCGTGCTACTAGAAACAGCGCACATAAGTGAGAAAAGTGATGGACTCCTAAGGAGGCAGGATGCAACCCGGAACGTCACCAAATAATAATAATAATAATAATAATAATAATAATAATAATAATAATAATAATAATTTTGGATGATTTTCAGCATACCATTTCGAGCTCATTTTCCTCACTGCGGTGAGGAATAGAAGTCAAAATGCCTCATTCCTCATTTCTCATCATAACCGGCACTTTAATCTTAGACAACTGAGTCACCAAAGTATGATGAAAGGGAGAGGGGGAAACGGGCATGAGGGAGGGAGAAGGGGAGGGGAAAGGGAATAAGGATAGGGGGATAGAGAGAGAGAGGGGAGAAACAGTGATAAAGGGAAGAGGAGGGGGAGGAGGAGGAGGAGGGAGATGAGGAGAGTATGAATCATGAGGTGGGAGATTATGAGAAATGGAGGTACGGAAGATGAATGCGACAGTGGAGATGAGTAATTACTACGAAGATGGATATTTAAAAGGTGAATAAAATAGGAGACGGGGTTCAAAGTAAGAATGGCAGAAGGAGACTTAATTAACTGGAATCGAGTAAAGTAAGTTTAAAGGAAAAAAAAAAGTTTCACGAAGAAATAAGAGAAAAATACTGGAATAAATGTGAAATAATGGCAATAATGAATACAATCAAAATCAGAGAAAAAATATAAAAACACACCCTGGAATTATTCATCTTCTAACAGATAACTCATCATTTTAGTTCATTTCAAACACTGAAGTTTGTACAAAGTTTACTAATATAAAAATTATATATATATGTATAAATACATACACATAATATACATGTGTACTACGTATACATAACATACATGTGTATCATACATATATATATGTGTATACATATATATTAATATAATTAAAGAGAGAGAGAGAGAGAGAGAGAGAGAGAGAGAGAGAGAGAGAGAGAGAATGTTTGCGTGTGACTGAAAGTTTTTTGTTTTTTATTTCTGGAAAAAGGCCAATATATATTTTCGGGAAAATAATTGTTTTTATCCGATTATTCCAATCTCTCTCTCTCTCTCTCTCTCTCTCTCTCTCTCTCTCTCTCTCTCTCTCTCTCTCTCGTGTTCATTCTTCATAATGCATGATTTTGCAGTGTAAAGAACAATAGCCTTGTGTGAAAAATCACATTTTTCCATTTTTTGACGAGGCAAAAAAAAAAAAAAAAAAAAAAAAAAAAATTACACTGTCACATGAATCCCTGTCAATCTATCTCGCTGGTGACTCGGCCACGAAATCACGAAAATGAAGGTTTTTTTTGGCCTTTGCGTTTTTTTTTTTTTGCTTTTTTTAACCCGAGCTTTTTTTTGACCCAGTTTTTTTTTAAACAAAATGGGAGAACAAAATGGGTGAATCGTCTTCTCTTCGTGAGACGAGGATGACAGGTGAATCTGGGAGACGCCCGTCACAATCACGCTATTCATTTTATGGAAATTCGGGACGACGAAGTTAATCACTGGTTGCTTTTTTTTCTTTTTCTTTTGTGTGGAGAAGGATTTCTGAGATAATGAGTGTATACATATCAATAGATATATATATATTTCTGACTCACATCAGGATCGAACCCAGGCCTCTCAATTGAAAGACCAGACCGGGCCTGGTTGGCAGCGATCTGGTCTTTCAATGGAGAGACCTGGGTTCGATCCCGAAGTGAGTCAAAAATTTATTTCAGTTCCACACGTGATGGTGTGTTGATTAGTTCTATAAATATTATATATAAGTATATACTTACTAATAAGTGTACATATTCGGAAGTTTTGAGAGAGAGAGAGAGAGAAGAGAGAGGAGAGAGAGAGAGAGAGAGAGAGAGAGAGAGAGAGGACGCTGATTGGATGGCGTTGAAAAGACGCTGGTAAGGATGTGTCCCCACTACAGTAAAAAAAAAAAAAAAAAAAAAAAAAAAAAAAGTCACACACATGTCAGCAACTTGTCACACAAACATCACCAACAGGTTGAGTAGCAGTGCTTCGTATGATTATCCAATTTATGATATGTACGAGATAAGTTCATGACATGGTTTACATAACTGTGGAAGCAAGCTTTGATTCCTACAGTATCCGTCATAGGTAACACATGAATGTGCACAAAAATAAGTCTATTCATAAAGGCAACCAACAAATGAATGTGCACAAAAATAAGTCTATTCATAAAGGCATACTTGATGTACTTATGTAAGTATGTATTTGACAAGCGCATTTCTAAGTGAAATCATTTCACGGTCTGGTATATCATAGCACGAACTAATCCTATTTGGCCATTCGTGTGTCCTTCCTTTGATGCAGTGGAAAAACAGACGATAATGACACCCATAAAAAAAACAGAGGAGAAGATAATCCTCAGCTGATAGAAAAAAAAGGGGGGTTGGGTGGGGAGGGGTGGATAACCTTATTACACGATCCTTGTAACTGCAGAGGGGAAGACGAACATCTATCCGAGGTCAACTCGTCCGTACGGTCAGAAAATTTGAAACCAGGGGAATGACCGTCATGCACACTTGGGCTGACCCGAGGCGTTGTTTACGCATGGAAGTGTGTGTGTGCGTGCGTATATGAAGAGAGAGAGAGAGAGAGAGAGAGAGAGAGAGTGCGTGGCCAAGAGAGGAGGTATAAGTGTAATTACAAGGTACAAATGCAAACTTTAAATTAATAATCCAGTTGCGGCCGTCCTAAATTACATGATACATCACCCGTAATAGGGACTTGTCAGTCTTTTTCGGGTCCCACTCGGCGAAAAGCGGATGATACGTAATCGATACGCTTTGCTCTGTTTTTTTTTTTCCTCCTCTCTGTATCTATTTCATTCTCACTGTATTCTAACCGTATGGGGGCCGTATAGGAGAAGGAGGTAAAGAAGTTGACGGATGGCTCGCGCGATGTCTTCCGACGTTAGCTAAGGGTTTTAAAGGCACCGCCTGGAATTAGGAGACACGAATACCCGGGAATTAATCTGCGAGAGGGAGGGAAGAATTCTTACTTTTCCTTTGTCATTATCATTGTGCGCGCGCTTTTTCTTTTTTTTCTAAACAAAAGCTGTTGATACCACTGTTTAATATCAACGTAGGGATTATGTTTTTTTGCTTGTTTTTAATCTTTTTCTCTCTCTCTCTCTTTGCTTATCATGGAATTATAGAGTTGGTCGTCAAACCGTACGAAATCAATAAACGTAATTAGCCAGAGCTGCTCTTATTGTAAATTCACGTAAAACTATATTATTTCACAATAAGTCTTCTCATACCTTATTTGCCTGTCACGGGAAACGTTAAATTATCTATAATACTCAGGATTTTGTTTCCCAGTCTAGAACGTACTACAGTCACAAAATTACACAGCCACGTCACGGGTAACTGACAGAATTTGAACTCCGTGCTTCCAGAATCTTATGCTTATCTACGTGCTTCCAGAACTTTCTTCTGTCTCCATTCTCCATTTTTCCAGAACTTTTTTCTTTCTACGTGTTCCCAGAACTTAAAAGGTCCCATGTTTCCAAACGCTTATGCTTCCTTCAGAATTACCAGAGATGTATGCCTCTCTCTGTGTCTGCAGACATTAAGAAATATATGCCTCTTAATATGTCTGCAAGCATTAAGAAATGTATGCCTCTTAATATGTCTGCAAGCATTAAGAAATGTATGCCTCTTAATATGTCTGCAAGCATTAAGAAATGTATGCCTCTCTGTGTGTCTGCAGACATTAAGAAAAGTATACCTTGCTATGAGTCTGCAGACATAAGAAATGTATGCCTCTCTATGTCTGCAGACATCAAGAAATGTATACCTCTATTTATGGAGACATTAAGAAATGTATGCCTCTTAATATGTCTGCAGACATAAAGAAATGTATGCTCAATAATTTATGGAATGAGCATTAATTTAAATGAATTATGCCTCTTAATATGTCTGCAGACATAAAGAAATGTATGCCTCTATTTATGGAGACATTAAGAAATGTATGCCATCTCAGTAATGGTCTGCAGACCATAGAAATGTGCCTGGCTTATTTATGAGACATTCCTAGGTACCGCTAATACTTCATCTCCTACAAATTTTAACTTAGTATCTTCACAAATAAAGAAATTTTAGCAGGTTGCATTTCCAAAATCTTGATGGCTTATAACTCGATTTTATTTTATTTTTTGTGGCGAGAGGCTCTTCTAATACTGAACACCTTATGTACTGTCTCGTCTTAAATCTCGGAAAACAGTGGATGTGGAATGCTGGGAAGGTCTTGGTATATTTATTTGTTTTAGGATGAAAACGCCTGACGTGACTAGTTTTGCTTTTTAACATTTCATGTACCTATAAGAACCCGCGAATATGTGACTACTAGCATGATTGAATTCGAATCTATGTCTGTTAATTTACAGTGTCTATATATCTTATATTTTAGGTATTTGCCCCTTTAAAGTGCTCTCTTATTTTATATATATTATATAATATAATTATATTATATATATAGATATTAAGAGAGATATATAAATTATTAAATACCAATATATACCTTAACGTTACACACACACACACACACACACATATATATATATATATATATATATATATATATATCTATATATATATATATATATATATATATATATATATATAAATATAACATTCCCTTCAAAGCCGGGCTGCTATTGGCGTCAAGGCCACCTCTGATAAGTAATATTTGAATCGAGAATGTTAACTCTCTCTCTCTCTCTCTCTCTCTCTCTCTCTCTCTCTCTCTCTCTCTCTCTCTCTAAACCTCTCAAGTCACATGTCTGATAAGTAAATGAACAAAAGGACAGATACACAGACCTACAGCAGCAAAACTGACATTGGATCCTCTCTCTTTCTCTCTCTCTCTCTCTCTCTCTCTCTCTTCTCTCTCCCTTCCTCTCCACTTCATTTGTGGCATCCGCGGGAACAGACGAGGCCGCTGTTATGTGAGCGAAGCCGTACGTGCACCGGAAATAAAAAGCGAAATTGTTATGCGCGCAATTTGCGAGTTTTTGATTTGGCAGCCGAATTTCATTTTACACTGGTAAAAAAAAAAAAAAAAAATAAAAAAAAAAAAAAATCTAACTACATAATATCATACGGTTCGTTTTTTCCCTCCGAGCGTGAATTTACTTTATGCAACAAGGTCTGCTGCTTCTCGCCTCTCGGGCTCGGTCCGCGTTGTTTTTGACGTTTTGATTCTTGCAATGAACTCCTATAAAGACTCTTGTTAAGTGTCCACGACGATGCTTGGCCTGGTGAAATACACACACACACACACCACACACACACACACACACACACACACACACACATATATATATATATATATATATATATATATATATATATATATATATATATAATATATATATTGTAAATAAATTCTTCTATTAAAACAGGACGCGTCTCAAGTACAAAAGGCCCATTAAAACACTCTGGTTTAATAAAGTTAGGGATTATATTTCGGTGGACTAACTTCCAACCTTATCACTTGACATATATATATATATATATATATATATATATATATATATATATATACATAAATACTGCGGATAATAATATTTCATTCAAACTCAGTCGTCATTCGGTGAAAGTATACATCATATCCAAGTGGGTTTACTAATTCTCATTACCAAAATAAAAACTAAGTTCATGACTATTTTACGATCAATTCATCAACAATCCGGTTACCCTCAAATCATTATGTGCTTCGAATAAGAGATATCTATAACGACTGCAAAATCGTATATTTACATCTTGCAGCGTGTTCAAAATCGTTTAGTATTTGTACGTATACTTACAGTGTACGTTTTAATATTCATAATTTGAATTTACATATAAGCCTTAGACGGAAGAGCTATCGTTAACTACTTTCCGGTAATAATAATAATTTTCAGGTATGCCGCATTATGCAAATAATGCATAATGATGATGCATGCAAGACTGTCTACTTATTCAAAATGCCAAATGCCGAGTCTTAAGTCCTATTTACGACCAGTAATGAGAACGAATTTCAGCTTGCATGTCGATGATAATTACGAAGTTGACTGTATTATCAGTGGTCATCATAACTTCACTCCAGACTCATTACAGAGGGAAGAGATACGACGCGAGATCCTCAGTGCCTCACATGGGTTCCCAGTGGCTCCCACGGGCTACCAAAGTATTCCCAGAGAGTATTGAGGATTCCTAGAGCTCTCAGGAGCTCCTCAAGACTCACAGAGGATTTTAAAGGTCACCCATATGTTATCTGAGACTCCCAAGGATTCAAACAACTCCAATGGCTCCAAAAGTAGTTCCCTGGGGTTTCCAAGTGGCTCCCACGAGCTACCCAAGTATTCCCAGAGTGTACTGAGGATTCCAAGAGCTCCTCAAGACTCCCAGAGGATTTTAAAGGTCACCCATATGCTATCTGAGACTCCCAAGGCCTCAAACGACTCCCATGGCTTCAAGAGTTCCCTGAGGTTTCCAAGTGGCTCCCACGGGTTACCCAAACATTCCCAGAGAGTACCGAGGATTCTAAGAGCTCCCAAGAGCTCCTCAAGACTCCCAGAGGATTTTAAAGGTCACCCATATGCTATCTGAGACTCCCAACACTTCCAGCGAGTCCCATGCCTCCAAGAGTAGTTCCCTGGGGTTTCCAAGTGACTTCAAGGCGATACCATTAAATCCCCGAGGCTTAGTGAAAAGACAAACGAAGATCAGAATGCCAAATCATCTCTCCTCAGCTTGATCTCCTCGATATATAATTGAATGATAATTATATTCTCTGTCTGTCTGTCTGTGCGTCCATTAATGTTGTGGTTGTGGTTTACCTGCATGTTCCTCTTTATCTTCACTTTAATCCTGAGCACAACCACAAAATATAGGAATAAAATTCTACGTGCAAAATGTAAGGAAAGTAAGAATGCTACAAAATGTACAGTCATTCTCTCTCTCTCTCTCTCTGGCTCTCTTTCTCGGCTCTCTCTGCTCTTTATGGCTGCGTGCCCCTAGGCCATAACCATTCATGACAATTTTTCGCGTCCTTCATCTTGCCCCTGGAGGAGGAGGAGGAGGAGGAGGAGGAGGACCTCACCTCAGGTAAAAGGACATGATGGGCCTGCATATACCCCCTGGAAGCCCCAGAAGCGTGGCGCTCGGAGGAGTCGCCTCTTATGAGAGGATAATCACAGACTGCGCCAGAGATATGATGGTTGTCTGGCGGAGGTAAAAAAATAGATGGAGAGAAAGACAAAAAGAACCATAAAAAAAAAGAACCACGTATTATCACGAGAGAGCCTTTGGCACCCTCTCTCTCTCTCTCTCTCTCTTCATTATCATCATCCTAATCTATAATTTCTGTTGCATTAAAATCACAACATATTTCTTTTTTATCTCTCTTTTTCTTTCGGCAGTCTGTATTGTCCCTATCACTGTTCTTGTCTCAATTGTTTAATTGTTTACGTTTTCTTTTGCATTTTTCTAAACGAGTCTTCTCTTTAACCCGGGTATCAATCTACCTAACTCATCACACACTCACCTACCCCTCCCCCACTCCCCCCCCCTCCCCCACTCTCTCTCTCTCTCTCTCTTTCCTCATAATCATCATCCTATAATCTATATTTTCTGAACCATGCAAATCGCTACATGTCTCGTTTTTTTCATTCGGTAATCAATGTTATTCCTTCCATTGGTCTTCAATTACGTCTCAATTATCTATATTTTCTTAAGCATTTTCATACAAAAGTCTCCTCTTTAACCCGTGTCTCAGTCTACTTAAGATGATGAGAAAATCTCTCTCTCTCTCTCTCTCTCTCTCTCTCTCTCTCTCTCTCTCTCTCTCTCTCTCTCGTTTAATCCTAGTTTTCAAACCTAGCTGTCTCATCTTCGAACATATTTTTGGGGAATTTCGAAATATCTTCATCAGTAGTGATTTTCGGAAAGGATTTTCACCAGTCGAGCAATAAATATACTAAATGATTATAAATATAAATATAAATAAATATACTTGCGTGCAAATTTGCCAGAGGCATGACGGAAAACGAACACTAAAATAAGCCATAAAAAAAAAAGGCCAAGGCCTCTACTTCGTTCAATACTGACGTTTATCGGTGATATTTCTTTCGGATACGTCAACTATTTAAAATCACGTCTTTGCATAAGCAAGAACTTATATATATATATATATATATATATATATATATATATATATATATATATATATAATATATTTGAACAATACTTGTACTCTAAATAGTTTATGTCAGTTCCCCTTTAAAGGCAGAGGGTCAATGGCATCACGCAGATCTGTGCATTTTGCAAATTTTATGCAGTGAAAAATACGTGAAAAAAAAAGATATAAGCTAATACAAGGTAAATGGATTTGTTAGTCTGTATTTACCTGATAATCAACTATTAACTTCAATAACTATATTCCCTTATAAGTGTATAGCTTAGTTTCTCTCTCTCTCTCTCTCTCTCTCTCTCTCTCTCTCTCTTCTCATCTCGAGGATGGTTGACAAAAGCTGAAGAAAATCAATGTTCGTGAAAAATCAGAAACGTGAAAATAACAACACGATTAAATATATAAATAAACTTACACATGCTCGCGAGGACTAAGCCAAAGACACATACACACACAAACGCACAGACAAACACATACAACCACGAAGAAGCGCCTCAGAGGCTTGGTCGGTATGGTGTTGGCGTACCACCTCGGTGGTCGCGAGTTCGATTCTCGAGCATTCCAATGAGGTGTGAGAGATGTGTATTTCTGGTGATAGAAGTTCACTCTCGGCGTGGTTCGGAAGTCACGAAAAGCCGTTGGTTCTGTTGCTGAATAACCACTGGTTACATGCAACGCAAAAACACCATACAAACAAACAAAGCAACCACGAAGACACATAAACAAGCACCAAAGCCACATGCACACGCAAGCACCGAGTCATAAACGCAAACATACAAACAAATACCAAACAACACGCACGCACACGCAAGCACCCGGCCACGAACATACTACTATTGTATACAAGCAAGAAGCGCCCAGCCAAACGCGCGCAAAGACGTGTGCCCCAACACGAACCACGAGATCAAAACACAGTTACAGCGAAGAAAAAAAAATAATAACAATAATGAGGAGCAGAACTGCACCGTCGTCGTCACAAGTCACCAAAATAGCTGCAACAGCAGTAAAAAAGGCCCCGAAATAGCGAGGGAGGCAACAGCCGAGATGAGAAATAGTGAAACTAAGTCATTTCCACCGATCCGTAATGACCCTACAGAGACCTTCTAATAAATTAAGGTCAGAAGGCTCTCCTGGCCCAAGGTCTCATTGAGCAGCAGCAGCAGCAGCAGCAACGCCGCTGTCTAGACCAAGCCCTGGAGGCAGATGACGAAGGTGGGACAGCGGCAGATTTAGAGGGGTTGGAACGAGAGGGGGGGAGTGAATGATAGGTAGAACTAGGGAGAGGGATGGTAAGGAAAGCGAGAGAGGTTAGGGGGGGGGGGAGATGTGGGGAGGAGGAATGGGGTTGGCATTAGGGTATCAAATAGGGGGGGGGGGGGAGGATAGGGTTGGCATTAGGGTATAAAATGGGGGGGGGTGTCGAGGGAGGAATGGGGGTTGAGATTAGGGTAGAAGAACAGGGAGAGAGAATAATGCAGCTCAGAGGGTATAATCAATTATCGGCAATTGCACGAGAGAGAGAGAGAGAGAGAGAGAGAGAGAGAGGTCAAATGGGTATTTATGTATTACAGGACACTAATGACGTCGAAAGTTGAAAAACATGTTTTTTCCCCCAGAGAGCGTTTTTTTTAAATATTTTTTTTTAATAAACGTAACATTCTATTACCTGCAACTCCTTAATTCGTGTTTGCGGCCGCCCTTCGGCGAAGTATGTAGGTCAGGATACCCACGCCCGTGACGGGGCAGGTTAGGCGGCGCAGGTCCTGCTGTCTGTCCGTTAGGTGGAGTCAGGCGTGACCTGTAACAGGTTGAATTTGGTTAACATCGATGAAAGGTGCGCGGATACAGGTGTCAGTGAAATGGAAGCTTGATTAGATATTTAGAAATACAGTAAATCAGCTTCAAGTACTCTCTCTCTCTCTCTCTCTCTCGTCTCTTCTCTCTCTCTCTCTCTCTCTCTCTCTCTATATATATATTAATATATATATATATATCTATATCCTATATATATATATATTATATATAGGTATTCACACCACACCCAACACACACACACATATATATATATATATATATATATATGGAGAATCTGCTGGTCATTTTACAAGATATATGTGAAATTGCAATGGCCACAATGCCCTCTTAACTTCTCAAATTCTTTTCTTTTTTATTTATTTATCTATTTTTCACACATATAATGTATATATATATATATATATATATATATATATATATATATATCTATATATATATAGTATATATATATGTATATGTATGTACGTAATTATATATAATATAGTTAATCAACGGAGAGGAAACAGCACCTGGATGTCTTTTCGCACAGCAGAATTTAATCCAAAATTGTGGAAAGTCATGGTACAAAGGCCTCATCTCAGACCATAGTTTAACAACGTAATTATGTTCTGTAGTTACCTGGCTTACCGATCAAGCCCGGTAAATTAATCACAGTCATTTGGTTGGTAAATGCTCCCTCTCTACAAATGGCCGGCATCAAGGCGCGATCTAATCATGACTAAGGCTTGGGTAAGTGAAGAGTGAATACCAGCGATAAACCTAGACAGAGCAACACCAATAAAAAGCAACAAACCAGTGAGTCTCAAACTGGGTGCCGTGGGCCCCTGGAGTGCCACATGAACAAAATGAGGATACTGAGCTACTTTCGTATTAAAAGGTTAATGGAAGTTCAAACACCGGGCGGGTCCCGCCCCCTTTGGGGGAGGGGTGGCAGAACCCCCAACCTACAGTAACCACCTAACAGCAATTATGGGCGCTGGATACAAGTGGTTCCCACATCTGCGTTGGGTAAGAGCATCATCGACATTGTGTATGTCATCTGTTCAGCACATGACAGGCATTGGGATTTCCTTGAGAGAGCGGAGAGAGAGAGAGAGAGCGAGAGACCTTAAAGACCTTACAGACCTTACACTGTTCTTGTTGGGTTGCCCCAGGTCCCTCAGTGTGCAGGCACCTCTAATGTCTACCAGAGAGTTGCTAGTACATCTTCCGGTATATTTTGCATCTTCCAATCTTGGATGGTCTGGGATGCAGTTTAGATATTTGTCGAGCTTATTCTTAAACATCTACGCTCACTCCTGATATATTCCTCAGATGAGCTGGCAACGCATTGAATAGACGCTGCATTATCGATGCTGGTGCGTAGTGGATTAATGTCCTGTGTGCTTTCTTATTTTTCCTGGTATAGATTTTGGGCACTATTAATCTACCTCTGCTTTGCTCTTTCTGATATTTTTAGTTCCATGAGAGAGAGAGAGAGAGAGAGACCTTGTTCCTAGTCCTTCTATTGATTACCTGGGTTGGATTCGAGTATATGAGCAAAAAAAAAAAAAAAAATTACACACGTACGTAATACTGATACATACGTACACACACATTACACACGTATACACACTCATGCTGTTTACACACGCATATGATTCCACGTCTCCGTCTCCCTTCAACCCCCCCCCCCCCCACCCCTCCATCCCTGTCCAATTCTGTCTAGATGTCCATCTCCACTCATCTGATATGCAAAAGCAGCGATTACCCAGAGTTTCGGGATGTTTATGACCTAGGAAATCACCTGTGGTTCTCGGATACACACATCTGAGAGAGAGAGAGAGAGAGAGAGAGAGAGAGAGAGAGAGAGAGAGAGAGAGAGAGAGAGAGGTTAATGGGAGGGGAGAGATAGATACGGAATCATATACTATTATGTTAATATATTCATGACTTGACAATGATAACCATATTTTCGAAAGAGAGAGAAGAGAGATAGAGAGAGAGAGAGAGAAATGGATTTACATATTTTCGGAAAACGTTTCACTTATTTCTTGCGATGGACATCTGTGCGCCTTGTTAGAAAAGAGCTGGTTATTAGGGGCACTCCTAAAATGCGATTTATTGCTCCGTTAATTGAAGACCTGAACTCACATAGGGACGAATTTGCAAAACTGAATATGGTTCGAGGGGGAGTGGGACTAGTAGGCAGGCAATACCTGGGCGCTGCTGGCTTGATCATTTATATGCACACTGACACACGCAATACAAACACACACATTATATACATACATACATATATATATATATATATATATATATATATATATATATATATATATGTATGTATGTATATATAACTGTTTAGGTTTTTAACAAGTGGGCTTTTTTTGAAATGAGGCCGTTGGTCCATGCCTTCCTCAACCCTGATTGCGGCCCCGTCGCAGTCAAATGACTACCAGGTACAATCAAGACTACGCAGCTCACTGGGTTTGACATGAAGTCCCTTATAAGAGGGAGAACTTGCCTCTTGGTAAGGTGTTCACATCATGGTCACTTGCTCACGACGGCCCTGCTCCCATTAAATACAAATTAAATAAGGAAATGGTACAAGTTTCGAAATGCCGAGTTGTAACTTATAAGTAAGAGAGGGCTTAAACCAAGTGGAAAGGTGTATCTGAATGTGTCTGTGTGTGCTCCTAGCCGGGTAGAGAACAATTGAATTGAAAACAGAATTCAGGCCAAAGGCCATGCACTTGGACCTATGAAGACATTCAGCGCTGAAACGGAATCGACAGTTGAAAGGTTTGAAAGGTGTAACAGGAGGAAAAAAACCTCTACAGTTGCGCAATGAAACAATAGTTAGGAGAGGGTAGAAAGTTAGATAGAAGAAAGAAAATATGAAAGGAGGTACAGTAAAAGGAATGAAAGAGGTTGCAGCTTGGGACAGAAGGGACGCTGCAAAGAACCTTAAATAATGCCTACAGTGCACCGAAGGAAATGCCCTGATGGCACTGGCCCGCTACGGGGAGGGTAATCATGAGGACGAAGAAGATCGATAAACAGATGGAATTATCAATCAGAAGAATGGCGCTGTGACTGTCGATAGTTTAATGGGCCTTCTGTGTAAGGATATGAAGCCGATGATGCTGTGGAAATTTGATTTTTTATTTATTTATTTTTCTTACACAGGATGTTCATTATTGATTCAGCAGTTAAAAGATAAACAGGGCACAGACTCGTATTTTTCTCACTTAAGCCAACTATCTTGGGAAACGAGAATAAGACTTTCCATCTATGCATACACACACACACACACTCACACACACACACACACGCCCTGCAAAAGTCGGTTCGTTAAAAAGAAGTTCTTGCGCTAACTGTCATCTGGACCCATATACGGTCAAAGAGACGCTAAATGACGTCATTCGTTATTTCTTCTTATCTCGGTATAATTTTTTCCGACCCTTGTGGAGCTTCTTCTTTCGATTGCATTAGCATGCATTGGGCTTCGAACGAATGCATTTCCTGCATCCTGCTTATGACGCCTAATCTGTTCTTACTCCCTGATTTTACTTGTATTTATGCGTGCGAAAATGAGGTTCATCTCACTTCATCCTGGCCAGATCTGACACAATGACTTAAGGTCCAGGAACTTGGAAACCCAACTAGGCATTCGATGGTTAACCTTTGTTTGGAGTCATGCACTGAATTTGCACTACTGACCTGCACAGCTGTCTTGTAGACAAATAGATATTCTGACGCCATCAAGTTAAAAGTGCGGTGCAATCCTAAAAGAGGTTATGGAAACTCCGTATTGTTCTCGTCAATCATCATGTCCCTGTTATCTCTAACCCACGCAATTTAAACGGTTTCGGAGTCGCCCACAGATTTCGTGGTTGTAGACCAATGCTGATGGGTCAGAGTCTTGGTGTCAGAGACCTTGCACAGGGCCTCCTCCTACTCCTTGTTACACCTTGCCTCGATCGTGTAAGCCTAAAGGGCTTGTGGTGGCATGGACAGTTATTCTACAATCTATACCAACCGGTAGTTGTAGTACCTTGGTTTGTACTAGTACCTGCAGTTGCTCAGTAACTGGTGCTACCTCAGACTTCATTTCCCACTTCCGATATCGTTGTTCTCCATATTCACGCACATGGAACTTCTAAGACTATAATATCACATCATATAAAATACAGATAGTATGATGGAACTTCTAAGACTAATATCATATCGTATAAAATACAGATAGTATGCAATAAGAGCTTTAGAAGCAACAGGCTTTGCTATAAATGTTTTCATTCCCAAACCAAACTAGACGTATGATAAACTCGATACTCTCTCTTTCTTCCTCTATTCTCAATTTTCGACGACGAAAGGCTGTAACAAATATTGTCACAGCCTATTCGTCGTCGTACATTAAGGAGAGAGAGAGAGAGAGAGAGAGAGAGAGAGAGAGAGAGAGAGAGAGGCTACTAAGACTAAATGAAATGACCACTTAATGGTACATAAACCTACAACACTCCAACCTTCCAACGAATAGGATCATAACGACTCGAGCGGGCAATATATTCAATATTCATGAACACCTGAAGGTAGTTGTTACCCCATACGGCCGAGACCGCCAAATATACCCTTGGCTTCCAAATTCGTAGTCAAGATGAAACTTCAGCACCAAACGACACTATTAAAGCTTACCTGTCAACCCACATATCCCACTGCAAGTAAAGAACCACTTTTCATGGTCTTTGAGTTTTACTTTCGCCTTGATAATCTATACCGTGTTTTTCCCGGAAGGAAAATCCAAATCCGCAATGAAGCATTTTATTTACCCCATGTCGCATCTGCTAGTGTCGTAAGCAAAAACATTCAGATAACATATATTCGACAAACGCAGTGCATAACATAAGTATGCATGAAATTTCTCGTAGCTATGTTCCAAACTGGCTCATATATACATAAAAATTATATCATTGATAAAGTTTATTCAATGCTATTGGAACTGGTCATATTCTAAGATCCAATGCCAACCTAAGGGTAACCATCGTTCTCAGAGTAAATATCAATTCGAAATAAATACGGTTCAGTACTGGGATCTTTTGTAGATAGTGACCACAAGGGTTTTAACCCGGTATATATCCACCTTTGCTGCGTGTTCAATACAAGCCCAACATTATGATCATGCTGCATTGACAGCCAATTTTCTCAGCAGGCTTCAAAGACTGGTAAATGATCATTGCAACATTTACCAAGGACAATGTGAATTATAAGTAGAAATACAAATATTAATTCTGTCTGCTGTCGTTTATATACACTTGAGCAATAAACTTGATCAATTTACCAATGTTATGTGCCTTTCTTAAAAACATAAATTTAGTTTTACTCTCTAGAGGCAGAACTAACTATCGTTCTTTATTCATGGGTCAAACTGACAGGCAGTAAACTTTGACAATTGTATGCTCAAATAATTGTAATCTCAAATGGTGTCATTCCAAATAAGCTTCATCCACAGGCATAATAATATTATTAACTGCCTGATACCTAACAGCCAACATTCAATAGTCTGTACAGTCATTTTGTAGGTTTTAAAAATTTACTGTACCTGACACTTCTAGTTACCTCTTATTAGACTAAATCTCCTTTGGTAGCCACATTGATACCTCTTAACATATTCTGGACTTTAGTCTGTTGCAGAAACTTAAGCTTATGCATAACAGGAGGTGTTTGAAAATGTACTTTGGCAGAAAATGCTTGCTGCACTTGTGTGATCCATTGTTTGTCTCTATCCCTTCTGCACTTTCTAATCTAAGGAAGGTAGCGGTCTCACTCTTAGTTCTTGTCAGGAAAACTTAAAACACAAAGTGGACAAACATCAGTCCTGAATTCCACATGTCACACATTAACAAAAGGGTTCCTACATTGACCTGCAGACATTTTTAAGTCATACTTTAAGCCATAAGACTACTCACAGATCTTATAAGAGAAACTTTATTTACAGTATAAAGGTAACTATAATCTGCATTAATTCATATTCATACATTGTGATTTAGGGGGAAAGTACACTGTAAGTGCTGTGCAGAACCAGATCAAGGCATTTGAACCATGACATAGAGGCTGTATTTGTACAGCTTTGGGTGCAATTATTACCAGGAGGTACATATATGAAGCTATGTAACAGGTCACAGTCATGCTGACCTATTGTAGAGTTTGGCTAGCATGCAAGAATAACTTTTGACTTTCATAGCTAGCCAAAACTTGAGCTGTGTTTCATAGTCTGTGGAGAGGGACAGATAGAAAAATAAGCATTCCTGTAGGCTACATCAGTTAGGCTATGCTAAGGTTAGGCTATGTTAGACTACATTTGGTTCTATGGTGATCAACCCTGGTAGACTAGCTAGTAGGTAAAGTTTACTTTTAAAGAACTATAATTTAGTATGAATTAAAGTAGTATCCTTTAGGGTAAAAGTTATACAGGTAAAATATTAGTAGAAGACTACCTTTAAATGTTCTGGCAGATAAAATTCTGTGGGATAGGAATCTTCTGACAGCTGAGTCCTCAGCATACTAGGTGGTTTGAGAACTTATTAACAATGTGGTAAATAATATCAAAACACTTCATAAATACTTAAAACTGCAGCAGGCCTAAGGCTAGGTCTCATGATGCATGTACATTGTCATTTCCAGTTGCTGGGAAAATCATCTAACAGTCTAAGCTAGGACAGCCTGTAAGACTAACTGAAGACTTTCATAGCTAGCCAAGACTTGAGCTGTATTACATAGTCTGAGGAGAGGGACTGATAGAAAAATTGGTAAAACTTTACAATACGAAGTTGTGTGGTCTGGCTGAGGGGCCCTAAAGGCGGGAATCAGGTCGTGCAACTATTGCAGTCTTATAAAAAAAAAATCAGCATTCCTGAAGGTTATGCGAAGTTAGGCCACCAATGCTAAATTAAGGTTAGGCTATGGTAGACTACCTTAGGTATTTGGTGATCAACCCTGGTAGATTAGCTAGTTGGCAAATCAAAGCTATAATGTAGTATGATATTGAAGTATCCTTCTGGGTAAAAATTATATGGATAAAATTGAGGAATACTACCTTTAAAAATTATATGGATACAATTGAAGAATACTGCCTTTAAGTGTTCTGGCAAATCAAATTCAATGGGACAGCTGAGTCTTCTGTGTACCAGAAGGTTTGAGAACTCATTGATGAAATGGAAAGTAATATCATAACACTTTAGTAATACTTAACACTTCAGTAGGCCTAGGGCTAAGCCCCATGAAACTATGTACATTTGTAATTCTAGTAATAGGGAAAATTGTCAAGACTTGCCCCGTGGACTTAACTGTCGTCTATATGGGGTTAATTACAGCCGACCCCCCAAAAATAACAGTCTTAATAAGCAACCTAAATACTATAGGAAACTATAATTTCTAAAGAAATACTAGACGTGGAGTTATTACCAAGACCTACTATGAATTTAATGTCAAATAGGCTTCAATAATAAGCTTCTTGCAACATTCACTATAAAAATACTCAGTACTCTAGCTCAACAAACAGGTGTAGGTGGTATGCTGCAAGTTGCCTGGGATCGAACCCAATTTTCCTTGATTGAGGTTGTTTTCAACAGTCATAATAATGATTTTCATAAATGAAAAATATGTCACTTACTTGTGAAATGTGTGAAATATGGACCCATGTCCTTTTGTGACCTTGTTTCGTTTTGTAAAACGGTTGGTGGCAACACATTGCACGCGACAGTCACTCTCTCCTTCTATATATTTATACACCAAACGAAACATTCGGATACGAGAAATAACACGATTACAATTTGCGGACCTGCTATCGTGTGACACCCCGATTCCCGAACCGATCACGGGAAGGTTGGTGTCTGAAACTTCTTCTCCAGAAGTGCAGTGTTACGAGTTCTTTCAAAGCTCCGTTGGAGGATAATAGAGAATTGGCTTATTCATATAAAAAGCGTCAGAATTACGATATCAAAACTCGATATAAGGAGAGGCAGATTCAGAGAGTAGAATGATCAACAATATAAAATAAACCGGTTGCATTTGTAGACCTATCATGTGACATTCCCAACCTACAAGGTTGGTACGCCTGAAACTTCTCCAGGAGGGCAGTGTTAAGACTACGTTGGAGGATAATACAGAATTGACCTATTGATGTAAAAAGGCGTCAAGATTACGATATTAAATCTCGATATAGGGAGAGGCAGATTCAAAGTAGAATTATCAGCATTATCAAGGAACCATTTTGGCAATCCGTTGAACTGTACACATAAGCCTAGGTTCATTAGGTCTATTGCAGGAGACGACGTTTATAAACCCATATTACTAGAAGCAACTAACACTATTTGCTTTCATTACAAAGTTCAAGAGTAGTATTCCAATTATATTCGAGGTGATTCGAAGTTATTATGCATATACAGTGCTGAAACGTTTTTGTTAAATATTAGAAATATATATTCCCTCAGCTACTGAATGAGTAAGGCTTGGTTACAAACTAGACCTATATACTTTACCACACTCGATTTCTTACATGTTTTCAAAAGAAAATTACTCTGGTGTCATTTGTTTCTTATCAACAGCTTTCGTCGTCAAAGAAGAAGCATTGCATGACTCACCCACACGTGTGTTAAAGCCTTTCAGTTGATTAACACATTAACATATCTCTTCGACAAGTCATCAATCACACATCTGAGCCGGTTGAAATATTAATCAACCGAATCCCAATGAAACATAACAGAAAAATTAATTCAAAGCGAGAAATAAATCAGTAAAAAGTATAACTGCATCTTAGTATTGGCCGGTACTGAAATATATATATATATCGGTACTACCGGTAAATGAAATACACAGTATACTTACCTTTCTCGCGCTGTCTGATTTATATATACATTTGTCTTACAAATTTATAGCATTAGTCGGCGAGTTTAGTTTCAGGTATGATTTTCATATATAAAAAATATAGGCTTATCCGGAAAGACTGAAGAACTGTGAAATGACACCCAACTCACTCGTAAGCCTAACAGTACCAAAGTACGAACCATAGTTAGTACAAAAATTTCCCTGTATTCTTAGGGAAACTGCTCACTGCGTTTATCAAAACTGCCGAGCAGTGTGACTGTCTCTGAAACCTGCCTCCCTTTTGAATCACAAGGCTATCCACGACTACAAATAGAACAGAGCTTTGCAATCTGTTCTTCTTCTAGCTGTTCACTTAGTACTAACATTATCAAAACCAGTTTCAGACCTCAACAGAAGTTCAACTTGCTTGCGCCAGTCACCAAATGCTTGGTTTTGGTTTTTAGAGTGATATGATAATGCCCTCTGATTGTATCTTGTTTTTTATCTTTGTCTTTTAGTATAAGTCCTAATTTCAATATTCGTCGTTTTCAGCACGTTTGAAAATAGCTATAAGCTTAAAAGCACTAAAATAGGCCTATTAAACTGGCGGAGAGCACCAGGACACACAGGAACTGGTATAATGCAGCTGTAAATCTTCCATTAATGCATGGAACCAGATTACTGAACGCCTGAAGCATCATCTGACTGCTGTTATCACAGGCTCCGTGGTTCGATCCCCGACCTGCCTCTTCGTACCAGTCTACTACCAAGGGGACCAGGAAACTTGATCTCTCAAGATTTCCGAGAACTGGACTGATCTCTCTCTCTCTCTCTCTCTCTCTCTCTCTCTCTCTCTCTCTCTCTCTCTCTCTCTCTCTCTCTCTCTGAATGTATGTATATATATATATATATATATATATATATATATATATATATATATATATAGTATGTATGTATATATATATATATATAGTATAGATATATATCTATATATATATATATATATATATATATATATATATATATATATGTACACGTATAATGCATAATTTACTGGTCACTTTTTGCCATTTATGTATGTAGTTGCATTAGTTATACAATGCCCTCTTAACTTCTCGAAAGTATGAATAATTCGAGAAGACAGGAAGGC